>NW_006921606.1:4288118-4338280 GCF_000298275.1 Orycteropus afer afer
AAAAAAATAAGAAAAAAAAATCAGAGGAGGACTGAGTAGGGCACCCAGGCTCCGTCTGAGCACACAGGCTGTGATGGAGTTCTTGTGGGCCCAGAAGGTAGGTGGGAGTGGGGATGGCCACAGCCGCCCACCAAGCAGGTGCAGGGTGCAGTAACAAGAAGAATGTCGTACCTTTTCAGTCTTGCAGGCCCTGAGTGTCCCCGGGGCTGCCGGAAAGCAGAACGTGATCTTAAGCCCCAGAAATCTACGAGAGCAATGTCTCTTTAAATATCCAATATAGTCAAGCTGCTTTTCAAACCTTCAAAATGGTGGCATCCTCCTGACTGGCAAAAGTCCACAGCTCAGCCCACCTTTCTCCCCACCCTCCCCGTTTGCTCCCCAGCCACTCTACACAGTCCTCCATGCAGACCCTGGCTAGCAGGGGATCCTTAGGCCAATTCTTAAGTCCTACCACCACAGGATTCTGCGAGAGGGCTGTCTCTTTAAATATCCAAAATACTCAAGCTGCTTTTTAAACGTACAAAATGGCAGCGGCCTCCAGACTGGCAAAAGTCTACTACTCGGCCCACCTTTCTCTTCGCCTTCCTTTTTTGTTCCCTAGCCACTGTACACAGTCCTCCGTGGAGTCCCTGGCTAGCAGGGAATTTTTAGGTTAATTCTTAAGTCCTACCACCACAGGATTCTGCGAGAGTGCTGTCTCTTTAAATACCCAAAATAGTCAAGCCACTTTTTAAACGTACAAAATGGCAGCGTTCTCCGGACTGACAACAGTCTGCAGCTCAGCCCACCTTTCTCTTCACCTTCTCGTTTGTTCCCCAGCCACTGTGCACAGTCCATGCAGTCCCTGGCTAACAGGGTGATTTTTAGGTTAATTTTTAGGTCCTACCACCACTTGGGAATGTCCAAGTCATTTGTGCCATCAGGGGTGCTCAGGTCCCTGCCAGACCGCAGCTCTGTATGTCTCCTTATTTGGTATTTTCACGCAAATTCTTCTGCTAGTTGGGGTTTAGTCTACTTCTGTATCCTTCCCTTCAAGGCTCAGGGGTCCAAGATTAATTGTCTGTGTCAATTGGTTTCCCTTTTCTTTGTTGAAGAGGGTCTGTGCAGTCCTTCTACCTAGTCCGCCATCTTCCACTCCTCCCTCATCAAATCTATTCTTGTGATGGCCTCTCAATTCACTTGTCCTACTGTGGTGGCTTGTGTGTTGTGATGCTGGAAGCTATGCCACTGGTATTTTAAATACTAGCAGGGTCACCCACTGTAGACAAGTTTTGAGAGTGTCCAAATCAAAATAGTCTAGGAAGAAGGATGAGGCATTCTACTACTGAAAGAACTGACACATGAAAACCTTTTTAATAGCAGTGAAACGTTGACTGATATAGTGCTGAAAGTTGAGTCCCTTAGGTTGGACTAGTGAAGAGCTGCTGACTCAAAATAGAAATCACCTTAGTGATGGGGATCAAGTAGAGCTTTTGGGGTCTTCATTTGCTGATGTGGCATGGCTCAAAATTGAAAGAAACAGCTGCAAAAACATCCATTGGAAATTGGAACATGCAGTGTGTAATAGGAAATCATCAAAAATGAAATGGAATGCATAAAGATTGATATCTTAGTTATTGATGTTCTGTTGTTAGGTCCCACGAAGTTGACTCTGACTCATAGCAACCCTATGTACAACAGAATCAAACACTGCCCAATTGTGTGCCATCCTCATAATCCTTGCTATACCTGAGCCCATTGTTGCAGCCACTGTGTAAATCCATCTTGCTGAGGGTCTTCCCCTTTTTCACTGACCTCCACTTTACCAAGCATGATAACCTTCTCCAAGGAATGGCCCTTTCTGACAAAGTGATCAAAGTAGGTGAGATGAAGTCTAGCCATTCTCACTTCCAAGGAGTGTTCTGGCTGCACTTCTTTCAGGACAGCTTTGTTCATTCTTCTGGCACCCCAAGGTACTTTCAGTATTCTTTGGCAATACCACAGCTCAAAAACATCAACTCTTCTTCAGTCTTCCTTATTCGTTGTCCAACTTTCACATGCATATGCAGCAATTGAAAATACCATGGCTTGGGTTAGTCGATCCTAGTCTTCAAAGAGACATCTTTGCTCTTCCTCACTTTAATGAGGTCTTTTGCAGCAGATTTTCACAGTGCAATGCAACATCTGATTTCTTTATTTTATTTTTGCAGGGTTCCCTTCTCTCCCCTTCCATGTGTGGTAACCAACAAAGAAAGTTTCCTTCCATATATCAACCATTCCTTGACTTTTTACAGTAATGAACTAACACAATATTTGTGCTTCTGTGATTGACTTATTGCACTCAGCATAATGTCCTCCAAGTTCATCTACATTATGAGTTATTTTGTAGATTCTACATTATTCTTTAGTGTTGCATAATATTCCATTGTGTGTACATACCATAGTTTGTTTATGGCCTAAGATATGGTCTATATGGCCTAAGAACGTTCCATGTGCACTGGAAAGAATGTATATTGTGCTGTTGTTGGGTAAAGTGTTCTGTGGATGACTATAAGGTCAAATTGGTGGACTGTATTGTTTACTTCTTCTACATCATTGTTGAGTTTCTTTCCGGTTGATCTATCTTCGATTGAAAGTGGTGTATTAAGGTCTTGTACTATGACTGTGGAGTCATCTATTTGTGTTTTCAATCTGTTAAAGTCTGATTTATATATTTTGGGACTCTTTCATTGGGTGCATAGATATTTATTATGGTTATGTCCTCTTATTCAACCAATCCTTTAATCATTATGTAATGACTGTCCTTGTCTTTTATGGTGGTTTTTGTCTTAAAATCAATTTTATCCAAAATTAATATTGCCACTCCAGCTGTTTGTTGATTGCCATTTGCTTGATGTATCTTTTTTCAACTTTTGATTTTTAGTCTGTTGTTTTCTTTGTCTCTAAGGTGTATCTCTTGTAGATAGCATATTGATGAGTTATGTTTTCTTATCCAGTTTGCAACTCTCCATCTCTTGAGTGGTGTATTTAATCCATTATCATTCAGTGCAATTATTGACAAGTAAGGAACTCTCGTGGTGTAGTACCTAAGGAATTTGACTGCTAACCCAGAAGGGTGGTGGTTCAAACCCACCAGCCACTCCTCGGAAGGAAGGTTGGGCAATCTACTTCCATAGTGATACTGCCTCGGAAGCCCAAGGAGGTGTCACTATGATTTGGATCCAACTTCACAGTAGTGGATGCACTGTGTTTTGTATGAATTTGTTGCTGTCATTTTGTTATGTGCTTTTTTGTGATGTTCCTGATTTCTTTTTCCATATAATTTTTTGTACTGAGCTCATTTTGTTTATGAATCATATGATCACTTCCTTTGTTGCTATTGTTTTAGTATTTGCTAAATATTTGTGCTTATCCTCTTTTTAATTTTGATGTGAAGTTTCATCATATTTCTTTGAGGTTACTCCTGTAATATAATTTTCTTCCCACATTTAGAACAATCCATTCTGTCTTGCAACTCTCTTGACTTCCTCACCATTTAGAAGTTCTGTAACTACAACTTTTCCCCCTTTTTGTTTTGTTGTTGTCCTCATTTGCCAATTGGTGTCTCTGGTTCCCTATTAACAATCTTGTAGGCTTATTTACTTTGGATGCTTCCATAACAGGATTGGTTTCTGGGTTATGTCATCATTTGTGTTAATGGTCGATTGTTGTTTGCTGTTGTTGGTTCTCTGTCCAAAGGACTGCCTTTAGTATCTCTTGTAAGGTGTTCTCATTTTACCAAATTCCCTTAATTTCTGCTTATCTTGGAATATCCTAATTTCACCATCATATTTGGGGGACAATTTTGCTGGGTATATAATTTTGGGTTGGAAATTTTTGTCTTTCAGGGTTTTATATATACCATCCCATTGCCTTGTCACCTGCATGGTTTCTGCCAAGAAATCAGAGCTTCATCTTTTTGGTTGCCCTTTGTTCTGGTTACCTAGTGCTGCTCTAACAGAAACACCACAAATGGAATGGCTTGAACAAACAGGAGTTTATTCTCTTACAGTTTGGGAGGCTAGAAGTCCGAGTTCCAAGTACCTGCCTCTAGGGGCTGTGTGAAAGCCCCTCGACCTTGGTCTTCACCTCTGCCTCTTGCTCCTGGCCCACTGAAGCTAGAGGCATCTCTTCACTCAGGCAGCTACTGGCTGCTGAGGCTAACAAGCCCAATGTTGACAAATAAAATGGCACAGTCCCGATGTTAGCAAAACACATGGCAGACCATTAATTCTAGTCCATTGAAAGTCCCAGGGTTGGCAGAGCATGACAGGCTGCTGAACAGCGACATGGCTACATGCAGGGTCCAACCATGCCATAAGCTAGAGACCATTCCCAAAGCTGTTTCTTATATATGGGAAGCAGACTACATCTCTAAAGCAGGTACTCAGCTGTTTTTGATAGGGCCCACCATGGGGTCGATTGTCAGTCTCATCATGGGGAGTAACTACCACCAGCTGCCCAGCCACTCAATAAGGCCCACCCAAGCTGACACACAAACTTAACCACCACACCCTTCGTAGATAACTTTTTATTTTTCCTGTGCTGCTTTCAGGATTCTTCCTTTTTCTTTGGTTTTAGTGAGTTGATGATATGTCTTGGTGATTTTCTTTAGGGGTCCATCTTGTGTGGCATTCGTTGAACTTCTTGAATGGATATATTCTCATCTTTCATCATATCAGGAAAATTTTTTCCAACCAATATTCAACTATTTTTTCTATGGTTTTATTTGTCTCTTCCTGTTTGGGAATTCTGATTACATGTATTTTATTCCTTTTGATGGTATCCCACATGAACCTTAGGCTTTCTTCATTCTGTTTTGATCATATTTCTGATTGGTCCCTTTCCAAAAAAGTATTAGGGTATTTGTCTTGAATCTCATTAATTCTGTCTTCCATTGATTCTATTTCATTCCTTTGCCTGTACAATGTGTTATCTATTTCTGAGAGTTTGGTATTAATCTTCTGGATTTCTATCTGTAGATTTTGTGTCATTTCTAATTTTGTTCTTGTATTGTCTTCCAAAATTGTTCAAGGCTTTCTCTGGGTTTTCCTAAATTTCGTGTTTTCTTTGAGCTGTCTCTCAATCCATTGAAGGCACCTAAATGTAATTCTTTTGAATTCCTTATCAGGGAGTTCCAATGCTGCTTCTTCCTCAGGGATGTGTTCTGGGTCTGTATCCTGGTCCCTTCTTTCTTCTGCTTTATCTTGCTTCTTTGTGCGAATTGTGATGCTTTGTTTTCTCTGAGACATAGTGACATTTTTGTATTTATATTTAATTGGTGATTATATGTTTGAATGAATTGACAACAATTTTTTTTCTTTGTTTTGTTTGGATGTATCTGAGTAAGCAGGTACTGTGCTCCTCTACTTGCTCATTGGCAGCATTTTTGCACTCGCTACCTGTTTCCTGGTGATTGTGATAGAGAATGAGAGTGAGTGCACTGATCTTTGTTAGCTGTTTGTGAAGAGCAGTTAAGGGTGAGTCAGGTTTGTATTGGCTATCATGTATTGTTGGCCAGTTGGTGCAGAAGTAAATGCTGGCCTTCACTTAGTAGGTGGTGCTGCAGGAGGTGTGGGTATGCTTTGGTTGTATGGGCACAGATGCAGTCTCCCACTCAGTTAGACAAAAACAACAATTAAAAAAAAACACCAAAAAAGTAAAAATGAAGACAAAAAAACATACTCTGCATAAATGCACAGAGACAATCACCAAAAAGAGAAAGAAAGAAAGAAAGGAAAGGGAACAAATGAGATGAAATATTTAAAGAAATACTTTAAAATGACAAAAGAAGTATAAATAGTAAATGAGAGGGGGGAAAAATACCCCACAGTATCTGGAGAGGGAGGAATAAGAGAAAAGAGCTAGAGTAAGAGAATAATGATGGGAAAAATACAAAAAGAAAGGCATGGGATGGAAAGAACCACAAGGAAGAAAAAAATGAGAACCAGGAAAAAGGAAGAGAGAAAAAAGCATCAAACTAGAACCTTTCCAGTCGTCAGCCTCCAGGATGTCCATGCTGTCCTTGGCAAGTGGAACTTATTCTTAGGTCCCTGGATCTGAACAAGAACTCTGTTGCTTTAAATATCCAAAATGGCCACCACTTGTAAACATTCAAAATGGCTGCACCCTCTGGACAGCCAAAAGTTCACAGCTCAGTTTGTCTCCTCCTTTGCTGTTTCCCTTTGCAGTTATCAGCCACCAGTGCAGTTGTCCATGCAGCCCTTGGTGACCAGGGCCCATTTTTAGATTAATTCTCAGGTCCTGACATCACTTGGAAATATTCAAACTGTCCTTGCCGTCAGGATAGGTGACAGTCTGCAGCTTCATTTGTCTCTTTATTCACTGTTTTCAATCAGGTTCTTCTACTGATTGGTGTTTAATCTACTTCTGTATCCTTCCTTTCAAAACTCAGGGCTCCAGGATTATTGTCTATATCTGTGTCAATTGGTTTTTATTTTCTTTGTTGAAGAGGGTTTGTTTAGCTTTTTTGCCTATTCTGCCATCTTACTGGAAGTCCAACGTGTGCTTTCTTTACTGATGCTTTCATTGCTGTTGATGCTAGATCCAAGTAAAACAAAATCTTTAACAACTTTAATCTTTTTTCCATTTATTGTAATACAGTTTATTGGTCCAGTTTTTGTTTTCTTTATGTTGGGGTATAATTCATACTGCAAATGGTCATCTTTAATCTTCATCATTAAGTGCTTCAAGTCATCTTAACTTTCAGCAAGCAAAGTTGTGTCATCTGCATAACACAGGTTGTTAATGAGTCTTCCTCTAATCCCGATGCCACATTCTTCTTCCTATAGTCCACCTTTTGGATTATTTGCTCAACATATAGATTGAATAAGTATGGTGAAAAGATACAACCCTAACACACACCTTTCCTGATTTTATAGCATGCAGTATCCCCTTGTTGTGTTTGAATGACAGCCTCCTGGTCTATGTACAGGTTCCTCAGGAGCACAATTAAGTGTTCTGGAATTCCTATTCTTCTCAATGTTATCCATACTTTGTTATGAGCCACAGAGTCAAATGGTTTTCATAGTCAGTAAAATATGAGTAAACATTTTTCTGGTATTTGCTTTCAGCCAAGCTCCATCTGACATCAGCAATGATATCCTTCCTTCCACATCCTCTTCTGAGGCATTAGCGAGTTGTAATGGACTAGTATTTGCCATTTGGAATCAGGCAATCATATGATCTACATGCAGAGACTGACAAATTAAAGAGAAACAGCATGGCATTCATTGTCTAAAAGAACATTTCAAAATCTATTTTGACGTACAGTGCTGTCAGTGATAGGATAATATCAATATGCCTACAAGGAAGATCAGCTAATATGACTATTATTCAAATTTATGCCAACCACTAAAATCAAAGATGAAGAAATTGAAGACTTACTACTTCTTCAATCTGAAATCGAGCAAACATGCAATCAAACTGTACTGGTAATTGCTGGTGATTGGAATGCAAAAGAGGGAATCAAAGAAGAAGTGTTGGTAGGTGGAAAATATGACTTTGGTGACAGAAATGATTCTGGAGATGGCATTATAGAATTTTGCAAGACCAATGACTTACTTATTACAAATACCTTTCTTACAATATCATAAATGATGACTATACACGTGTACCTCACCAGATGAAATAGAAAGGAATCAAATTGATTACATCTGTGGAAAGAGACAAGCTCAGTATCATCAGTCAGAGGAAGGCCAGAGGCCAACTGTAGAACAGACCATCCGTTGCTCATATGCAAGTTCAAGTTGAAACAGAAAAAAAAAAAAAAAAATAGTCCATGAGAGTCAAAATATGACCTTGCATATACATATTGCACCTGAATTTAGAGATCTTCTGAAAAATAGTGGGACTTATTGAACACTAATGACCAAAGACCAGACAAGTTATGGGAAGACATCAAGAACATCTACATGAAGAAAGGAAAAGGTCAGTAAAAACACAGGAAAGAAAAAAAAGGACAAAATAAATGTCATAAGAGACTCTGACACTTGCCCTTGAAAAGAAAGAGTAGCTGGAAGGCAGAAGAAATGATAATTTAAAAGAGTTGAACAGAAGAATTCAAAGGGTGGTTTGAAAAGACATCATAAAATACAGTAAGGAAATGTGCAAAGATCTGGATTTAGAAAATTAACAGAGAATAACCCACTCAGCATTTCTCACGCTGAAAGAACTGAAGAAAAAACTCAAGCCTAGAGTTGCAATACTGAAGGATTCTGGGCAAATTATTGATGATACAGAAAACATCAAAAGAAGGTGGAAGGAATACACAGAGTCATTGTACTTAAACTAAATGGCTGACATTCAACCATTTCAGGAACTAATAAATGAACAGAAACCAATGGGAATTGAAGGGAGAAGTCCAAGCTGCACTGAAGGTATTGGCAAAAAACAAGGCTGCAGGGATTGATGGAATACCAATTGAGATGTTTCAATAAATGGATGCAATGATAGAAGCACTCACTTACCTATGCCAAAAAATTTGGAAAACAACCACCTGGCAAACTGACTGGAAGAGATCTAGATTTTCCCTGTTCCAAATAAAGATGATCTGACAGAATGTGGAAATTATTAAACAGTATAATTAATATCATATGAAGTACAATTTTGATAAAAATATTTCAAAAATGGTTGTAGCAGTACAGTGACAGAGAACTGCCAGATTCATAGTTGTTGTTGTTGTTGTTATGTGCCATCGAGTCGGCCCCGACTCATAGCGGCCCCTCCTTGGGTTTCCGAGGCAGTATCACTACGGAAGTAGGATTGCCCAAACTTGATAAGGGGATGTGAAACAAGAGATATCATTACTAATGTCAGATGGATCTTGGCTGAAATTAGAGAATACCAGAAAGATGTTTACCTCTGTTTTACTGACTATGCAAAGGTATTGGAGTGTGTGAATCACAACTAATTATGGATAACATTGTGAAGAATGGAAATTCCAGAACACTTAATTGTGTTCATACAGAACCTGTGCATAGACCAAGAGGCAGGCTTTCGAACAGTAAAAGGGGACACTGTGTAGTTTTAAATCAGAAAAAAGTATGTGTCAAGGTTGTATCCTTTCATCATACTTTTTCGCTTTGTATGTGGAGCAAATAACCTGAGAAAGCTGGACTATATGAAGAACTCAGCATCAGGATTGGAGAAAGACTTGTTAACCACCTGAGATATGCAGATGGCACAACCTTGCTTGCTGAAAGTGAAGATGACTTGAAGCACTTACTGATGAAGATCAAAGACTATAGCGTTTAGTATGGAAGAAAACAAAAGTCTTCACAACTGGACCAATAAGCAACATCAATATAAATGGAGAGAAGATTGATGTTGTCAAGGATTTCTTTTTACTTGGATAAACAACAAAGCCCATGGAAGCAGCAGTCAAGAAATTAAACGACATAATGCATGGGCAAATCTGTTGCAAAAAAAAAAAAAAAAAAAAAAAGTGTTAAAAAGCAAAGATGTAACTTTGAGGACAAAGGTGCACCCGACCCAAGCCATAGTATTTTCAGTCACCTCATATGCATGTGGAAGTTGGACAATGAATAAGGAAGATTGCAGAAGAATTGATGAGTTTCGATTATGGTGTTGGCAAAGAATACTGAAAATATCATGTACTGCCAGAAGAATGAACAAATCTATCATGGAAGAAGTACAGCCAGAATGCTCCTGCAAAGTGAGAGTGGCCATACTTTGTCTTGCATACTTTAGTCATGTTATTGGGAGGGACCATTCCCTGGAAAAGGATGCCATGCTTGGTAAAGTAGAGGGTTAATGAAAAAGAGGATGATGTCAATGAGAGGGCTAGACTTAGTAGCTGCAAACAGTGGGCTCATGCATAGCAACAATTATGAGGATGGTACAGAACCAGGCAGTGTTTCTTTCTGTTGTACATAGGGGCACTGTGAGTCAGAACTGACTTGATGACACCTAATAACAACAATATCCTCAAGGTAATATTTTGGCTGTCATGGACTTGTTTTAATTTTCTTCTCTTTTGACTTGCACTTAGATATGAGCAATTGGTGGCCTGTTCTGTGGTTGCCCTCTGGCCTTGTTCTGATTAATGATAATAAGCTGATGTGTAGTCTTTTTCCACAGGTGTAGTCAATTTGATTGTTTATTCCATCTGACAAGGACCACATGTATAGTCTCCTTTTATGATATGGAAAATAGGTATTTCCAACTAATAGGTCCTTGGCCTTGTGTAATTCTATCATTTGATCTCCAGTATCATTTCTATCACCAAGGCTATATTTTCTAAATACTGATCCTCCTTTGTTTCTAACTTTTGCATTCCAACACCAGTAATTATCAATGCATAGTGATTGCACGTTTGATCAATTTCAGACCACAAAAGTTAAGGAAAATCTTCATTTTCTTCATCTTTGGCATTAGGGGTTGGTGTATAAATTTGAATAATAATTATGTTAATTGGTCTCCCTCATAGGCTAGTGGATATTATCTTATCACTGACAGCACTGTACTTCAGGAAAGATCTTGAAATGTTCTTTTTGACAATTAATGTGATGCTCTTCATCTTCAATTTGTCATTTCCTGGCATAGTAGACCATATGATTGTAGAACTCAAAATGGCAAGGATCCTCCATTTCAGCTCACTAATACCTAGAGTATCTGTTTTGAAAAAAATTCCATTTTGTTTTCAACAATTTTCAATTTCCCTAGATCCATACTCAGTACCTTCTACTTTCCAATTACTAATGGATTTTTACAGCTATTTCTTCTCATTTTGTGTTGTGCCCATCAGCACATGGAAGTTCTGAAAGCTTTATTCCATCCACATCCTTAAGGTAGACTCTACTTTGAGGAAGCCGCACTTCCCGTCATATTTTGAGTATCTTCCAACCTGAGGGGCTATCTTCTGGTATTATATCAGACATTGTTTGTTTACTGACCAGTTATTTTAGAAGTAGATTTCCAGGTCCTTCTTCCAAGTCTGTGTCAGTCTGGAAGCTCTGCTGAAACCTATCCACTGTGCGTACCCTGCTGGCATTTGAAATATCGGTGGCATAGCTTCCAGCATCACAACAAAACACAAACCACCACAATACGGCAAACTGACAGATGAGTGGTGGTGTTTGTTTATGTTGGCTAAGTGCTGTCAAGTCCATATCACCTCATAGCAACCCTACGTACAACAGAGCAAAACACTGCCCAGTCTAGTGCCACCCTCAGAATCTTTGCCACTCTTGAGCCCATCATCGCAGCCACTGTGTCTATTCATCTGATTGAGGGTCTTCCTGGTTTTCAGATCCTCTACTTTACCTGTTGTTCTGGTTATCTAGTGCCACTCTGACAAGAATATACCACAAATGGGATGGCATGAACAAACAGGATTTTATTCTCTTACAGTTTAGAGGCTTTAAGTCCAAGGTCAAAGTGCCAGGCTCTAGGGACTGGGTGGGTGAAAGCTTCAGCTCTGCCTCTTGCTCCTGGCCCACTGAAGCGAGAGGCATCTCTTCACTCAGGAAGCTACTGGCTGCTGAGGCTAATAAGCTCAAGGTCAACAAATAAAATGGCACAGTCCTGATGTTACCAAACCACAGGGCAGGACATTACTTTAAGTCCATCGGAAGTCCAAAGGTTGGCAGAGCGTGGCAGGCTGCTGAACAATGACACAACTACAAGAAAGGTCCAAACGTGCCATAAGCTGGAGACCATTCCCCAAGGCTTCTCCTTATATATGAGAAGCAGACCACATACCTAAGGCAGCTACTCAGCTACTCACAGTAGATTCCACTGTGGAGCTGATTACCAGTCTCATCATGGGGAATACTACATCCAGCTGCCCAGACATTCAACCAGGCCCAGCCAAGTTGACACAAAGTTAACTACCACACCTGTCATGATAGCCTTCTCCAGGAACTGGTCAAGTCTGACAATATGACCAAAGTGCAAGAGATGAAATCTGTCCATTCTTACTTCTAAGGAGCATTAAGTCTGTACCTTTTGCAAGACAGATTTGTTTATTCTTCTGTCAGTCCATGGTACATTCAGTACTCTTCACCAGCATCACAGTTCTGTTGCATCAGTTCTTCTGCGGTCTTCCTTATTCATTGTCCTGTTTTTGCAGATTTTTAATAGTAAATGTAATTACATATTTGGATTTAACTCAACCATTTTATTATTTACTTTCTAATTATATCACTTGTTGCATTTCCTTTTTTATCCAGCTCCCTTCTTACCTTTCTAAGGGACAGTTAAATTTTAAAATTATTTCATTTCTTTCTTGTGTTAGTTTTTCAGCTGTGCAATCTTTTATTCTTTTAGTACTGATCCTAAACCAAACCCAAACCTACTGCCAATAAGTTGATTCCAACATACAGTGACCCTTTAGGATACAGTAGAACTGCCAATAGAGTTTCCAAGGCTGTGAATATGGAAGCAGACTGGCTCATCTTTCTCCCATAGAGTGGCTGGTGGGTTTGAACCACCAACCTTTTGGTTAATAGCCAAATACCTTAGTTACTAGACCAGCAGTACTACTATACCCTAGAGATTATTAATAGGAAAAAAGAGAGATTATTATATACATTCCTGATTTTCAATCTAATACAAATTAGTATTTTTAGCTCTTTCCAAACACTAAAAGATATACCCTCATCTTACTTCCTCCTTCAAATTTTTAAAACTCTGTAAGTCATTACTTTTACTGCTTTGTAAACCAGTCAAGTTACCCTATCCACGGTATATCCTCACTCCTGCATTTCCATGCTTCCATGTGAGATCTTTATCCGTATGACTGAAGAAAGCATCTTTAGGGGTTTTTTTAATGCCAATTTTTATTTGAAATTTTTTTCTTGTGCCTTTTTCTTCTTTTTTTTTTTTTTAAGTATATTTTCACTGGGTATAGATTTCTAGGTCAGCAGCTGTTTTCCTTCAGCACTTTAAAGTACCTCCATTAGTTCTTTGAGATTCAACTGTCAGTCTTATTTTTAGTTCTTTGTGAACATAATATTTTTTTCTTCCAGCTGATTTTAATATTTTCTCTTTGTCTTTCAGCAGTTTTATTATGATGTATATGGGTGTGGTTTTATTTTTAATTTATCTGATTAGGATTTGTAGGACTTCTTGAATCTGGCTTGATGGTTTTAGTCAGTTTTGAAAATTTCTCAACCATTGCTCTGTCCCATTTTCTAGTATACTAGACTTTTATACTAGATACCATATGTCTCTTACACTCTTTTCAATATTTTCCATCTGCTTGCCTCTCTGTGCTTCAGTCTGTTGGGAGACAATTCTCCATGAATAGCTTGCATTTTGGCAGATCTTTTGAAGTGAGGCACTGACTAACTTTTGTTTTGTACTATCTTTTTAAGGATGTTTGTATAGTGAACAAACTTGGAACATAGAAATAATGTCTTCCTCTGGAGCCCATAATAAAAGATTAAGCTTCTGTGGCTCAGGGTTCCTCTCTTGTAAAGCAACTCACTGTGGGTGCAAGTGTTACCTGACCTTTTTGCTTCACCCTCTGGGAACTGGAGGTTGGAGAACTGGCTAAATACTAATACTCCAGTTACTGCTAAGGAGCTCTGGTAGTGTAGTGCCTAAGGCACTTGACTGCTAACCAGAAGGCGGTGGTTCAAACCCACCAGCCACTCCTCGAAAGGAAGGTTGGGCAATCTACTTCCGTAGTGATACTGCCTTGGAAACTCAAGGAGGGGTTGCTATGACTCCACAGCATATAATAATAACAACAACAGTTACTGCTATTACTGAGTAATAAACTGTCCTTTATTTCTGACCCAGGATGATCTTATCTTCTACCAGCACACATGAAACCGTGGCAGCTAACTAGCCTATTACTAGGGTAAAATCTCAGATATTTCACAGTTTGGATATTTGTCTTCCAGTTTACTAGTGCCTTTATCAGCCATGCCTATTATGTTGTTAAAAACATCTTTTTAGTTCTTAAATTTAGTTATTATTTTTCTCTATTCTCAAATTTTAATTTGAATCTTTTTTATGGATTTTTTTGAAATCAGAAATTTCTATCATATACCATTTTTTTAAGGTTATTTTAAAGTTCTAAGTCTGATAAATTCAGTATCTTGATCACATATGGGTCTGTTTACCTTGTGCTTGATAACTTTTGAATAACAAACATTGAGTATAAAAAAATTATAGCTGCTGAGGATGCTGTTATCTTCCTCCCAAGAGGATTTCCTGTTACTTCTGTTAGGCAGTGACAATAGGGGAAAATCACCTTAATCCAATTGGTTTTTGTTTAACTTTTTATTGTGATTTGAATGAAAGTTTACACAGCAAATTGTTTTACCATTCAAAATTATACATATTTTGTTTCATGGCATTGATTGCAGTATATCAAGCACAATGTAATAGTACTTTTTGCATTTCTTCCCTGTGATTACTGTTTCCATCCATCCTTTTTTCATATCCCTTCCTGCCTTCTGAACTTTATCCTTAGGCAAACGCTGCCCTTTTGATCTCTTATGGTTGATTGTTCTAGGGATTGTTGTTATTCACCCCAAAGACCTATCTATTGTTTGGCTGAATTGTCAGCCATAGAGGTAAGTTCAGTCTTAGGCTTGAAGAGTAACTAAGGGCCATAGTCTTAGGGGTTCCACCAGTCTCTATCAGATCAGTCAGCCTGGTATTTTTTATTATTTTGAGTTTTGTTCCACATTTTCTTCCATTTTGTCCAGGACCTTCTATTGTGGTCCCTTTTAGAATGGTCGGCATTAGTAACCAGGCCCCATCTAATTCTTGTGATCTCAGGTCATGGAGGCTGAGATTCATGTGGTACACTAGTCTCTTGAACTAATTGTTTCCATGTGTCTTTGATTTTCTTCACTTTTGTTTGTTCTGGACAGGGAGAGACCAACAACAGTTGCACCTTAGATGGCTGCTCACAAGCTTTTAGGACCCCAGATGCTACTCACGAAAGTAGGATGTAGAACTTTGTCTTTATGGACTATATTATGCCAATTGAACTTGATGTCCCCTGAGACTATGGTCCTGAGTCGCCGGACCCAGAGGCTCATTCCCCCACATTGTCTGGTTATAACTAAGAAGTTTTCATAACTTTTTCCCAGTCTTCGCTCTCTCTCTCTATTTCTCTGTGTCTTCCTTTTCCTTAATAACATTGTGCTGGTCACCTCTTTTTTATATATTTCCTTCACCAAAATTAATGTAATTTGTGATTGAACTGCTTCAGAGTGGGCATCAGTGTTTGTGAAGGCTAATCTATTTCCAATTTACTCATGTTCCTAGGGTGTTCTCATTTAGTGGTTTTAAATATAAGATAAGAGTGTTTACTAGGGTTCCTTTTCTTTGGCAAGTTCTGAATGTCAAAGCCCTATGGTTCCTGGCACTTTGAGAATGCCAGAAGTTCTGCTTAACATCTGCTGTTCCGTAGCCTCTGGGCTTCATGTTGTTTATAAATTAGTGAAGGCATTATATAAGCTAACCCCCAGCCCTATTATCTTCCATCTCCAACTTACTCTTTTTTTTTTTTTTTAATTTTATTGTGATTTGGGTGAAAGTTTACAGTTTCATCTTCCATACAGCAGTTCACGTATATGTTGTCTCATGACATTGACTATAATCTCCCACAGTGCAACAGCTCTCCTCCCACTTCTTCCCCATAGCCACCTCTTCCCTGTGTCCTTCCTTCACATGCACTCCTGCCCCCCACCACCAGCTGTCTTCCTGTGCATACACAGCCCTTCTATTCTCCCATGATAGATCTCTCCAAGCAATGTATCTACCAAATGTAAATGTTCAGCTCAAATTGCCTGTATTTTGTTTGGCTAGAAGTCACAGGAGTGGGTTCAATTCCAGACCGGAAGGGCAGCTAGGGGCCATAGTTTCAGGGATTCCACCAGGCTCTATCAGACCAGCAAACCTGGTCCTTTTTTTTTTTTTTTTATGATTTTGAGTTTTATTCCACATTGTTGTCCCACTCCCTCCAGGGTCTCCTACATAGATCCCCCACTGACTGGTTGACAGTGGTGCCAGGCACCATTTAGTTCTTTTGGTTTCATAGTCATATAGGCTGAGGATCACATGGTGTACCAGTCCCTTGGAATAATTGTTTCCATGCATCTTTGGTTTTCTTCATTCTTCTTTGTTCTGGATGAGGAGAGACCCAGTGTTGCATCTAGATGGCTGCTTGCAAGCTTTTAAGATTCCAGTCACTACTCGCCAAAGTAGGATGTGGAACAATGTTTTTGTGTAGTATGTTATGCCAAGTGAGTTTGATGTCCCCTGCGACTATGGTCCCAACTACTCTTTCATACTGGGTAGCTGGCTGTGGCCAAGAAGTGATTGTAAACTTGTCCCTTGTCAGCTGTACTATATACCTGGAAATTCTTACAGAATATACAAATACATTTGTAGAAACATTGTCTGCCAACCCTATACATGGTCATGGGTGCACTACCCTCTGCATTGTTGTTGTTGTTGTTATTTGCTGTCGAGTCGGCCTGACTCATAGCGACCCCTCCTTGGGTTTCCGAGGCAGTTATCACTACGGAAGTAGGATTGCCCAACCTTCCTTCCGAGGAGTGGCTGGTGGGTTTGAACCGCCAGCCTCCTGGTTAGCAGTCAAGTGCCTTAGGCACTATGCTACCAGAGCTCCTAATTGGTCAGCCTGTCCAGCCATCTATCCTCCTACACTTCCGTCTTAGTCTTACCTTCTTAGGTGTAGTGGTTATCTATTGATGCATAGCAAACTATCCCCAAATCTTCTGTATGTGGCTATTAGCTGAGTTCATTCATGCATTTGTTATCTGTTGGTAGACCGGTTAGAGGATGACTCATGTCCCAGATGCACTTATCACATATTTGGCAGTTGACACCTTGATCTCTTCTTTGAGGTCTTTTCAGCAGGATAGCTCAGGTTTCTCACATGGTATCTATGAAATCTCTGCTTGGATCCCTTTGGTTAAAGCCCAGGGTCAAGCCTGGTGTCAGTGTGGAAGGAGACTACATTAGAGGGCAATTAATATAGCAGTCTACCAAACCAACTAATATAAATAATGTCTCAACTTAGCAAAAAGAAGCACTTTTATCCCAAATGTGTATTTATTAAGGAAAAGTTTAGCTGTAGAAATTCATTTTTTTCACAAGTGATTTTTAGAGTTCTTAATTTATTATAATACTTTATTACTGCCCCATATGAGAATGGGCCAGTTCTGATTGCCAGGCTTTCACATCAGCTTTTGAGTAGGATTCAAGATAAATTAAACAAGGAAAATTGTGAGACCATTACAATAGACTTGCCATTATTATCTTTCTAATTTAACCCTCAGTAAACTAAAATAAGGCATTTATGCCTGTGATGGTTTTATTAACATTTAAATAAAACATTTAACTTGATTTTTAAATTATTTGTCTACCTTGCCAGAAATATTAAAATATTGTCTCCAATTCTCTTTTAGAAGTTGAATTATAAATCATTATTTTATGGGATCATGTGAAATGTAAATAGGTATAAATAATAAATTTTAATGTATTAAAATAAATTGTTTACATGGTGGCATTTGAAATAATATATAGTTTTATTTTCCTTAGCCCTTGTTGCCATCCCAATACTGGTACTACATTTTAGAGATGAGCTTTTACTGGTCTCTGATATTTAGTCTTGGCACTGATGTCAAGAGAAAGGTAAGTGTCTTCTTATTTACAAAGCTTCTTCAAATGTTCATCTCTTATCTAAAATTATAATCTTTAAATTGTACTTTTATGTGTTTATTTCATTCATAGCTTTTTATAGCACGTGTTGTATGTTGTTGATTTACACTCATACCAACCTTATATGATGAGTAGAACTGCCCCATGGGGTTTTCTAAGCTGTTATCATTAAGAGAGCAGATTGCCAGGTCTTTTCTCCCACAGAGTGTATGATGAGTTCAAACTGTGACCTTTTGGTTAGCAGTGAAGCACTTAACCATTGCAATACCAGGACTCCTTTTTTAATAGTATATTGAATAACGCAAATACACACATGCTTTGGTGCCTGGGTAAATATCTATAGTAAAATATTATAGCAACTAACTTTGAAGATCTACCCAGTTTAATAAGAGTAGATATCTTCATTATGTTATCTGTTTCTTTCTTTTGGTTTAGAAATTTAATGTCCTTGAATAAAAAGAAAAAGTGCTGGTGGTTTTAGTTTGTAACCACATCTTTTAGTTGATTACAATTCACTTTATATAATTATTTTTTATGTATTCGAAGGGTTTGAAAATATTTTTTCTTAATTCATTGAAGATCTATGTAAGGAAATATTGCTTCAGGATTATTAGCATTGCTTTATTGGAAGGAAAATGAACCACAGGCATGCTGATTGCCTACTTTGAAGTCAAAGTGAGGCATTTTGGGACCTATTTGATTTTTATAGATTCCTATTTGTTGCCCCGGGAGCTCTGGTAGCATAGTGCCTAAGGCACTTGACTGCTAACCAGAAGGCTGGCGGTTCAAACCCACCAGCCACTCCTCGGAAGGAAGGTTGGGCAATCCTACTTCCGTAGTGATACTGCCCCGGAAACCCAAGGAGGGGTCGCTATGAGTCGGGGCCGACTCGACGGCAAATAACAGCACAACAACACATTTGTTGCCCTAGGATCTCTGGTGGCATAATGGGTAAGACATTTGGCTGCTTATCAGAAGGTCAGTGGTTCAAACCTACCAGCTGCTCTGTGGGAAGAAGATGAGGCAATCTACTTCCTTAAAGATTTGCAGCTGTGGAAACCCAATGGGGTTTGCTATAAGTCAAAATCTATTTGAAGACACTAAGTGGGTTACTTGTTGGTCCAGCACACCATGTTAGACTCAATGCAGTCACAAGATTTCCTCATACACATTAACAGTATAGATGAAATGATAGTCTCTTGGCAGATAGTTCATATGCTACATCTTATGTAAAAGGTCTATTTGTAGTAAAATATATATGATAAATTTAAGTTAAATTCAGTATCAAGAAAATAAAACCAAGTTGGCTGGACTAAATGATGTGTGAACTTGAAGATTCTAAGCTTGAAAACATACTGTGAAAAATCTGATAGAAATGATCTCCTTGTCTATATAACTCAATAACTTAGATGAGCTGTTACTACTTTAGTTTAGGCTAAGAATGCATCCAAAATTAATTAATTGAGTAATTTTCTCAAGGGATAGAATTAAATATAATCATTTAAAAAATGGTCTTCATAGATAAATACATAAGTCAATTCTATATTTCACTTGCCTTTTTTTTTTTTTTTCTTTAAGTGCTTGTTTTGCCTTTTATTATTTACAGGTGCATTGAGCACTTTTTCAGAACATAAAAATTACGTTTTTGTAAATACATGTCTTCTGAAGATATTTGGTTTGTCGTTGTTGTGCATTGCTGTCAAGTCGGATCCAATTCCTAGCAACACCCTCTTGGGTTTCCAAGGCTGTATCATTACAGAAGTAGATTGCCCAAATTTCCAAGGAGTGGAAATCTGGTTTGGCTTTCAGAAAACTTGAACATTTTAATTTTTTTGTTTTTAACAAATTTGTTGAGATATAATTTGCATGCTATAAATTCACCCATTTAAAAGCATATAATTCAATGGTGTTTAGTATAGTCACAAAGTTGTACAACCATCACCACAGTCAATTTTAGAATATTTTCATTACTGCATAAAGAAACTCCATACTCATTGGCAGTCACTTCCTATTTTCCCCAGCCTCCCCTGCTCTAAATAATAAATAATCTACTTTCTGTCTCTGTGGACTTGCCTGTTCTGGATATTTCATGTAAATAGTATTATACAATAAGTGGTTTTATGTGCATAGTTTTTTTTTTTTTTCAAAAACATGATCTTTTCATGGTTCATCTACATTGTAGCCTTTATCAATATTCCACTACTTTTTATGGCTGAATAATATTCCATTGTATGGATATGACATAGTTTATTTGTTCATTTATCAGTTCATGGACATTTGAGCTTTTTCTACTTTTCAGCTATTTTGAAAAATGGTGCTATCAGCATTCATATAGAAGTTTTTGTGTAGACATATGTTTTCATTTCTCTTGGATGTATATGTAGTGGTGAAATTGCTGGGCCATATGATAACTCTATGTTTAACCTCTTAAGGAACTGCCAGACTGTTTTACAAAATAGCAGTACTATTTTACATTCCTACTAGCAATGTATTAGGGTACCAATTTCTCCATGTTGTCACCAACACTTGTTATTGTTATTGTACTAGTTTTCCTAGTAGGTGTGAAATGGTATCTCATTGTGGTTTTCATTTATGTTTTCCTGATAGCTAATGATGTTGAGTATCTTTTCATGTGCTTATTGGCCATTTGTATATCTTGCTTGAAGAAAATCTTTTAAGTTTTTATGCTTTAGGCACAAAGGGGAATCCACAGGCCTCAGAGAGCCCATAGAGAGTATGGAGTTGGGGTTAAGAGCTCAGTTAGAGAGCTTTCCTTAGCCTAGATTTGCTAATATAGTTATTCTACTTTCATTTGTAACTTATTTCATATGCAGTAATTCTTATTTTAGTGGCTGCATAATTTTATTATTTCTGTTTCTTTTCCTTTTTGGAACTAGGCAGAGAATATACAATAAATATAAATGTACACAGAAATATGCTTGTGTGTGTATGTATGTGTTGTATGTGTATGTCTATCCAGTGTGTGACAGTGGAATGAACCCCAGATTTGAAGTTATATGACAACTATTCAGTGCTGTCCCAAAGTTAAGGACTTTATCAATGAAGATAATACTTGTTCTATCCCACTTACAATGACTGTTTTTAATAATTAAAGTATTTTATGTTTCAAAACATAATGCAGATGTAAGTTTATTTTTATTATTGGCTCTTCTGGTAATTGGGGAATAATTGTATTTTCTTAACATTTTCCATTTTTCCCTCATTATGCAGGATTATCTAGCTCATGTCATCCATCATCTGGCTGCTATTAGTTTGATGAGCTTCTCTTGGTGTGCTAATTATATTCGCAGTGGGACCCTAGTGATGATTGTGCATGACGTGGCTGACATTTGGCTAGAGGTAAACATTTACCATTAAAAAAGTAATAACAATACTCACATCCTGGGTTTCTGTAACTCCTCACAGAAAGAACTAAATGTGAGTGATTTAGCAGCACTCACTGTCCTGAAAATATCCAAAGTTGAAGAATCCCCTATCCCCATTTTCTTCAAGATTAAATAAAGGAAACCTTTTAGTTTTTATTTTTAAACTTTCTCCATGGTTTGAGAGGTAAATTTTGGGGATCCCACTTATCAAAGTTGAATGCAAATGCTTGCTCAGGAAGAAAGATGAAATATTTGAAGGAATGAACTTCCATCTTTTAAAAGGAAAACTTAAATGTATTGGATTATGTAGTCCCTAATTTGGGAGGCACTTTATATTCATGTAAGGAGCTCTGGTGGTGTAGTGCCTAAGGCACTTGACTGCTAACCAGAAGGCTGGCAGTTCAAAGCCACCAGCCACTCCTCAGAAGGAAGGTTGGGCAATCTACTTCCATAGTGATACCACCTTGGAAACCCAAGGAAGGGTCTCTGTGAGTCAGATCCAACTCAACGGCAGTGAGTTTGTTTGTTTTATATTTTCTTAAGCCTGTCCTTGAATATCTGTTGAATACTTGCACTGCCCTCCACTGATCCTCTTCCAGCCAAACTGTTGCTTAAGGAATGAGAACTGATGGTGGTTTTTATTGTTTGTTTTTGTTTTTAAAATGACATTTATATTCTAAGGAGGAAAAGAAATTAGAATGTTTTTTAGAACAGGGAACATTAGAACAAAGAGTTTTCCTAATGCTATATCCCACAAAATACGAGGAATAAAGAAAATTTAGGATTGTTTTCTCTAAATTTTTCTGTTATATTCTGGTCCTGTTTATCCTGATACAGAAACAGAATAGTTCTCTTCACTGTCAGGGCTCATTAAAGCAACATTTTTTCCTAGCCATTTAGTTATTCATGTCAATATGCTCATTTATAATGAATCCAGGTAAAATAATGCTAACTCATTTAATGTTCAGGATTGCCTCTTTATGGCTAATGGTTGAAAATAGGTTGATGTAAAAGAAACTCAATTCTCTTTAGAATTGCTCTTCAGGTCAGGGTTTGACAAACTTTTGGTAAAAGACCAGATAGTAAGTATAATATTCTGGGCCACTTACGGTATCTGCTCATATATTCTTCTTTGTTTTTTGTTTTCCTATATTTTCACATCCTCATAAAAATTTGAAAACAGTTCTTAACTCCAGGACTGAACAGCTCTAGCCCATGGGCTGAAGTATAATGGGCCAACTCCTTTCTAGATATAGCCATGTATCATTTGAAGGCTTTGTAAAGCAAATGGCCTCTGTAAAATATTAGCTGTGTATAGAATTTTGTTTCTACCTTGAATATAATTCCTAATTTGACAGGTAAATCCCTTTCTAAAGGTCAAGATTATTATATTTGCTTCAGGGCAGCACATGGTCTAGCAAAAGAAGGATTATACCAGCTTCTCCATGTGTTACTTTCTGAATGCAGCCATCTCTATTATAATTACCTCCTTTTCTGATCATATCTCAGTAACCCTGCCTGAAAATTAATACCACATTGGCCATGACTTAAGAATTTTATGATACTCTGTTGCTTCTAAACCCTTTAGTTCAATTGCCTTTGGTGTGTGTCCACTGTTTAAAAAAAAAAAAAATCATTATGTTATTAAAGGAGTAAAATCTTCAGACTGGGACATCTGCCTGCCCTCCTCCAACCTGTCATTGACGAGACATAATACCCTATGTGGCTTGGGCAAATAATTTAATGCTTTATTTTCCCTTCTTAACTATAACATAGCAAGTCAAATCTATTCCTTAGGGTATACTATGAAGTTTAGCTCATTACTGTTCAAAAATGTTCTGAGGTCCTTAGGTAGAAAACAAGAAAAATGAAATGTCAAACTCAGATCCCTTCATGGGTAAACTATGAGAACAACTTTATGTTGTTAGGGATCATGAATCATTCTTGATTCAAAAGTCATGATCTAATTTAAGGTTCAGTGAGCAGGACTAGTACCTTCAATCAGCTGGTGGTAGAGACAACATTAATTAGTGGCATGGGGCCCATTTTTTACATTCCCCAGGGGTACATATTCCACAGCTTCCTTGGGTAGTTTTCTTTAGTGTTTGTCCTCTCAATCAAGTTCTAATTGAACCCAGATATGGTGCAATTTTTGCCCCTGTTTAGACCTGCCTCATTATGGAGCCTATTAATCTTTCATATTCCTCAAAACACTTGGTAGGTCATTGCTTAGCTTCTTCTTTGCAAGGGAAAACAGTCTCAACATCTACCCATCTTCCATATAGGTGATCTTTTACCTTTTCACATGTATTCCTGCTCTCTAATATTTCCAAATGCTCAAATTTGGATCCAGAACCCAACACTTTAACAGTAATACTGACCAAAGAAAAAGAGGTTACTGTCTGGTATTTAATCATTACACAGTCCAGAAAATGCTGAGTGTATTTTTTTTTTGCACAAATGAGTGCTCCTTTGCCCTCACAAGTGGCCTTAAGGAGATTCTCTCCTCATGCCTATGCAATTCTAGCCCACTAGTCTGACTTGGACGTTGACCCTTCAAACAGCTACCTACTCCATTCCAGTTACTCTAAACTTCTGGCCCTCATCTTCACACCCATTTCTTATCCACCCGACATATTAACCTTCTATCTCAGCAATTGAATCTTTTTCCTTGATAAGTATTGAAGAATATGGAGAATGGAATATGAACCTTATTGAAGTATAAATATATAGCCTCACTTGTTCCTGAGAGACTTTGAGCTGTTGGGGCTGATTTTGGTTCTGAAACTGCACAGGTCTAGGTCAGGTTACCTAGAGGGACAATCTGCCCTCCAGTAACTCCTACTGACCCCTGACTGCAGAAACTTGCACAGTCAGCCTTAGACCCTCACTGGATAATGTAATAATAATAATAAAAAAAACCCAAAGTCACTGCCGTTGAGTCAATTTTGACTCATAGTGACCCCTCCTTGGGTTTCTAAGCTGGTATCTCTACGGAAGTAGATTGTCCAGTCTTCCTTCTGAGGAGTGGCTGGTGGGTTTGAACTCCCAGTCTTCTGGTTAGCAGTTAGATGCCTTAGGCTCTACACCATCAGAGCTCTCAGATAATGTAATAGAGAAATTAACACCACATTAAAAACCCTTTCTTTAATTCTTTTTATTCAACATAGATAATATAAGCAGTATAGATTAGCATAAAATGTCAGAAAAATGTCATGTTTGAAACTTTATTTCAACCAGGACAGGGCTCTGAAAGTTGCTTTCTGACTCTACCTCTTCTTTCATCTGCCTTAAAGTAGTGACATTCATAAAGACACTATTAAATGCATGAACAGCAGAAGACAAACTAGATGACTGAGACCTCCTAAAAATTAAAGATTTATGCATATCAAAAGACTTCAACAAAAGAGTAAGAAGAGAAACTACAGACTGGAAAAAAAATTGGCCATGAAATATCAGACAAGGGACTAATATCTAAAATTTATAGGAAACTTCAACACCTCAATAAGAAAAATGCAAACAATCCAATAAAAATGGGCAGAGGACATGAATAGATACTTCAACAAAGAAGACATGCAGGTGACCAACAAACACAAGAAATGCTTGCAACCGTTAGCTATTAGAGACATGCAAATCATTACAACCAAGTTAGTAACAAAGTTCTTAACTAAGTTCATAAAAACAAAGTTCAAAAAATAGAAAACAGCAAATTCTGATGAGGGTGTGGAGAGACTGGAACTTCCATATATGGTGGGACTATGCAGTGGTGCAAGCATCATGGAAAGTGGTATAGCTCTTCCTTAAATTGTTGGAAATTGAAATACCATACAATCCAGCAATCCCACTACTAGGTATATATCCTAGAGAAATAAAGGTGGTAGGTATATATCCTAGAGAAATAAGGGTGGTGACACAAACAGATATATGCACACCCATGTTTATTGCAAAAATTTCAAACCTCAAATTGCAATATTGAAGAATTTTAAGGCCCAAATAGTGAATGACACAAGAAGCATCAAAAGAAGCTGGAAGGAATATACAGAGTCACTGTACCAAAAAGAATTGATAGCATAAGATCAAGAACCAATGGTACTGAAGGAAGAAATCCAAGCTGCAGTGAAGGAATTGGTGGAAAACAAGGCTCTAGGAATTGATAAAATATCTATCCATGTTTCAACAAATGCATGCAGAGTTGGAGGCCCCCTCTTGTTTATGCCAAGGAATTTGGAAACCAGCTACCTGGGCAGCTGACTGGAAGAGATCCATATTTGTGCCTGTTCCAAAGAAAAGTGATCCAACAGAATGTGGAAATTATTAAACAATATCATTAGGTATCACGTGCAAATAAAACTTTGCAGAAGATAATTCAAAAACAGTCGCAGCAGTATATTGACAGGGAACTGCCAAAAATTCAAGCCGGATCAGAAGAGGGCATGGAATGAGGGATATCATTGCTGATGTCAGATGGATCTTGTCTCAAAGCAAAGAATACTAGAAAGATATTTATCTGTGTTTCATTGACTAGGTAAAGTCATTAGACTGGGTGGATCATAACAAATTATGGATAGCACTGTGAAGAATGGGAATTCCAGAATACTTAATTGTGTTCATGAGGAACCTGTGCATAGACCAAGAAGCAATTGTTTGAGGAGAACAAGGGAATACTGAATGGTTTAAAATCAGGAAAGGTGTGTGCCAGTGTTGTATCTCTTCACCATACTTATTCAATCTGCATGCTGAGCAAATAATCTGAGAAGCTAGACTATATGAAGAAGAATATGGCATCGAGATTGGAGGAAGACTCAATAACAACCTGCAATACGCAGATGACACAACCTTGCTTGCTGAAAGTAAAGATGACTTGAAGCACTTATTGATAAAAGTCAAAGACTACAACTTTCAGTATGGGTTACACCTCAACTTAGAGAAAACAAAAATCCTTACAAATGGACCATTAAGCAACATCATGATAAATGAGGAAATGATTGAAGTTGTCAGGGACTTCATTTTACTTAGATCCACAATAAAGGCCTATGGAAGCAGCAGTCAGAAAATCAGATAACATATTGCACTGGGCAAATCTGCTGCAAAAGATCTCTTTAAAGTGTTAAAGAGCTAAGATGTCACTGTGAAGAATAAGATGGGCCTGACCCAAGTGTTGGTATTGTCAGTAGCCTCATATGTGTGTGAAAGCTGGAAAATGAGTAAGGAGCACTACTGAAGAATTGATGCATTTGAATTGTGTTGTTGGTGAAGAATACTGAAAATACCAGGGACTGCCAGAAGAGCAAACAAATCTGTCTTGAAAAAAGTACAGCCAGAATGCTCCTTACATGTGAAAATGGCCAGAATTCATCTTGCTTACTTTGGTCATATTGTCGGAAGGGATTGGTTCCTGGAGAAGGATATCATGCATGGTAAAATAGAGGGTCAGTGAGAAAGGGGAAGACCCTCAATGAAATAGGTTGACATAATGACTGCACTGCTATGGTAGGCTCAAGCATAGCAAGTATTGTGAGGATGGTGCAGGACCAGACAGTGGTTCACTCTGTTGTGACAGACAGCACCTAAGAACATGTTCATCACAACATTATTCACAATAGCAAGAAGATGGAAACACCTAAGTGGCCATCAATGCATGTATAGATAAATATGGTGGTTCATTCCCACCAGCGACTCCTTGGAAGGAAGGTTGGGCAACCTACTTCCGTAGAGACACTGCCTCGAAAACCCAAGGAGGGGTTGATATGAGTCAGATCTGACTTGACAGCACTGCGTTGCATTGCATTGTGTATATACACCCAGTGGATTACTATGCAGCAGTAAAGAATAATGAAGAATCTGTGAAATACCTCATAAAATGGATTGACCTGGGGTATATTATGCTGAGTGAAATAAGTCAATCACAAAAGGACAAATACTGTATGAGATCACTACTATAAAAAGTCAAGAAAATATGCACAGAAAGAAACATCCTTTGAAATTTACCAGAGGTGGGAGGGGAAGACAGGGTAGACACATATTAACTTAGGTGAGGAAAAGGAAATATGTAATGAGGAGGAGGTCAGCACAAAATGATCAAGGCAAAGGAAGACACTCAGAGAAGCACTAGAGTTAAAGGCAACAAAGGTAAATACTATTACATATGCAATCCTGCAATAGTAGTATAACAGTAATCTATGAGTGGATACATAGATAGATGTACAAGCTCAACACAAGTGGGAAGGCAAATAAGACTACATCCAAGAATATATAAAAGTTTAACAGAGGCTATTTCTACATATGTATCTGTATGTACATATATCCATGAATGTAGTAGAGCATACAGAGGACAAAGTTATGAAAATTTCTTAGCCATAACCAAATGCCTTGAGAGAATGAGTTACTGGACTTGAGGACTCAGGAACATAGTCTCAGGGGAATATCAAGGTCAATTGGCATAATATAGTCCAAAAAGACAATGTTCTACCTCCTGCTTGGTGAGTAGTGACTGGAGTCTTCAAAGTTTGTAAGCAGCCATCTAAGGTGCAACTATTGGTCTCTTCCCATCCAGAGCAAAGGAGAGTGAAGAAAATAAAAGAAACATGGAAATAATTAGTCCAAAGGACTGATGGACCACACAAAAGCCTCCATGACCCTAAGACCAGGAGAACTAGATAGTGCCCGGCTACCACTGCCAATTGCTCTGAAAGGGATCACAAGAGGGCATCCTGTATAGACTGGGAGAAAAACAGGAACAAAAATTAAAATAATAATAATTTTAAAAAGACCAGGCTTACTGGTCTGATAATGACTGATGAAACCCTTTATACCATGGACCTTAGGTGCCCTTCAAGACTGGAATTGAACTCACCCCCATGGCTCAACTTTCAGCCAAACAATAGACAAGCCTATAAGGTGAATAATAACACCAGGGAGGTAGGCACTCCTTAGAACAGCCAACTGCATGAGATCAAAGTGGCAGCATTTGCCCAGGGATAAACCTCAGAATACAGGAAAGGCTAGGGAAGAAGGATGAATGGAAATGGTAAGCACACGGAGCAAGTGAGAAGGTTGTTACATTGTGGGGATTGCAATCAATGCTACAACTCAAATGTATATAAGTTGTTGAATGGAAAACTAATTTGCTTTATAAATTTTCACCCAAATCACAGTAAAAAGTTAGGTAAACAAATAAAGTAGCCATATTTATGGAAACATGCCTAGCCCAGCCTAGGATTTCACTCATATCCTGACCTTCTTTTATTCTAGTTCTCCCATTTAGTATCTCCTTGGAGATACCAAATAAATGCACAAATAAAATGCATGATCAAATTAATTATGCTAACTTGTAGCACTTGTGAAAAACAGGAATATTACTATGATCATTTGAACATGTCTTTTAAACATTATATTATAGAAAAGTTAAAAAATATGCAAAGAAATCAAGAGAATAGTATAACAGAGCCAATGGACTCACTATTCAGATTCAACAGTTATCAATATGACCATTTTTTTTCATCTATTTCTCTATCCACACCCCAACCCCTTCCCAGATTGTTTTGAAGCAAATTGAAGATATAATTTCATTTATAAATATTTGTTTAAAAATTTTATGCTAATGTCACTTTAATTATCTGAATGAGTTTCTTTCTTTGTTTTCAGTCTGCAAAAATGTTTTCTTATGCTGGGTGGAAGCAAACCTGTGACATCCTGTTTTTCATCTTCTCTGCCATATTTTTTGTCAGCCGCCTCATTATTTTTCCTTTCTGGTGAGTAGACAAGGTTATGTACCGCTATCTGGCCAAGCCTTTCAATGATGTGCTGAGGTGGCCTTCACATATTGTTGAAGTCAGGGCATTGCCTTTTTTTTTTTCTTGCATTGATTGCCAGTTATTTGTGTCAAGTTCAGTTGAGGAAAATAATGTGAAGGAATCATTTTTTAAAATTATTAAAATAATACCCTCTGATGTGGAAAGGGAGCTCTGGTGGTGTAGTGCTTAAGGCATTTGACTGCTAACCAAAAGGCTGGCAGTTCAAACCCACCAGCCACTACTCGGAAGGAAGATTAGGCAATCTACTTCTGTAGACATACCGCCTTGAAAACCCAAGGAGGGGTTGGTATGAATCGAATCGAATCGGTGGCACTGAGTTTGGTGTTTTGGTTTTTGATGTGGAAAAAACTTCTTACAAAGGAAGATAGAAAATATATAACTAAAATGTATTATTTCAGTCAACTAAGATAATGGATAAGCAGCAACTCTATGTCTTGTTTCACTAATATAAATCTTGCTTTGCAATTAACAGCTTTTACAGTTTCTCAATGAAATTGATCAATCTTCTATCTCTGAAAGAGAGTATTTCCTTTGTTAAAGTACAATAATTGTAGACACCATTAATTAGATGCCAAATAATGAATTATATAGTCCTTTTGCATATCATGGCTCTCGTCCCCACAACGAATCATCAAGATGGGTATATGATTGCTATTTTATAAATGAGGAAAGTAACACTTGACACACTAATAGATCACTGGTCCTAACAATGACTTGAATATCATTTAGATATTGATCGGTTATTGATCATTCTGTTGATTTTGTTTAGCCAAGGGCTTGCAGTGAAGAACCTTTATTGTGTCTCTCATGATAACCATTCAGTTGGCAAACATAAATTACCTATGTGTTGATTGACAGAAATCACAGCAAGTATGTGGGAAAGCCTTAAATGGTTGGAAAGAACAGCTTGTAACCACCCATAATTTGGGGCCAGTTTTGTAGCTTCAGATCCTCTCAACAGAAAAATTAATGCTGTTGTCCAGTAAAAGAATATAGGCCCAGATTCCATGCTTTAATTCTTAGGATGGACAACCCTCTTGAATAATACTCAGGAAAGTGTCCCAGTGAGATCAATGGATGCTGCCCTCACTATAAAGCTAGCAACATTTTTTAAACCATGACTATGTGTCTTGATTATGACAGGCATTTTCTGGAGAGGAGTAGTGGTAAAGTTGACATATGCAAGAGTCAAATTGCCCAAGTTCAAGTCCTGATACCGTACTTAACCACCTGTGTGATCTTGGACAAGCTAGGTCATCTCTCTGTGCATCAGTTATTTCATCTGTAAAATGAGTTGACATGAGACTTAACAGAAGTAATTCATATAAAATAGTTTAGAACAGTATGTGGTATGAAATAAAGACTCAGTAATATTGGCAATTATTATTGCCATTATTAATGAATATACTATAATTTTGAATTTAATCTAAAATTGAATGTAAGTTACACATTTCAGATACTCTCCTTGGTTGATGAATCACATTAATACCCATTTTGCTTTGACAGAACAAGTGTATTTGTAAAACTATAGTATTGTATGATAGTAATTACTGATAGGAGAATTATTGACTTGTAGATAACAGTCAGGTAGAGGCTTTTAGTGTGACTTTCATGGCTCCCTAAATCCAAAATTTGCCCATGGATGACATCTTATGTTCCAAAGGCACTACCTGTTCCAGTTATCTGTTGCTGCATACCAACCCATATGAAAACTTAGTGGCTTAAAACAGGGGTGAGCATACTTTTCCTATAAATGGCCAGTGTGTGAATATTTTAGGTTTTGAGGGCCATATATCATCTTAGTTGCATAATTTTCTTTGTTTTGTTACAACCCTTTAAAAATGTAAAAAACATCCTTAGTTCAGAGGTTGTACAAAAAACAGGCTGATCTTACTTAAGGGCCAAAGTTTGCAGACCTCTCTTTTAAAATAATAACATTAATTTATTATCATTGGTTTTCCTGGTTCTTAGAGATGACTGGCCTCAGCTAGATGATTTTGCCTCAGGGTCTCTCCTACTTGTACAGTTACAGTCAGATGGTAGTTGGGCAGTTGAAATTTTCTTGAGGGCATCATCACTCACATGATTGAGATAATACGTATAAAATCAGTTGGCTGATGCTGTAGTTGGTTGGGATCTCAGCTGGGCCTGTCAACTGGAATACCTGAACATGACCTCTCCACTTGGCCTGGGACTCTTCATAACACAGTAGCTGGGCTTCATAGGTGTGACACCAAAGAGAGAGCTGACAGATGCTATAATTCCTTTTATAATCTACTTTTGAAAGTCACATGATGTCACTTCTACTCATCTTACTCATTAGAACCAGGTCGCTAGGGTCAGCTCATATTCAAAGGAAGGAAAATTAAACTGTATTTCTTTCTTTCTTTCTTTTTTTAGACTCCATTTCTTTATGGGAAAATTTCAAAGAATTTGTGGACGTATTTTTAAAGCACACATCATTGTAGCTCTCAGGCCAGGGATCTCTTTGAGAAGCTTTTATATAGTGTTGCTGCCGGTTGACTTCTGAGTTAAGAATGAATAACATTCACCTCTGATATTCCTATAATGTCTGAAAATAAACAGGCAAGCTTACTGTCTCTTGACAAACAACTGAACATCATGGTGGGGCCTAGTGATTATGGAGATTGTGTGTTACTCCACTCATTCACTTGCCAACATTTTTTAATTTCAGGGAGAATTAGTTACATGCATTTGTCTTGTTTTTTCATCTCAATGTTTCACTAAATCCACTAGCCCACTGCAGAGGGCAGCCAATACCACTGTTTGCTGTCTTCAGAGAATTGGATTACTAATAATAAAAATTATTAACTGATTAAACCATAAAAAAATTTTTTGCTGATAAATTTTTTTTTTTCTGTACGGATGGTAACTGATTCTCATTATTTGGAAGGTTGAGAAAATCTTCACCCATCTATTGGGTATTTGTTACAATCAACTTCCTGTAAAGTTTATGTCAGTGGTCTTTGAAAGAATTTCTAGATTATTATGCTAAACCAACCAAGTCAGAAAGGGAGAGTCTTTCATTTGAAATGTATGGCTCTAGCTTACATAGTCTTTCCATCAACTTGAAATTGTTACACAATCATCTTGGTAGTGCCAAAAAGGGAAAATTAGTTCTGTGTTTTAGCCTCGTTCCAGCCATCTGTCGAAAACTGTAACTCTGTAGATTAATTTTCAAGGATATTTTATTCAGTCTAAATTTGCTGGGAATTTACTGTGGAGCAGGCAATATGGAGATAATAGGTGAAATTGGAAGGTGATTCAAGTAATCTATTTCAAGATTCAGACATCTTAGAGGTGCTATAGGAGGCAGTTTGTAATCTAATTGCTCTGTTCTTCTTTCCAACAGCTCTTATTGCATATTTTGTGGTGAGATACAGAGTGGTGTGAGGAGAAAGCTGACTGGGGTTGTGTCCATCTGAAATTTGTCTGGAAGCTTTCAGAAAAAGAATGAGGGCTTGTACATTACACTTATCTTTCTTTGTTTAATTTTTCTTCATTTTCCCCAACCTCAATCATTTTTGTTTTCATTGAGTTTCCCTTTCATATTTTTCCCATTTCACTCAGACTAACACCTGTCTATGAATCCCCTTATGAACTATATCCCCCAGTTCCTTTGCTTCTTTTTATATAACTTAATTTTTGTTGTTTTTGAGAATACTCATGGCAGAACATACACTAATTCAACAATTTCTACATGTATGATTTACTCAGAAAACTCACTGCCATCAAGTTGATTCCAACTCATAGGGACCCTTCCTTGGGTTTTGGAGGTGGTGTCTCTACAGAAGTAGAGATCTTGCCCAATCTTCCTTCTGAGGAGTGGCTGGTGGGTTTGACTACCAGCCTTCTCATTAGCAGTCAAATGCCTTAGGCTCTACGCCACCAGAGTTCCCACATGTATGATTTAGTGACATTGATGATATCTTTTGAGTTGTGTGACAATTCTCACCCTCCTTTCCTGAATAGTTCCTCCGCCATTAACATAAACTCACTGCCCTCTAAATTTCCTATCTAAATCATCCAAGTTACTATTGTCAACTTGATCCCATTAGATAGATCTTAAAAGAGCACAATACTCAAGGCCAAACTAAACTCACTGCCATTGAGTTAGTTCTGACTCATAGTGACCCCCATTGGGTTTTCAAGGCCATTAATCTTTATGGAATCAGACTGCCTTTTCTTTCATCCGTGAAGCTTGCTGGTAGGTTTGAACAACTGACCTTTTGATTAACCACCCAATACCTTAACTACTACACCACCAGAGCTACAATACTTAAGGCAGACCTTCTTTATTAGTTAAGCTAAACTACTGTTTGGTTTTAAGAAGATTTCAGAGGACTTTTTATTTTATTTTTAATTTTTATTGATATCTGGGTGAAAGTTTCCATAGAAAATTCATTTTCCATACAGCAATTCATACATTTTGTCTCATGACACTGACTCTAGTTCCCCACAATGTCACATATCTCTTCCTATTTCCTTAGTTACCTCTTCCCTATGTTCTTCTCTCCCAGGTACTCCCACCCCTTGAGCTGTCTCCCTGTGCAAACACTGTTCTCCCATGATTGATCACTCCAAGTAGTGTATGTATCTGATGTAAATGTTCAGCCCATATGCCTGTCTCTTGTTTGGCTGGAAGCCACAGAAGTGAGTTCAATTCCATACCTGAAGGGTAGCTAGGGGCCATGGTCTCAGGGGCCTCACCAGGCTTTATCAGACCAGAAAACCTGGTCTTTTTTTTAAAAATTATTTATTTAATGATTTTGTGTTTTGTTCCACATCGTTCTCCCACTCTATCCAGGATATCCTACACTGATCCTCAGGGGATATTTTTGGTTTAAGGTTTAAAAGTTATTTCAGAACAATAGTTTCAGGGATTCATCCAGCCTCCATGGCTCCAGAAATCTTGTATTCCATGAGAATTTGAAATTATGTTCTGCATTTTCCCCCTTTTAATCAGGATTCTTCTATAAAATCTTTGATCAAAATGTTCAGTAATGGTCGCCGGGCACCATCCAGCTCTTTTGGTCTCATGGCAAAGGAGGCAGCTGTTCATAGAGGAATTAGCTATTTTTTTTTTTGTATTTGTACAACTGTACCCGCACTTCTCCCTTCCTGACCATTTCTGGGGTATCCTATTGAACTGATCCTCAATGTCAATTAATCACATTAGTTTTCTAAGCATTAATACTGTTGTCAAATTAGCAGAAATTCAAATTGACATTAGTCAAATTGCTTTAATATAATTTAATTGACTGGTGCAGTTTTATTCAAAAGCATTTAAATCTCAGGCTTGTATTTTCATATTATATTCTCAACTATTATTTTTAAATAATAATTTTTATATATCAGGTGTATCTGTCTGCTTGAATATTATACAAATACCACCAGAGAATCACTAGGCTAGAAAGACCTTCCTTGGGTTAGGTGAATCATTTCCCTGACAGTTGACAGTTTCCAGCTACTTATTTAGTCCAGGCTTATAGATCTGAAGGGAAGGAGCACTTTGTTTTGCTGATTTTGCAAGTTGAGCCTGAACTGTATGTTTCAGCTGAAGCTTACAGGTGATAAGGCTGGCTTGTGGCTTAATTTCCTAGACTTAGCACAGGAAGATATTGTGGGAAATGCATGAGTAAGACACAATTCCTACCCTCAAGGAGCTCAAGAGAGTGGCTCAGGTACCTGGCTACCATTACTGAACATTTTGATCAAAGATTTTATAGAAGAGTCCTGATTAAAAGGGGGAAAATGCAGAACACAATTTCAAATTCTCATGGAATACAAGATTTCTGGAGCCATGGAGACTGGATGAAACCCTGAAACTATTGTTCTGAAATAACTTTTAAACCTTAAACCAAAAATATCCCCTGAGGATCAGTGTAGAATATCCTGGATAGAGTGGGAGAATGATGTGGAACAAAACACAAACTCATTTAAAAAAAAAAAAAAAAGACCACGTTTGCCAGTCTGATAGAGCCTGGTGAGACCCTTGAGACTATGGCCCCTAACTACCCTTCAGGTCTGGATTTGAACTCAAGGAGCAGTATCTTTGTGTCTACCACTTTATTCGTACATTTGAGGACTATTAATGTTGACCTGTATTTTTCAGATGTTCCTAAAAGCAAAAAATAAAATATTTCCAACTGTGAATAATATTCAAATAAATAACTTGCATACCTCCAAGGAAGATTTATTTTTCCCCTACCACTGGTTTATTGGAACTTAGATGTCAGCTTTTGATTATCTAGCTTTCACTAGCATAGCAGAAAGAATTTCTAGGAGATCCACATGTGAAAGGGAATTGTATGGGCTATGTTATGTTGCTATGTGCCATCAAGTTGTCTCTGACTCATAGTGACCCCTTCCTTGGCTTTCTGAGATGGTATCTCTATGGAAGTAGATTGTCCAATCTTCCTTCTGAGGAGTGGCTGGTGGGTTTGAACTGCCAGTCTTCTGGTTAGCAGTCAAGTGCCTGAGGCACTATGCCATCAGTGCTCCTTGTATGGGCTATGAGACTTTATAAATACTTGGCTAACAGACAGTGTGGACAGTTAAAAAACAAAAGAAAAGGAAAAGCAGAAAACATCCAATAGTGCTCTAGTTGATCATGGGCAGAAGACAAGAGGAAGAACATGATCGATGGTCTTTTCTTTCCTCAGAAGGCCTGGAGCCTTGATTGATGAGTAGAGTGCAGAGTTTGAGTTGTAATGGTACCAGAGTCAGCTTCGGGGTGCAAGAGCTCTCACAGCCCTCCTGGGATGGCACACACTCTCTGTGTAGCCAGCAAAGGAAAGAAGGATCTTATGCAATACAGGAATGGCTCTACTGAAGTTGGAGACACTCCTTTGAGCCAGCACTTCAGATGTTCATCTCATAACTAGACTTTCCAGTTACACCCCTTATGATGTAGAAAGTGAATCTGACCATGTGTTCAAATGTCTTATTCAGGAGTATGCATCAGAGATGCTGCTTCCCTCAAGCCCCATTCACTTGGCATCTTCTTTATATTGCTGATAAATCTATGGAGAGCTACAGTCACCCTTCTCTAAACTACAGAATTTTAGAATAAGGAGCCTTGTTCATGATTTACTCCTAACCATCTATCTGTCTATCCATCTATTTATTTACTCAGAAATGATTTTAAGTTTACAGGAAAATTTCAAGTATATTACAGAGAAGCTCTATAGATAGCCTTTACCCAGATTCACCAGTTAACATTTTTTCCCATTTACTGTCATTCAATCTCTCCCTCTCTGTCTCTCTCTCTGTTTCTCTGTCTCTCTATATACACATACATGCACACGTGTGCATATGTATATACATTTTTTTCTGAACCATTTGAAAGTTGAAAACATCATGTCCTCTTAGTCCTAAATACTGTATTGTGTATCTCCTAAGAACAAGGACATTTTCTTACATGATCACAATATAGTTATCAACTTCAGGAAATATATCAATCTATCATCCATTTTCCAGTTTTGTCAAATGATCCAATAGCATCTTTTATTGTTGTTTCCCTCAGTACTAGGCCCAGCCCAGGATCATATATTTCATTTCATTGTCTTCTGCCTGGAACCAGGAGCTCTGATGGCGTATTGCCTAAGGCATTTATTTGACTGCTAACCAGAAGGCCGGCGGTTCAAACCCACCAGCCACTCCTCAGAAGGAAGGTTAGGCAATCTACTTTTGTAGTAGTACCGCTTTGGAAACCCAAGGAGGGGTTGCTGTGAGTCAAATCTGACTCCACGTTGTTTTTTTCTTTCTTTCTTTCTTTTTTTTTTTTTTTTTTTTTTTTTTTTTTTGCCTTTCCCTTCACCCAAATTAATACATTGACAGTTTTGAAATGTTCAGACCTCATATTTATTTGTCAGATGAAGAGCTAATATGTTCCTAGAATCACACTAGAACAAATCAGATATGTTTTAAACTCAAATACTAATTTGGGCAATTAAGAGTAGGCATTATTTGCCTGCAAAAGCATTCATTAAGTTTTCTTCACCTACACCATCTCTTTGAAATATAAGACATCTCTGAGATAAACAGTCCACTTGTAGAACCGATATTTGTTACCTTGAAAAGCCTCAATGGTAACATCTACAATTAGCAAGAAAAAAGACCTTCAACTTTCAGTTTTAATCAGAAAACTATAACTTTATGGTGGCTGCCTTATCTAACCCAGTAAAATCAGCTACTGTTTATACTAACAGTGTGATTTGTTCAGACCACCTAAACTCCAAAGATTGAAAAGTTAAGATGGTAAACAAGACTGAAAACAGAGAAAAAGCCTAGTTTTCGATCCAAGTCCACAGTAGTTGCTTATCAGTTTGGGAAGATTGAAATCCAGTAGAGGAGAACAGTCTGTTTCTCAGAATTTAGGAGTACAGCAGTCTTTTGGCATTCTCTATAAACATACCATGGACTGCCAGAAGAACGAACAAATGTCTTGGAAGAAGGACAGCCAGATTATTCCTTAGAAGTGAGGATGACAAGACTTCTTCATGTTATCAGGAGGGACCAGTCCCTGGAGAAGGCATCATGCTTGGTAAAGTGGAGGGTCAGTGAAAAGGAAAAAGAGTCTTAAGGAGATGGATTGACACAGTGGCTGCAACAATGGGCTCAAAGACAACAACAGTTGTGAGGATGGCACAGGTCTGGGCAGCATTTTTTTCTTTTGTACATAGAGTCACTATGAGTCAGAACCAACCTGATGGCACCTAACAACAGCAGCAATGTGTAAATTCCATTCAGTTTATAAGACAGTGACTGATGATGAATTGTGTGTGTTGTGTGCTCATGCATGTGCTTCCACACATGTATGCACCCATGTTAGAGAACAAGTAGGAAAGAGTGAATGTGTGTACTATTTTCTTCTTCTCATTCTTTTAGAAAAGGAAGAGAGGAAATTTAGATTGAAAGATAAGAGCATTCTTTAGTTAGGATACTGGATAAATAGAAAGAGGTCCTGATAATTTAACTGCCATACCCATAAACTGCTATCACCAGTGCCAAAATGGCTGGCTACTCCCTTCTGAATCCTTCTTGAACTTCTTGGGCCTCCCATCTTCTTTGTCCTCTATCAGAGAATATTCAGTATACAGCCCCACTTCTCACAAACTTGCTCTCTTCCATGGTGACTTCCTCTTCCTCCTCCCACCTTAAGCAGAACACCCAGCCAGTTCAGCAGTACTTTAGTCTAGGTGTTGCTCTGTGTTGTTATTGTAAGCCCTGTGCAGGAGGAAGAAAGTGGGTGGTGGTGGAAGAGTAGTAATAGTCACAGTAGTAGTATCAGTAACTAACATTTTTTTTTAGTACTTTCTAAATGATAATCTCTCTATGTTTATCAACTAATTGAATTCTAGTAACAATCTGATAGGGTAAGGATTGTTATTCTCATTTTACAGAAGAAGAAATTGAAGCCCAGACAGGCTGTATAACTTGCTGAAGGTCCCAGGGGAGCCAGCATCCAAATTCAGCAGCCCATGATATTGACCTCTCCTCTCTGCACAGAGGCCCAGTTCTCTCAAAGGCACTTGCCTTTTAATAGCAGCCTCTGCCATTTCCGGGACTCTGTAGTTTATGAGGACCTCTGATGGTGTGGTGGTTAAAGCATTTGGCTGCTAACCCAAAGGTCAGCGGTTTGAACAAACCAACCACTCTGCAGAAGAAAGATGAGGCAGTCTGCTTCCATAAAGATTTATAGCCTTGGAAACATATGGGGAAGTTCTACCTTGTCTTATAGTGTTGCTATGAGTTGGAATCAACTGGATGGCAATAGGGTGGAGTAGAGAAAACTTGTATGTCTCCCTGGTGACAGCCATTCAGAGGAGAGGAGTTAGTTCCACCTAGTGATTAAGAAACAAGAGGCTCCATGACTTGTGTAGTTCAAAAAAGGGAATAGTGGTGGTAGACCTCAAACTCAGCTCTGCTGATTTTGTGACAGGTGTTCCACTCCCCTTTCTAAAATAGGCAAGGCTTCCCATTGAATTTACAATGATAACCACATTCCTAAACCTTGAGTTTTAAGGCCAACATTCACTTCTCCAAACTTATCTTAAAGGACCCTTCCCTGCTGCTCCTTTCCTTTAAACCACATTTGCTTTCTTTTAATTCCTTGACTTTTCCATGATGCCTTTCACCCAGAGGCCTTTGAATATGTTGTTGTTTTTATTGTTTGGTGCCATTGAATCAGTTCTGTTTCACAGTAACCCCATGTACAACAGAACAAAGCACTTCCAAGTCCTGTGCCATCCTCAGGAATGCTATGTTTGAGTCCATTGTTGCACCCACTGTGTCAATCTACCTTGTTGAAGGTCTTTTTTTCACTGACCCTCTGCTTTACCAAGCATGAGGTCATTCTCTAGGGACTGGTTCCTCCTGATAATGTGTCAAAAGAGCATGGGATGAAGTCTCACCTTCCTCACTTCTAAGGAGCATTCTGGCTATACTTCTTCCAAGACAAATTCATTCATTTTTCTGGCAGTCCATGGTATATTCAATATTCTTTGCCAAGATCATAACTCAAAGGCTTAAATTCATCTTTGGACTGCCTTATTTATTGTCCAACTTTCTCATGCATATGATGTGATTGAAAATACCTGTGGTTGAGTCAGGTGCACCTTAGTCCTCAAAGTGACATCTATTCTTTTTACTACTTTTTTAAAGATGTCTTTTACAAAAGATTTGCTCAATGTAATATGTCATTTGATTTCTTGACTGATACATCTATAGACAGTGTTTGTGGATCCAAGCAAAAGAAAATCCTTGACAACTTCAGTCTTTTCTCTGTTTATCATGATGTTATTTATTGGTTCAGTTGTGAGGATTTTTGTTTTATGTACAGGTGTAATCTATACTTCATCAAAATTATTTAAGTCCTCTTCACTTTCAGCAAGCCAGGTTGTAGTGAAACCTGTCCAACGTGGGTAACCTTGCTGGTATTTGAAATGCTGGTGGGATAGCTTCCAGCATCACAACAACACTCAGCCTACCACAGTACAACAAACTGACAGACAAGTGGAACCCTCTTTTCTCTCTTTCCTTCAACCAGAGAGAACAAGGAAATTTCAGTTCATTCAGAACTCTTCACTATGTACCCTGTCCTTTTCTTTCTTTCAGAAAGAAAGGATCAGAATTTATCAATTGTATATCTAGGTCATGATAATTCACATTTTCTGCTAAAATACGTGGAGGAGATATTTTTGAGTAGGTTCCTTTTCTTTTATCCAATTTTTAAGTTGTGATTTTGGTGAAATTTTACAAAGTAGATTCATTTTATGCTCAACAGTTGATACACATTTTGTGTCACAGCACCAATAACCATCCCCACAGTAGAATAGCTCTCATCCCATCTCCTCCTTGTGGTGAACCCTTCACTGCATCCTTCTTAACCTATGCATTCCTCTCTATCTAGCTTTCACCCTATGCAAATGTTGCCATTCTGATCTCTCAAGGTTGCCTTTTCTAAAAAGTACATCTCGCTGGTGTAGTTGTTCAGTTCATCACCCTGTCTATTAATTGGCTAAGAGCTAACCCAAGGGAGTGAGTCCAATTCCAGGCCTGAAGTGTAACCTGCGGCTGTGTTCTTGGGGATTTCACCAGTCTATCTGACTGGTAACTCTGGTCTTTTTTATGTTTTTGAATTTTGTTCCACATTTTTTCTCCCACTGTATCCAACATCTCAAATTTTGATCCGTTTCTGAGTGGTTGACATTGGTAGCCAGACACCATCTAGTTCTGATCTCAGGGTTGTGTAGGCTGAGGTTACTGTGGTATATTAGTCCCTTGGACTAATTGTTTCCATATGTTTCATTTTTTTCACTCATCCTCCAGATGAGGAGAGACCAATAGTTGCATTTCAGATGGCCACTCATAAGCTTTTAAGATCCCAGACATTATTCACCAAAGTAGGATGTAGAGCATTGTTTTTGTATATTATGTTGTGCCAGTTGAGCTTGATGTCCCTTGTGTCCATGGTCCCAAACCCAGAGGCCCAGCAACTTACTCCCTCAAGGTGTTTGGTGTGGCTAAGAATTATCCTAACTGTATCCCCTGTTAGTTCTATAGTGTATGAGGATATTTTTATAGCACATATAAAGACACATGTAGGAATATTGTCTGTCAAACCTATGTATGGTCATATATATATTCCTGTTCATCTATGCATACCTGATCTTCTTGCCTATCTGCCTATGTATCCACCCATGAACTAGTATTTGTTATTATTGATAATGCACTACTGTATATATAATAGTATTTACCTTTGTCATCTGTACCTCTTGTGTGCCTCACTATGTCCTCTTTTTCCTTAGTGTTATTGTGCTGGTCACACACTTTTTGTTGAACTGCCTTTCCGTTCATCCATATCAATACATGTCTCTTAACTAATTACCACTTTTCCTTCCCCTCCTCTCCCATCTCTGGTAGCTAACAAAGAAAATTTCCTTCCCTGTGAGCCATTCCTTGACTTTTTATAATAATGGACTCATAACAATATTTGTCCTTCTATGATGTACTTATTTCACTTAGCATGTTGTTGTTATGTGCCATCAAGTCATCTCCAATTCATAGCAACCTTATGTAAAACAGAATGAAACACTGCCCGGTCCTGTGCCAGTCTCACCATCCCCTCTGTACCTGAGCCCATTGCTGCAGCCACTATGTCAATCCATCTTGTTGAGGGCTTACCCTCTTTTGTTGACCATCCACTTTACCAAGCAGGACATTCTCCTCCAGAGAGTGGTCCCTTCTGACAACATGACCAAAAGAGGTGAAACGAAGTCTGATAATTCTCACTTCCAAGGAGCATTCCAGCTGCGCTTGTAACAGGAAAGATTTGTTAGTTCTTTTAGCAGTCCATGGCACATTCAGCATTCTTTGCCAACACCACAACTCAAAAGCATCAACTCTTCTTCAGTCTTCCTTATTCATTGTCCAGCTCTCACATGCATATGAGGCAATTGAAAATACCACGGCTTGCATTAGGTGCATCTTAGTCTTCAAGGAGAGATCTTTGCTCTTCAGCACTTGAAAGAGGTCTTTTGCAACAGATTTGCCAAATGCAGTATGTCTTTTGATGTCTTAACTGCTGCTTCCACTGGCATAGATTGTAGTACCAAGTAATATGAAGTCTTTGACAGCTTCAATCTTTTCTCCATTCATTGTGATGCTGCTTATTGGTCCAGTTGTAAGGATTTTTGTTTTCTTTATGTTGAGGTGTAATCCATACTGCAGACTGTAGTCTTCATCAATAAGTGCTCCAAGTCCTCCTCACTTTTAGCAAGCAAAGTTGTGTCATCTGCATATCTCAGGTTGTTAATGAGCCTTCCCTCAATCCTGATGCCATGTTCTTCTTCATATAATCCAGCTTCTCGGATTATTTGCTCAGCATCCATATTGAATAAGTATGGTGAAAGGATACAACCCTGATGCACTTCCTTCTTGATTTTAAACCATGCAGTGTTCCCTTTTTCTGTCCTCATGAGTATAATTAAGTGTTCTGGAATTCCAATTCTTCTCAATGTAATCCACAATTTGTTATGATCCACAATTGAATGCCTTTGCATAGCCAATAAACACAAATAAACATCTTTCTGGTATTTGCTTTCAGCCAGGATCCATCTGACATCAGCTATGATATTCTTCACTCCACGTACCCTTCTGAAGCCAGCTTGCATTTCTGGAAGTTCTCTGTCAATATACTGTTGCAACCATTTTTGAATTATCTTCAGTAAGATTTTACTTGCATGTGACATTAATGATATTGTTTGATTATTTCCACATTCAATGGGATCACCTTTCTTTGGAATAGGTACAAATATGGATCTCTTTCAGTCAATTGGCCAGGTAGCTGTTTTCCAAATCTCTTTGCATAGCTGAGTGACTGCCTCCAGTGTGGCATCCATTTGTTGAAACATCTCCGTGGGTATTCTGTCAATTCCCAGAGCCTTGTTTTTCACCAATTCCTTTAGTGCAGCTTCAACTTCTTCCTTTAATACCATTGGTTCTTGATCATATGCCACCTCCTGAAATGGATGATCATATACCAATTCTTTTTGGTGTAGTGAGTCTGTATCTTCCACCCATCTTCTTTTGGTGTTTCCTGCATCATTCAACATATTGCCCATGGAATCTTTCAGTATTGCAATTCAAGGCTTATTTTTTTTCCTCTGTTATTTCAGCTTGAGAAATACCAAGTGTATTCTTCCCTTTTGGTTTTCTAATTCCAGGTCTTTGGACATTTAACTATAATAATTGACTTTGTCTTCTTGAGCTGCTCTTTGATATCTGCTCAGCTCTTATCCTGTCAGTTCTTCCATTTGCTTTAGCTACTCTTCATTCAAGGGCAAGTTTCAGATTCTCTTCTGATGTCAATTTTGGTCTTTTCTTCCTTTCCTTTTTAATGACCTTTTGCTTTCTTCATGGATGATGTTCTTGATGTCATCACACAATTCCTCTGGTTTTCAGTCATTGGTGTTCAATGCATCAAATCTATTCTTTAGACGGTCTCTAAATTCAAGAGGGATATAATCAAGGTCATATTTTGTCTCTTGTGGACTTCTTTTAATTTTCTTAAACTTCCACTTAAACTTGCATATGAACAGTTGATGGTTTGTTCTACAATCATCTCCTGGCCTTGTTTTGGCTGAAGATATTGAGCTTCTCCATGACCTCTTGCCACAGATTTAGTCAATCTGATTCCCGTTTACTCCATCTGGTGAAGTCCACATGTATAGCCACCACTTGTGTTGTTGAAAAAGGTATTTGCAATGAGTAAGTCGGTCTTGTAAAATTCTATCATGCAATCTCCAGCATCATTTCTATCACCAAGGCCATATTTTCCAACTACCAGTGATTCTTCTTTGTTTCCAACTTTTGCATTCCACTCACCAGTGATAATCAACACATCTTGATTGCATATTCAGTCAATTTCAGACTGCTGAAGTTGGTAAAAATCTTCAATTTCCTCATCTCTGGCTTTGGTGGTTGGTGCGTAAATTTGAATAATAGTATTAACTAGTCTTCCATGTAGGCATATGGATATTATCCTATCACTAACAGCACTGTACTTCAGGATAGGTCTTGATACATTCTTTGTGATGATGAATGCCACACCATTCTTCTTCTATTTGTCATTCCTAGCATAGTAGATAATAAGATCATCTGATTCAAAATGGCCAAAACCAGTCGATTTCAGCTCACTAATGCGTAGGATATTGATCTTTATGTATTCCATTTCATTTTTGAAAACTTCCAATTTTCCTAGATTCATACTTCATACATTCCGTGTTCTAATTATTAATGGATATTTGCAGCTGTTTCTTCTCATCTTGAGACATGCCACATCAGCAGATGGAGGTCCCGAAAGCTTTACTCTATCCACATCATTAAGGTCAGCTCTACTCAGAGGAGGCAGCTCTTCTCCAGTCCTGTTTTGAGTACCTGCTGACCTGTGGGGCTCATCTTCTGACACCATATCATATAGTGTTTCAGGGCGATTCATAAAGTTTTCCAGTAACAGACAATGTTTCACTGCTATTCTTAAGGTTTTCACTGGCCCATTCTTTGAGAACTGGATGACCCCTTCCTTCTTCTGAGTCTGTCTTAGTCTGGAAGCTCTACTGAAACCTGTCCACCATAGGTGACCCTGCTGGTATTTGTAATACTGGTGGCATCGCCTCCAGCCTCACAGCAACACACAAGCCACCACAGTACGACAAACTGACAGACAAGTTTGTCTTCCTTAGTTGTTCCATACTGCTCTGCTCAATTCCTGGTCTCCATCACCCCGCTTCCTTACCAGGCCTGCCCCCTGGATGCAAACACCAGTTTTCCACTGCTTCCAGGACTGGCTTACCGCGTTTACTGCATAAACATCTGCCTTCCACTGCTCCTGGGGCTGGCTTACCACGGCCTGCCTCCACACACACAAATTCCCGCCTTCTGCTGCTCCGGGGGCTGGCTTACTGCGACCTGCCCCTACACACACATCACTCAGCATAATGTGCTCCAAATTCATCCATATTATAAGGGGTTTCATGGATTCTTCATTATTCTTTAATGTTTCATAATTTTCCATTGTGTGTATGTGCCACAGTTTGTTTAGCCATTCCCCAGATAATGGGCATTTAGGTTGTTTCCATCTCTTTGCTGCTGTGAATAGTGCTTCAGTGAACATGGGTGTGTATATGTCTATTTGTGTCTTGAATCTCACTTCTTCAGGAATACGTACCTAGTAATGGGATTGCTAGGTTAAATTGTATTTTTATTTCTAGCTTTTTAAGGAATCGCCATACCAATTTCCACAGGGGTTATATCAATTTACAGTCCAACCACCAGTGTATATGAGTCCCAATCTCTCTACATCCTAACCAGCATTTGTTATTTTCTGTCTTGTTGAACTTTGCTACTAATACTGGGGCAAGATGGTATCTCATTGTTGTTTTGGTTTGCATCTCTCTAATGGCTAATGATCATGAATATTTCTTCCTGTGTTTATTGGCTGCCTGAATATCTTCTATGAAGTGTCTGTTCATGTCTTCTGCCCATTTTTTTAATGCGATTGTTTGTCTTTTTGATGTTGAGGTGTTGGAGTTTTCTACAAATTTTAGAGATAAATCTTTTGTCCCATATGTCACTGCTGATTTTTTTCCCGCCCCATTCTGTAGGTTTTCATTTTACTCTTTTGGAGAAGACTTTTGATGCACATTAAGAATTTAATCTTTAGAAGGTCTCAACCATCTAGTTTATCTTCTGCTGTTTGTGCATCTTGGGTTATGCTTGATAGTCTCTTTATGTCATAAATTAGGGCCCTTATGCTTTTCCCTATTTTTTCTTCAATGAACTTTATAGTTTTAGGTTTCATATTTAAGTCTATGATCCATCTGGAGTTTGTTTTTGTGTATGGTGTGAAGTATGTATCTTATTTAATTTTTCTGCAAATGGATATCCAGTTTTGCCAGCACCATATGTGAAAGAGACTGTCTCTTCTCCATTTAATGGATTTTGGCCCTTTGTCAAAGATCAGTTCACCATAGGTTCTTTATTCTGTTCCACTTGTCTATATGTCTGTCATTGTACCAATACAAGGCTGTTTTGACAACTGTGGCTGCGTAGTAGATTTTGAGACCTGGAAGTGTGAGACCTCCTACTTTCCTCTTCTTCTTCAGTAGTGCTTTGCTTATCTGAAGACTCTTTCCTTTCCATATGAAATTAGTGATTGGTTTTTCCATGTCTTTAAATAATGTTGGTGGAATCTGGATTGGTATTGCATTGAATATATGGATTGCTTTGGGTAGTATTGACATTTTCACAGTGTTCAGTCATCCTATCCATGAGCATGATATGTTCTTCCATTTATGTAGATCTCTTATAGTTTCTTGAATAATTGTTTTGTGGCTTTCTTTGTATAGGGCATTTGTCTTTTTGGTAGCTATTATAAATGGTATTGATTTTTTTGTTTCCTTTTCAGAGATCTCTTTGCTGGTGTAAAGGAATCCAACTGAATTTTGTATGTTGATCTTGTATCCTGCCACTATGCTAAATCTTTCAATAAGTTCCTGTAATTTTCTTGCTGAGTCTCTTGGGTTTCCTATGTATAGGATCATATCATCTGCAAATAAGGATAGTTTGACTTCTTACTTACCAGTTTGGATCCTTTGATTTCCCTTTCTTGCCTTATTGCCCTGGCTAGGAGTTCCAATACAATGTTGAATAGAAGTGGAGGTAGAGGGTATCTTTGTCTTGTACCTGTTTGCAAGGGGAAAGGTTTCAGTGTCTCTCCATTGAGAATAATGTTGACTGTTGGTTTTGCATATATGACTTTTATTTTGTTGAGGAATTTCCCTTCTATTCTTATTTTTCTGAGAGTTTTGATCACGAATAGGTGTTAGATTTTATCAAATGCCTTTTCTGCATCTATTGATATGATCATGTGATTCTTTTCCTTTGTTTTATTTATGTGGTGGATGACATTGATTGTTTTTCTGATGTTGAACCATTTTTGCAAACCTGGTATGAATCTCACTTGGTCATGATGATTTTTTGTTTTGTTTTGTTTTCTTTTTCGATATGTTGTTGTAGTCTTTGGGCTAGTATTGTGTTAAAGATTTTTTCATCTATAATCATGAGGGATATTGGTCGTTACTTTCCCTTCTTGTGGTATCTTTTCCTGGTTTTTGTATCAGGGTTATGCTTACTTCATAAATGAATTTGGGAGGATTCCATTCTTTTCTCTATTCTGGAATAGTTTGAGTAGGATTGGTGTCAGCTCATCTCTGAATCACTGATAGAATTCTCCAATGAAACCATCCGGGGCAGGACATTTTTTTATTAGTAATTTTTTATGACCTGTTCAATTTCTTCTTCTATTATGGGTCTGTTCAGATTTTCTATCTCAGTCTCTGTTAGTTTAGGTAAGTGTATGTTTCTAGAAGTCTGTCCATTTCTTCTAGATTTTCAAATTTGTTATAGTTCTTCAGAGTATCCTGATATAATTCTTTTTATTTCTTTCAGTTCTGTTCCAACATTATCCCTTTCATTTCTTATGTCTTGTTTGCACCTTCTCTTTCTTTTTCTTTGTTAAATTTTCCAGTGGTTTGTCAATTTTATTAATCTTTTCAAAGAACCAACATCTAGTTGTGTTGATTTTTTCTGTGGTCTTTCTACTTTCTGTTTCATTTATTTCTTCTTGAATGTTTATTATTTCTTTTCTTCGGTGACTGGGTTTTTTTTTTTTTCTGCTCTTTTTCTAATTATTGGTGATGTTGGTTAAGGTGTTGATTTTGGCTCTTTCTTCTTTTTTGATGTGTGCATCTATTACTATAAATTGGCTTCTGATCACTGCTTTTGCTGTGTCCTAAAGATTTTGTTATGTTGTGTTTTTGTTCTCATATGATTCAAGGAGTTTTTTCATTTCATTGTTTATTTCTTCTATTACTCAGTCAGTTTTAAGGAGGTGTTTAGTCAGTTCTCATGCATTTCCTCTTTTTTTGTTGGTCGTCCTAGTGTTTATTTCCAATTTTATAATATTGTGATCTGTGAAGATGCTTTGTAGTATCTTAGTGTTCTTAAATTTATTGAGGCTTGCTTTGTGGCCTAACATGTCTATCCTGGAGAGTGTTCCATGTGTGTTGGAAAAGAATGTATATTTTCCTGTGGTTGGGTGAATGCTTTGTAGATATCTATAAGGTCAAGCGGTTGATCATATTGTTTAGTTCTTCTGCATCTCTGTTGAGTTTCTATCCAGTTGTTCTATTTCTTATTGCAAGTGGTGTATTAAAGTCTCCTACTATGACTGTGGAGTAATCTATTTGTCTTTCAATTTTGTTAAAATCTGATTTATGTATTTGGGGGCTCATGATTGTGCTCTTGTTCAATTGATGCTTTAATCATTACATAATGTCCTTCCTTGTCTCTTATGATCATTTTTTTTCTTAAAATCTGTTTTATCAGAAATTAATATTGCTACTTCTGTACTTTTTTTGGTTGTCATTTGTTTGGTATATCTTTTTTCAACCTTTAGTTCTTAGTCTATTTTTGTCTTTGTGTCTAATGTGAGTTTTTGTAGATAGCATATTGATGAGTCATGTATTCTTATCCAGTCTGCAACTCTCCATCTCTTGAGTGATACATTTAGTCCATTGATAGTCAGTGTAATTATTGACAAATACGAATTTATTGTTGTCATTTTGTTACATGTTTTTTCATGGTGTTGCTGATATCTTTGTTCCATATAATTTTCTGTGCTGAGCTTGTTTTGTTTATGAATTGTTTTATCATCTCCTGTGTTGCTATTGTTTTAGTATTTGCTAAATATTTGTGCTTGTCTTCTTTTTTATTTTGATGTAAAGGTTTATTACTTTGCTTTGAGGTGACCCTGTGATCTATTATTTTCTTCCCAAGTTTAAAACTGTCTGTTCTATCTCACAATTTTCTTGACTTTCTCACCATTTAGAACTTCTATAACTGTATTATTTTTTCCCTCTTTTTGATTTGTAGTTGTCTTCATTTACCAATTGATGTCTCTGGTTCCCTGTTTACAGTCTTCTAAGCTTACTTTACTTTGGCTACTTCTATAACTAGGTTGGTGTCATCATCAGCTTGTTTGTTGTTGCTAGTTCTCTATCAGAAGGATTCCCTTTAGTATCTCTTCGAAGGTTGGTCTAGTTTTAACAAATTTCCTTAATTTCTGCTTATCTGGAAATGTCCTAATTTCACCCTCATATTTGAGGGATGTGGCTGAAACAATATGCTCAAGCATAGCAAGGATCATAAAGCTGGCTTAGGATCAGGTGGTGTTTTATTCTGCTGTGCATAGGGTCACTATGAGTCAGAAATGACTCGATGGCACCTAAAAACACTTGAGGGACAGTTTTTCTGGGTATATGATTCTTACTTGAAGATTTTTTTCTTTCTAGGTTTTATATATATCAATCCATTGCTTTCTTGCCTGCACGGTTTCTGCCAAGAAATCAGAGATGAGACTAATGGGTTGCCTTTTGTAGGTTACTTTTCATTTTTCCCATCCTGCTTTCAGAGTTCTTTCTGTCTTTGGTTTTGGTTAGCTTGATTATGATATGTCTTGGTGTGGTAATTATGTTTGTGTGTCAACTTGGCTGGGACTGGTTGAGTGACTGGAGAGCTGATGGTAGTTATTCCCCATGATGAGACTGGCAATCATCTCCATGGTGGGATCTACCACAAGCAGCTGAGTAGCTGCCCTTGGAATGTGGTCTGCTTCCTGTATATAAGGAGAAGCCTTGGGGATAGTTTCTAGCATATGGCACACTTAGACCCTGCATGTAGCCATGTTGTTGCTCAGCAGCCTGCTATGTTCTGCCGACCTTGGGACTTACAATGGACTTAAGTTAATGGCTTGCTGTGTGGTTTGGTAACATCGAGACTGGGCCTTTTTATTTGTCAACCTTGGGCTTGGCAGCCTCAGCAGCTAACAGCTGTCTATGTGAAGAAAAACCTCTAGCTTCAGTGGGCTGGGAGCAGGAGACAGAACTGGACCCCAAGGTTGAGGGGCTTTCACCCAGCCCCTAGAGCCTGGCACTAGGTAACCAGAACACTTGTTGATCATCTTTTGAGGTCTGTCCTGTTTGGGGTTCATTGAACTTCTTGAATGGATATATACTTTTTTTTAATGCATTTTATTGAAATATAATTTATATACTGTGAAATTCGCAAAACTAAAGTGACGTGGGTCAATGCTTTT
>NW_006921606.1:4340425-4345647 GCF_000298275.1 Orycteropus afer afer
TATAATTCTTTTGAATTCCTTATCAGGGAGTTCCAATACTGCATCTTCCTCAGGGATGTGTTCTGGGTCTGTATCCTGGTCCCTTGTTTATCCTGCTTTATCTTGCTTCTTTGTGTGGACTGTGATCTTCTGTTGTCTCTGAGGCATTTTGACATTTTTGTGTTTGTATTTAATTGGTCGTTTACATTTAATTGGTTGTTTATATTTAATATGTTGGAGTGACTTACTACAATTTTCATTTTCTTTGTTTTACTTGTAGGTTATCTATACCGGGAGGGTACTGTGCTGTGCTCCTCTATTCACTAGTTGACAGCATTTATACACTTACCACCTGTCTCCTTTCCTTTGTCAGCCTTTCATATGTCCTCACTGACCCTGGCAAACAGAGCCTGTTCTTAAGTCCCTGGAATCTGAATGAGAATGCTATCACTTTAAAATCCAAAGTGGTTGCCACTTGTCAACATTCAAAATGGCTGTGCCCTCAGTCACTTTAAATATCCAAAATGGCCACCGCTTATAAACATTCAAAATGGCTGCACCCTAGGTCATTTTAAATATCCAAAATGGCCACCGCTTGTAAACACTAAAAATGGCTGCCCCTCGGTCACTTTAAATATCCAAAATGGCTGCCACATGTAAACAATCAAAATGGCTGCACCATCCAGACAGCAGAAAGTCCACAGCTCAGGTTGTCTCCCTCCTTGCTGTTTTCCTTCCTAGTCATAGGCTACCAGAGCAGTTGTCCCTGCAGCCCTTGGTGACCAGGACTGATCTTTAGGTCAATTCTTAGGTCCCAACACCACTTGGTTGGTCTCGTCAGAGTAACTGACAGTCCGCAGCTCCAACCATCTCTGTACTCACTGTTTTGTTCAGGTTTTCCACTAGTTGGTGCCTAATCCACTTCTGTATAGTTCCTTTCAAAGCTCAGGGTTCCAGGATTATCTTCTGATCTCTGTCAATTGGTTTTTCTTTTCTTTGTTGAAGAGGGTCTGTGTCACTTTTCTTCCTATTCCTCCATCTTACCGTAAGTGCAGAACTTCCTGAATGGATATATTCTTGTCTTTCATCATAGTAGAGAAATTCTCTTCCAACAAATCTTTGACAATTTTCTCTGTGCTTTTATTGTCTCTTTCTGTCCTGAAATTCCAATTACATGTATGTTATTCCTCCTGATGGTATCCCACATGAATCTTAGGCTTTCTACATTTTGTTTTGATCTTTTTTTCTGATTGATTCTTTAACAGAGTAGTATTGAAGTATTTGTCTTCAATCTAATTAATTTTGTCTTCCATTGATTCAATTCTACTCCTTTGCCTCTTCAATGTGTTATCTATTTCTGAAATCTTAGAATCAATCTTCTGGATTTCCATTTCTTGTGTTTTGTATCATAGCTAATTTTTTGTTTGTTTTATCAATTTGTTCTCATGTTGTTTCCCTAAATTGTTCGAGTTTTGTCTGTGTTTCCCTTAATTTTGTCAGTATTTTCCTTGATCTTTTTAGTATCTTCCTTGATCTCTCAATTCATTGAAGGTACCCAAATATAATTCTTTTGAATTCCTTATCAGGGAATTGTAATACTGCTTCTTCTTCAGGGTTGTTTTCTGGGTTTTGTATTCTGGTCCTTTGTTTCTACTGCTTTATCTTGCTTCTTTGTGCGTAGTGTGGTGGTCTGTTTTCTCTGAGACACTGTGGTGTTGTATTTATGTTTAATGTGTGAAAGAGAATGAGAATGTGTGCACAGATCTCTGTTAGCTGTTCATAAGGATCAGTTGAGAGCGTGTTGATCTGGTATTGGGTGCTGTCTATTGGTGGTCCATGGGTGCAAAAGCAAGCAGTAGCCCTCACCCAGTGAGTAGAGTGGCAGGAGGTGCAGTTATGGTTGTGTTGTGTTGGAACAGTTGCTGTCTTCACTCAGTTAGATAAAAATAATTTTTTTTAATGAACAATAAATAAAAGGAGGAGAACAAGAACCTTAGACTGTATAAACAAACAGGAAAAATCACCAAAAAGAAAAAAAGGCAATAAATGAGAAGAAAAATTTTCAAAATACATTAAAAAAGGATGAAAGAAGGATAATTAGAAAAAGGGAAATAATAATAATAAATAAAAAGCCACAGTATCTGGGGAAGGAGCAATGAGATAAAAGAACAAGAATAAAATAATAGCAAAGGAAAAAATGGGAAAATTGCGAAAGGGAAAACAAGGGATTTGGAGAACCAAAAGAAAGAAACAAAAAGGGAACCATGAAAAGGGAAGAGGAAAAAAAAAAAAAAGCCAAGAACAGAGTAAATGAAAGAGAAAAAGAAGAGGAATGGAAGCAGGAAGATAAAAAGAATAATTTTAAAACAATCAAAAACAAAACTGTTGGGGGTGGGACATGGTACCCAGGCTCTGTCAGGGTGCAGACCAGGATGGAATTCCTGCTGATCGAGAAGGTAGATGGAGGCAGGAGGTGGCCACACCTCTGTTCACCAAGAGTGTGTGGAGTATAAGAGTAATAAGGTGAATATCGCACCTTTGCACTCATCAGCCTGCAGTGCAGCTGCCGATGCTGTCCTTGGAAAGTGGAACCCATTTCTATGTTGGCATCCAGGTAAGGATGCCACTTGCATATATTCAAAATATTTGCATCTGCTGTTTGCGAATAATCACAATGGTTGCACCCTTAGGACAGCCACTGGCAGTCTACAGGTCTGTTTGTCTCCTTCTTCACTGTTTTCCTTTCTGGTTATGAGGTAGCAATGCAGTCCTTGCCCATGCAGTCTTTAGTGAGCAGAGCCAATTCTTAAGTTGGTGCTGAGATACAATCAAAATGGCTGTGCCCACAGGTGATCCGGCAGTCTGCAACTCCATTGTCTCTTTATTCACTGTTTTCACTCAGGTTCTTCTACTAGTTGGTATTTAATCCACTTTTTTCTTGCCTTCAAAGCTCAGGTTCCAGTGTCATCTTCTGTATCAGTTTCAATTCGTTTCACATTGCCTTTTTTGCAGAGAGCCTGTGTAGCTTATCTGCCCAGTCCACCATTTTGCCAAAACTCCCCAAGGCATTGTTTTTATGTCTTAAATTTAGTCACTTTTACTGAATTTTGAATGCACTGCCAATAATTTCCACATCCCTGTGCTAATTGCTAGCATTACATACATTAGATAATCGATTATATCAAAATGTCTTTGCAAGTAACTCTCTCAGTGCTGTTTAAAATATAGTGAAAATTTGGAAACAGCTTAAGTGTCTATCAATAAAGAATTGGTTAAATAAATTGTGATATAGCTATAACATGCAGTACTGTGCACCCATACATAAGATGATAAATTGTATGGGTAGGAAAACTATAGCCCACCCACCAAATTCAGCCCAACTTTCTGTTTTTGTAAATGAAGTTTTATTGGAACACAACTATATCCTTTCGTGATGTACTTTCTATGGTTGCTTTTGTGCTATAATGTCAGAGTTGAATAGTTGCAAGAGAAACCATGCAGGGACCAGAGGCCTGAAATACTATCTGTCCCATGTTTGCTGGCTCCTGCTATATCCCAATATTCGTTGACATGGAAAACTCTTCTGTAATGCATTTTGCAAAAAGCAGAATATAAAATCATATGTAGAGTGTCATCTCAGTTATATAAAATCATAGTGATATAGAGGCAAAAATAAAGCATCTTTAAGGATGTATTTTTAAGAAACATGTCTTAAATTATATGCACCAAAATGTGCTAGATTACCTGTGAGTTGTGAGAGTTTAGATGATTTTTATTTGTTTAAGCTCTTTATAGTTTTTCTGTAATTTCTCAATTTTCTAAAAACAGTAAAACTATTACATTTTAAAATTTTTAAGCAAGTTTGAGAAATATGACAGATTAATAACTAATATTCATAAAGTTTTCCAATAATATATCAAACAGTGTTTCACTGCTATTCATAAGGTTTTCATTGGCCAATTCTTTGAGAATAGCACCTACCTTCTTCCTTCTTCTTTCAATATTCAAAGATTCTATGGGAAAAATATTGAATGAGGCAGGAAACATCAAGAGAAGATGGAAGGAATACATTGAGTCACTGTACCAAAAAGAATTGGTTGATGTTCATCCGTTCCAGGAGGTGGCATATGATCAAGAACCAATGCTGTTGAAGGAAGAAGTTGAAGCTGCACTGAAGGAATTCATGTAAAACAAGGCTTCAGGAATTGATAGGTTTGCTATGAGTTGGAGCCAACTTGACAGCACCTAACAATAACAACAATAACTAATAACTTTATTATACAGAGTCCACATTATTATTTTTTTTTCAAGTAGTCAAATAATTGAAACTCATAACTCACAAAATAGGAAATAGAGGTATGAAGCAGGCATAGAAGGAATTCTGGTGGTGCAAATGATTAAGCACTTGGCTGATAATCGAAATGTTGGCTGTTCCAACCCACGCATTGAGTCCACAGGAGAAAGATCTGGTAATCTGCATTTGTTAAGAGTGCAGCCAAAAAAAAAAAAAGAGCCATGTCTGGAAGTTCTGCTGTCTCGCATGGGGTTACTATGAATTGAAAATGATGCACCACAATCTAATAACAAGCAGACGTAAGGGAACTCTCAAAGCATTGCAAATGATGCAAATTGAAATTGTTTTGTGTCTTAAATAGAAAACATTAAACCCACTCCATATGGGTTGTTGTTCAATGAAACTCTTCTTCTATAACCTGCTGATGTCCTTATGAATTATATAATTTTAGAAAGTAATTTGGTAATGATTTAATAATTTTTAATATATTTATACAGTTTGAAATAGTAATCTCATATATAGGAATATACACTTCTAAAGAAATAATCTTCAATTTATGGAAAGCTATATGCATCAAGTTGTCCAAACAGTGTAAGATATGTGTGATTTAAAGCTAAATGGAAATGAACATAAAATCATACAAGTGCTATGTTTATCATGGTGGCAAAAAAAAAAAAAAAAAAAAAATCTGTATAGGATAATATCAGGTGCTGGTGAGGATTTGGAACAATCAGCATTTTCATATTATGATTATGGGAAGGCAAAAAGGGCACCACAACTCAAAAGCATCAACTCTTCTTCGGTCTTCCTTATTCATTGTCCAGCTCTCACATGCATACGAGGCGATTGTAAATATCATGGCTTGTGTCAGGCGCACCTTAGTCCTCAAGGAGATATCCTTGCTCCTCAGCACTTGAAACAGTTCCTTCGCAGTTGACTTTCCCAATAC
>NW_006921606.1:4348067-4380995 GCF_000298275.1 Orycteropus afer afer
TGGGCTGTTACCTGTGCACCAGGTGCATTTTGCTGGGTTTTAAATACCAGAGGCTCAGCCTCAAAACTCACGTCTACATGTCACCACAGTAGGACAAGCCAACAGACAAGTTTGTCTTGCTGTTGGAGACCTCTCGTATCACCCTCACCTGGGTCCCTGTGGCTGACAATTCCTCTGTTTGGCTTCCTGGCTTTTTATCCCCTTTCTCTTGCTCTTCTGGCCTGCTGCTTTGGGTGTCCATGGGTTGTCTCTCCTCACCTGCATCCCTGGGGCTTACTGTTCTTCTGTCTGGGTTCCTGGCTTTTATCCCCTTTCTCCTGCTTTCCCATCCTGCTGCTTTGGGTGGGCCTGAGTTTCCTCTCCTCATCTAATCCCTTTGGCTGATTGCTCTTCTCTCTGGCTTCCCTGGCTTTTCATCCCCTTTCTCCTGCTCTTCCCGCCTGCTGCTTTGGGCGTCCCTGAGTTGTCTCTCCTCACCTGTATCCCTGGGGCTGACTGCTTTTCTGTCTGGGTTCCTAGCTTTTATCCCCTTTCTCTTGCTCTTCCAGCCTGCTGCTTTGGGTGGGCCTGAGTTTCCTCTCCTCACCTAATCCCATTCATAATTGCCCAAAATTGGAAACAACCCAAATTCTCTTCAACAGGTGAATAGATAAACTGTAGTGTCAGGGGTTGAATTGTGTCCCCCTAAAATGTGCGTTAGGAGCTCTGGTAGCGTAATGCCTAAGGCACTTGACTGCTAACCAGAAGGCTGGTGGTTCAAGCCTGCCAGCCACTCCTCAGAAGGAAGGTTGGGCAATCTACTTCCATAGTGATACCACCTTGGAAACCCAAGGAGAGTTGCTATGAGTCGAGTCGGACTTGATGGCACATAACAACAACAACAAAATGTGTGTCAACTTGGGTGTGTCATGAATCTCAATGGTTTGGCAGTTATGTAATGGTGCATTCACTCCCCATAATGTGAACTGGTGTGATCAGCCAATCAGTTGTAAGGGGAATAGGGTGGGGTGTAACATCCTAACTCAGGTCCAACCCTGAACTGAAGTAAGAGAAGTTTGCCTGGGGTGTGGCCTGCATCATCTTTTAATTTATAAGAGATCAAGGTGGGTAGATACTTGACTTCCACCAAGAAAGAGGTGGAAGTGCATCCTGTGAACCCAGAGTCCCTGTGCTGAGAATCTCCTAGACCCAGGGGAAAATTGGTGCCAGGGGACACACAGATTTTCAGGGAACACCAGCCCCACAGGTGATGATAGGAGACAAGGACCTTCCCCCATAGCCAAGAGAGGGAAAGCCTTCCCTTAGAGTTGGCATTCTGAACTCAAGACTTCTAGCCTCCTGAACTGTGAAAAAATAAATTTCTGTTTGAAAGTCACTCACTTGTGGTATTTCTCTTACAGCAGAACTATATAACTAAGATAAATAGAATACTACTCAGTAATAAAAAGGAATATGCTATTGATAATCACAACAACTTGGATGAATTTTAAAGGCATTATGCTGAATGAAAGAAGCTAGTGTCAAAAGCTTACATACTGTATGATTCCATGATCTTCTGGAAAATATAAACTAAAGGAATTGAGAGCAGATAAATTGTTGTCAAGTGTTAGGGCAGGGTAGGGATTACATAAGGGAGTTTTGGGAACATGTTAGAATTACTCTAGATTGTGATGATATGTTTTTTGTATGCTGTCGATTCCAACTCACAGCAACCTTATATGACAGACTAGAACTGCTCGATAGGGTTTCCTAGGCCGTAATCTTTATGGGAGCAGGTCTATAGATCTTTTCTCCCTCAGCGCAGCTGGCAAATTTGAACCCTCCACCTTTCGGTTAGCAGCCAAGCACTTAACCATTGTGGCATCAAGGCTCCTTATATAAACCTATATGTAACATGTATTATAATTGATAGAACTATACAACAAAAAACAATTTCACTGCATGTTAATTTTAAAATTTAATCTTACAAATATTTTATCTGTACAGGGAAAAACTGGAAGCTAACACATCAAAATTACAATATTACTTGTTTAAGGTGATGGTATTATGGCCAATTTTCTTTATTTTTCCCATTTTACATGAATAAATTATGTTTGCAATTAATATAATATACTTATAAACAAACCTATATAAGAACTCTAAAATCATAGCAATGCATGAAGTTTGGGAAAAGGACAGCTAGCCCTTCATTTTGCAATAGTACCTGGAGTCACTGTGTATCTCAGGTTGTGTGGACAATTTAAACTGTCCAGGAGTCTGTTTATAAAATTAGGAAAGTGTGTAGTTCTCTTTAAAAAGTGTAAGTGAAGTAATAATGGAATTTTTGCTTCTTTAAAAACCTCTTTTATCTGGGAAATCTACTTTTACAGAGTTCTTCACTCAACTTTGGTGCCAAATTAATGAGATTGTGTCCTGAGGCAATAATAACCCCCTATAAACAGATCTCTGTTAGCATGTGTTACCTCATTTGTTCTTAATATTACCCGCTTCTGAAAAGGTGAGTAGGATTAGTGTATGCTCTTCTGTTTGCAAAGAGGAAACAGAGGTATAGAAACATTATAGTGTAAAGGCAGTAAGCAGTGAAAATACCCTTTGCTTTAACTTTTCTCCCAGGAGGCAGACTACTTTTTCTTGTTGCTTGTAAATAATGATATAAAAGATAATATCATTTTGTTTTCTTTGAACATTTCTTATAGATCATTAGAAATGAAATAAATGTTATATTGCCTTAAGGGAAAAAGTTGTATTTTCTCATAGAAAACTCACAACTACTATCTGTCATCTGTTTGTTTTTTCAGGATTTTATATTGTACGCTGATTCTGCCTCTGTACTACCTTGAGCCTTTCTTTTCATACATCTTCCTCAATCTACAGCTCATGGTCCTGCAAGTACTTCACCTTTACTGGTGTTATTTCATCCTGAAGATGCTCAAAAGATGTATATTCACGAAGGTAAGGGCTGCCCAGTCTTACTGCTCATAACAAGTAGACTTCATTGCCAGATTAAAGGTGACACACAGATGGTAGAACATTCTAATTAATTCATGGTTAACCAGAATTATTTTTTTTCTTGATTTGACAATTATTGATAAAAATTTCTCTAAAGTATAGCTACATTTTTCAGTAAGTATGTCTCTGAAGTACTGCTAAGAATTTATTAGGAGACAAATTACTTTGAAAATTATTTACCCGTAAATGGATTGCTGAGTTTCTAAAAAATTTCTTAATGGGTCAAAATTTGCTTTAGTTTGGGCCAATGTTTATGATAATTAGTTGAGTAATATTTTAGGGACTTAGTTTACCTTTGTTGAGCATCCAGTTTGCACATATATGAACCCTGAGGTTTCTTCTACTCTTTAAAACATTTAGCTATCATTTGGCTATACTTTTTGACTGAAAACTTTTCTTTCCTAAATAATAACAAAGTAATGATACATTTTAGACAATAGATGTTTCATCTATTTTGCTTTGAATTCAGTTCTTTGCTTTAGCTCTAAACGGGCTAAGAGGAGTATTATAGAATTGAATGTGATGCAATCACTGACCTTAGGGAAACAGCCAACCGGCTAATGGAGGACTATTTACCTGCTAGCAACTAACTATATCAGACAATGTTTCACTGCTATTCATAAGGTTTTCACTGGCCAATTCTTTGAGAAGTGGATGGCCTCTTCCTTCTTTCGAGTCTGTCTTAGTCTGGATGCTCTGCTGAAACCTGCCCATCATGTGTAACCCTGCTGGCACTTGAAATACTGGTAGCATAGCCTCTAGCCTCACAACAACACACAAGCCACCACAGAACGACAAACTGACAAACAAGTTTGTCTCCCTTAGTTTTTCCAAACTGCCCTGCTCATTTCCTGGTCTCCCTTGCTCTGCTCACTTAACCTGGCCTGCCCCTGGGGTGTGCCACTTCCACTGCTCCCAGGCTGGCTTACTGCAGCCTGCCCCTGGGGTGTCTCCACGCCTGCAAACTCCCACCTTCTGCTGGTCCTAGGGTTGGCTTATTGTGTCCTGCCCCCACTGCACCTCCACACATGCAAACTCTCACCTTCCACTGGTCCCGGGGCTAGCTGAACCAGGGCTAGCTGAATCAGGCAGTGTTTCGTTCTGTTGTACATAGGGTTCCTATGAGTCAGAGACAACTCGATGGCACATAATAACAACAACAATAGCAAGTAACTATATTGCACAGAGTGTCTTGTGCTAAATAGAGGTCCTAGAAACTTGTTACAAAATAAAAAATTTAAAAAATTAATTTTGACTCAAGGGGATCAGGGAAAATTTTACAGAGTAGATAGAGTTTGAATTGAGCCTTTAAGGTGAGTTTTAATTAAGAATCCTCTAAGATGAAAGGAAGGAGCTCTTGTGTCACAGTGGTTAAAGTACTCATCTGCGGACCACAGATGTTGGCAGTTTCAACCCACCAGCCACTCCGTGGAAGAAAAATGAGGCAGTCTGCTTCTGTAAAGATTCACAGCCTTGGAAACCCTATGAGGCAGTCCTACACTGTCATAAAGGGTCACTATGACATGGAATCAGCTCAACAACAGTGGATTTGGCTTGATTTTGGGAGATGAAAGTTGGCCACTTCCAGGTGTATACCATCCGTGCATAATGTGGTATTTTATCATCATCAGAATGATTGACTTGTATGCAGCAAGAATGCTAGTAATTAATCTGATAAGCTCATTTTTTTAAATCAACTCTCTGATTAGTTCTTTTTCTTGCTTTAGTAAAGATGTTTCAAAAATCAAGAGTATATAAATTAAACAGAGATTGCAATAACTGACCTCTAGAGTTTCCTCCACCTCTGAAGCTTCTAGATTTAGACATAAATATAGTAAATCAGGCTACATCTGGATTGATCTCAAAGTTGTTTGTTTTTAACTAAATTACTGACATGAACTTGTTTTCTTGAGATTTGACTGTTTTCCTTAAAGTTGGAGTGTCAAGAAAACAGCTTTCATTGAATAGTTCTAAGTTCATTAACATTCTAAATAGTTTCCATATGATCTCTGAAAAATTTTATTTTACTTCTAAGTGACTGATAAAGTTGAAGTAATTGAGATAAACTTAAGAATTTGAGTAGCTAGACCATTTGTGCATTCAGTGGTTGGAGGTGAGAAAGGACACTGAACTCAACCTGTACTTCCATTGGGCCAAGTCCCCAGGCAGAAATTGTCCCCTTATTAACTGGTGAGTGACAATAATTATAGGCCTGGAAGGGATCCAGGAGGAGGAAAGCTTGGGAAACCAGAACTCTCTTGTTTGGTTTCATCACAGTTTTCATATTCCTGATCTCTGATGGTTCATGCCAGGCCTGATTTAAAAATGCAGCAGGACCGAGGAGCTGTGGACAGGAATTTCTGATTTCTCAAGCTGTACTTTGGAAAAGCTGTTTCCAATTGCAATTTGACAGCAGCAGTGGAGGCTTCAGCAGTCTAATTCTTTCAGTTCATATGACTTCAGCTGGCTTGCATGTGCAGTCTGTTTTCCATAGCAGTGGCAAAACTGGCTGTGAAATCAGCTTAGTTCTCCAAAGTCATAAAGCCTTTTTTTAAAGAATGCTATGTGAAGGCATAGTTGCACCACAAAAGGAGGGGAAGGGCAAAGGTGAGAGTTGACATTCTTAGTGAAACAACTAACAAGTCAGTTTTCAACTCTAATAAATATTTAGCATTTAATCTAAACCTCAAACATTACTAAAGTGAATAATTTTTTAATATATTTTTTATTTTTATTTTTGTAGTGTTCCCTCCCCTCCCCTTCCACCCTTGGTAACCAACAAAGAAAGTTTCCTTCCATATATAAACATTTCCTTGACTTTTTACCATAATGAACTAATAAAATATTTGTCCTTCTGTGATTGCCTTATTTCACTCAGCAAAATGTTCTCCAAGTTCATCCACATTATGTGGTGTTTGGCAGATTCTACATCTTTGGTATTGCATAGTATTCCATTATGTGTATGTACTGCAGTCTGGTTATCCATTCTTCTGTTGATGGGCACTTAGGTTGTTTCCATCTTTTTGCTATTGTAAGTAGAGCTGTGATGAACATGGGTGTGCATATATCTGTTCTTGCCCTGTTTCTCACTTCTTTAGAATATATGCCTAGTAATGGGATTGCTGGATCAAATGGCATTCTATTTCCAACTACTTAAGGAATTATCACACTGCTTTCCACAGTGGTTGTATCATTTGACAGCCCCACCAGCAGTGTATGAGTCCCAATCTCTACATCCTCACCAGCATTTGCTATTTACTGTCTTTTTGAACTTTGCTATTAGTGCTAGTGCAAGATAGTATCTCATTGTTGTTTTGATTAGTGCCTAAGGCATTTGACTGCTAAGCAGAAGCCTGGTGGTTTAAACCCACCAGCCATTCCTTGGAAGGAAGATGGGCAATCTATTTTCATAGAGTTACTACCTTGGAATCCCCAGGAGGGGTCGCTATGAGTCAAATCAACTCTATGGTAGTGAGGGTTTTTTTTTTTTATGGCTAATTATCATGAACATTTCTTCATGTGTTTTTGGCTGCCTGAATATCCTATTTGGTGAAGTGTCTATTCATGTCTTCTGCCCATTTTTTAATTGGATTATTTGTGTTTTTGTTGTTGAAGTGTTTGAAGTTTTCTGTAAATTTTAGAAAAAAGTCCCTTGTCAGATAAGTGGTTGCCGAATAATTTTTCCTAATCCATAGGCTCTCTTTTTACTCTTTTGGAGAAGTCTTTTGAAGCACATAAAAATTTAATTTTCAGAAGGTCCCATTCATCTAGTTTCTCTTCTGCTGTTTGTGCATTTTGGGTTATGCTTGACATTCTATTTATGCCATAAATTAGGGCCCCTAAATTTGCCTTCAGAAGGAAGGTTGGGCAATCTACTTACGTAAGATATGGCCTGAGAAATCCAAGGAGGGATCGCTATGAGATGGATCTGACTTGACAGCAGTGAGTTTGGTTTTTTGGTTTGATGCATATATGAAGCTATGGTGGCACAGTGCCTAAGGCATTTGACTACTAACCAGAAGATTGGTGGTTCAAACCCATCAGCTACTCCACAGAATGAAGATGGGGCAATATGCTTTGATAAAGATTTGGCATATAACAACAACAACAAATTTGCCCTGTTTTTTCCTTGAGGAACTTTATAGTTTTAGGTTTCACATTTAAGTCTTTTATCCATTCAGAATTAGTTTTTATGTATGGTGTGAGGTACAGATCTTGTTTCATTTTTCTGGAAATGAATATCTAGTTTTACCAGCACCATTTATTGAAAAGACTATTTCTTCCCATGTAATGGATTTCAGCCCTTTGTCAAAAGTCAGCTGACCATAGGTCAATGGATCTATTTCTGGGTTCTCAAGTCTGTTCCACTGGTCTATGTGCCTGTCGTTGTACCAATACCAGGCTGTATTGATTACTGTGGCTATATACTAAGTTTTGAGATCCGGAAGTGTGAGACTTCCTACTTCGTTCTTCTTCAAAAGTACTTTGCTTATCCAAGGTCTCTTTCCTTTCCATATAAAATTAGTGATTGGTTTTTCCATATCTTTAAAGAATGTTGATGGGATCTGTATTAGGATTGCATTGAATGTGTAGATTGCTTTGGGTAGTATTGACATTTTCACAATGTTTAATCTTCCTATCCATGAGCATGATACGTTCTTTCACTTATGTAGATCTCTTAGGGTTTCTTGTAGTAGTGTTTTGTAGTTTTCTTTGTACAGGTCTTTTGTGTCCCTGGTGTGATTTATTCCCAAGTATTTTATTTTTTTGGTAGTGTAGTGCCTAAGGCACTTGACTGCTAACCAGAAGGCTGGAGGTTCAAACCTACCAGCAACTCCTTGCAAGGAAGGTTGGGCAATCTACTTCTGTAGTGTACTACCTCGGAAACCCACAGAGGGGTTGCTATGAGTCGGGTCTGACTCGACGGCACATAACAACAACAACAACAACAACATAGTAAATGGTATTGATTTCCTTATTTCATTTCAGCAATCTCTTTGCTGGTGTAGAGGAATCCAACTGATTTTTGTATGTTGATCTAGTATCCTGCTACTATGCCAAATCTCTTGTTTAGTTCCAGTAGTTTTTTTGGCTGAGTCCCTTGGGTTTTCTATGTACAGGATCATATATATCATCAGCAAACAAGAGGAGTTTTACTTTTTCCTTACCAATTTGGATGCCTTTGATTTCCCTTTCTTGCCTTATTGGACTGGCTAGGACTTCCAATACAATGTTGAATAGAAGCGGTGATAGAGGACAACCTTGTCTGGTTCCTGTTCTCAAGGGGAATGGTCTCAGTCTCTCTCTGTTAAGAATAATGTTGGTTGTTGGCTTTGCATTTATGCCCTTTATTATGTTCAGGAATGTCCCCTCTATTCCTATTTTGCTGAGAGTTTTTATCAGGAAGGGGTGTTGGATTTTATCAAATGCCTTTTCTGCATTAATTGATATGATCATGTGGTTCTTTTCCTTTGTGTTATTTATGTGATGGATGATGTTGATTGCTTTTCTAATGTTGATCCTTCCTGGCATACTTGCTATGAACCCCAATTGGTCACAGTGTCAACTTTTTTGATATGCTGTTGGAGTCTATTGGCTAGAAGTTTGTTGAAGATATTTGCATCTATTTTCCTGAGGGATATTGGTCTGTAGTTTTCCTTTTTAGTGATAGTTTTGTCTGGTTAGGGTATCAAGGTTATGCTTGCTTCATAAAATGAATTTGGGAGGATTCCATCCTTTTCTATGTTCTGGAACAATTTCAGTAGCATTAGTATCAGTTCTTCTCTGAACATTCTCTAGAATTCTCCAGTGAAACCATCTGGGCCAGGACTTTATTGTTGTTGGTATTCTTATGACCTTTTCAATATCTTCTTTTGTTATGGATCTGTTCAAATTTTCCACCTCAGTCTGTGTTAGTTTAGGTAAGTAGTATGTTTCTAGAAGTCTGTCCATTTCTCTTAGATTTTCAAATTTATTGGAGTGCACTTCTTCCTGTTGTTGTTGTTGTTGTTATGTGCTGTCGAGTTGGACCTGACTCATAGCGACCCCTCCTTGGGTTTCCAAGGCAATATTAATACAGAAGTAGATTGCCCAACCTTCCTTCCAAGGAGTGGCTCATGGGTTTGAACTGCCAGCCCCTGGTTAGCAGTCAAGTGCTTTGGTCACTATGCTACCAGAGCTCCCATACTTCTTCATAGTATCCTGATATTATCCATTTAATTTCTGTTGGTTCTGTTGTGACATCACCCATTTCTTATTCGTGTTATTTGTATTCTCTTCCACTTTTCCTTTGTTAAATTTGCCAGTGGTTTGTAAATTTTATTAATCTTTTCAAAAAACCAACTTGCATCTTGTTGATTTTTTTTCTATTGTCTTTCTATTTTCTGTTTCATTGATTTCTGCTCGAATCTTTATTATTTCTTTTCTTCTGGTGACTTAGGCTTTTTTGCTGCTCTTTTTCTAATTGTTGGAGATGTTGGGTTAAGGTGTTGATTTTGTCTCTTTCTTCCTTTTTGATGTATGCAATTATTGCTGTACATTGGCCTCTGATCACTGCTTTTGCTATGTCCCAAAGATTATGGTATGTTGTGGCTTCATTCTCATTTGATTCAAGTACATTATTTATTTATTTTTTTTATTTCTTCTATTACACATTTTCAAAAAACAAACAAACATACTCACTACCATTGAGTCAATCCTGACTCATAGCAACCCCTCCTTGGGTTTTTGGGGTGATATCTCTACAGAAGTAGATTGCCCAGTCTTCCTTCTGAGGAGTGGCTGGTGGGTTTGAACTGCCAGCTTTCTGGTTAGCAATCAAATGCCTTAGGCACTACACCACCAGAGCTCCCAGTTATTTTCCAATGAAGTTGTTATTCAATTTCCATGTGTTTGCTCTTTTTCCATTGGTCTTCCTATTATTGATTTCTGATTTTATAGCATTGTGATCTAAGAAGATGCTTTGCAATATTTTCAATGTTTTAAAGTTTATTAAGGCTTGCTTTGTGGCCTAACATATGGTGTATCCTGGAAAATGTTCCATGTGCACTGAAAAAGAAGGTATATTATGCTGCAGTGCTCTATAGATGCCTATAAGGTCAAGTTGGTGAATTGTATTGTTTAGTTATTCTGCATCTTTGTTGAGTTTCTTGCCAGTTGTTTTATCTTTGATTGAAAGTGGTGTACTAAAGTCTCCTACTATGACTGTGAAATCATCTATTTGTCTTTTCAGTTCTGTTAACATCTGATTTATGTATTTTGGGACTCTTTCATTGGGTGCATAGATGTTTATTATGGTTATGTCCTCTTGTTTGATCGGTCCTTTAATCATTATATAATTTCCTTCCTTGTCTCTTATGGTGGTTTTTGTCTTAAAGTTAGTTTTATCCAAAATTAATATTGCCACTCCAGCTCTTTGTTGATTGCCATTTGCTTGGTATATCATTTTCCAACTTCTGCTTTTTTAAACTGTTTTTTTCTTGGTCTCTAAGTTGTGTCTTTTGTAGACAGCATATTGATAGGTTATGTTTTTTTTTTATCCAGTCTGTAACTCTCTGTCTCTTGAGTGGTACATTTAATCCATTGACATTCAGTGTAATTATTGACAAGTATGAATTTGTTGCTGTCATTTTGGTATATGTTTTTATCATGGTGTTCCATATAATCTTTGTTCCATATAATTTTCTATGCTGAGCTTGTTTTGTGTATGTATCATGTTATCATTTCCTTTGTTACTATTGTTTTAGTATTTGCTAAATATTTGTGCTTGCCCTCTTTTTTATTTTGATGTGAAAGTTTATCATTTTCCTTTGAGGTTACTCAATGATTTATAATTTTCTTACCAAGTTTAGAACAGTCAGTTGTATCTTATAGTTGTCTTAACTTCCCTACCATTTAGAAGTTCTTTAACTATGAAGTTTTATCCCTCTTTTTGGTTTGTAGTTGTCCTAATTTGTCAAATGATGTCTCTGGTTCCCTGTTTACAATCATGTAGGCTTTTTTTACTTTGGATATACTTCTATAACAGGGTTGGTTTCAGGGTTATGTCATCATGTGCATTAATGGTTGATTGTTGTTTGCTGTTGTTGGTTCTCTCTCCAAAGGACTTCCTTGAGCATCTCTTGTAAGGTTGTAAATTAAATTCCTTTAATTTCTGCTTATCTGGAAATGCTCTAATTTTACCATCATATTTGAGGGACAGTTTTGCCAGGTACATAATTCTTGGTTGGAAATTGTTTCCTTTCAGCATTTTACATATACAAACCCATTGCCTTCTTGCTTGCATGGTTTCTGCCGAGAAATCACAGTTTAGTCTTGTTGGTTTCCCTTTGTAGGTAACTTTTTCTTTTTCCTTTGTTGCTTTCAGGATTCTTTCTTTGTCTTTGGTTTTGGTGAGTTTGATGATTATATGTCTTGGTAATTTTCTTTTGGGATCTATCCTATTTGGAGTTCATTGGTGTTCTTGAATAGATATGTTCTCATCTTTCATCATATCAGGGAAATTCTCTTCCAGCAATCCTTCAACAATTTTCTCTGTGGTTTTCTTTTTCTCTTCCTGTTCTGGAATTCTGATTACATGTAGGTTATTCCTTTTGATGGCATCCCACATAAACTTTAGACTTTCTTCATTCTGTTTTGATCTTTTATCCGATTGATCCCTTTCCAAAGAAGTATTGAGGTATTTGTCTTCAATCTTACTAATTCTGTCTTCCATTGATTCTATTCTGCTACTTTGCCCATTCAATGAGTTATCTGTTTCTGAGAATTTAGTATTAAGCTTCTGGATTTCTGTCTGTAGATTTTATTATTTCTAATTTTTCATTTATTTTGTCATTTTGTTCTTGTTTCTGTTCTAAAATTGTTGTAGGGTTTTCTCTGTGTTTTCCTCAATTTTGTCAGTGTTTTCCTTGATCTGTCTTTCAATCCATTGAAGGTACCTAAATATAATTCTTTTGAATGCCTTATCAGGGAGTTCCAATGCTGCTTCTTCCTCAGCAATGTGTTCTGTGTCTGTATCCTGGTCCCTTGTTTCTCCTGCTTTATCTTGCTTCTTTGTGTGCACTGTGATGCTCTGTTGTCTCCAAGATATTGTGATGTTTTTGTGTTTATATTTAGTTGGTGTTGTACATTGGTGTGACTAGCCCAAGATTTTTTTTTTTTTTTTTTTTGATATATCTTAGTAAGCAGTGTACTGTGCTCCTCTATTCACTAGTTGGCAGCACTTATGCATTCACTACCTGTCTCCTCTCCAGTTGTCAGCCTCCCATATGTTCATGCTGTCTTTGGCAAGCAGAGCCTATTCTTAGGTCTGTGGAATCTGAATGAGAATGCTGTCACTTTAAATATCTAAAATGGCCACTGACTGTAAACATTCAAAATGGCTGTGCCCTCTGGACAGCTGAAAGTCCACAGCTCAGTTTGTCTCCTTCTTTGCTGTTTTCCATTTCAGTCATCAGCTACCCATGCAGTAGTCCATGCAGCCCTTGGTGAGCAGGGCCAATATTCAGGTTAATTCTCAGGTCTTAAGACCACTTGGAAATATTCAGGCTGTCTGTGCTGTCAGTCAGCTGACAATCTGCAGATCTGTTTGTCTCCTTACTCACTGTTTTCTTTCAGGTTCTTCTACTAGTTGGTGTTTAATCTGTTTCTGTATCCTTCCTTTCAAAGTTCAGGGTTCCAGGATTATCTTCTGTATCTGTGTCTATTGGTTTCTCTTTTATTTGTTGAAGAGGATCTGTGTAGCTTGTCTGTCTATTCTTCCATCTTACCAGAAGTGATTTTTGAATATTTTAAAAATGAAATTTCAGAAGTTCATAGACTTCCAAAAATTTCTTGTAACAGAGGTTGAGAATTTGTGCCTTAAAGTTCTTTGTACATTCTAGGCCCTATCATTTTTAATATTCAAATGAATAGATAATTCAGGGAAAGAAAGCAGAGTTGGAAGGTCACAAAATCATTTAATAATCTTGCTATGTTTCCATGGTTTGTATGGCAGACTGAAAAGAACAAAGTGATTATACTTCTTAAAAGTTGCATTTAAAAAATATTCACATCTTAAGGCCATTGCATACATGTGATGCATGAAGGCTTTTGACCATTTGCTTTCATTCTTGAATTCCTAAAATAAGAATATCACTATAATTTTAGGACACTTACATACACTGGCCATGGTTAGCAGACATCTTGCTGCTTAAGGTAAAAGACTTGACACAGAAATTTAATATGGGTGATTTTGTTATTAACTGCCAGCCCATATTGTACAGCAGGAAGCATCACAGGCTGACATACTCATCTTGCATTCTCTTTGCAAACATGAGAAGTGCTTTTAGAGAAAATTAGAAGGACCATATTGTGTTTTTATTTAATATTAAGAAAATTCAATCATCCTTACGCTTTTATCTTCCTCTCAGTATCATCCTGGATCCTGGCCAACTTCTGCCATGTTTCACTGACATTTTAGACTAGTGAAAGCATGGAGGAGGAACTGTAGTGTGTAGCTATTAAAGCCCAGTAGAGAAACTAACTCCTTAAGACCTGACCTAACCACCTGTAACTCAACACACAGTGTCTATTAAATTCAGAAAATGACACTGTACATACTCTGAACTATTTTAATTAAAGAAAAGTCACCTTCAAGATGATATGGTACATTCCCCTAATAAAGATGAGGAAACTGAGACCTAGAAGACATTCACAACAGTAATTTTATGACAAAGCCAATACTAGAACTTGAGTCTCTTAATTTGTAATACTTTACCTTTTCTATTATTCTTAGTCAAATTCAAAGCAGAAAATTAATTCAAAATACTTTATAAAATAAAAATAAATGAATTAAAAAAAAAAAACAACTCTGCCATCGAGTTGATCCAATTCCTAGTAACCTCTCCTTGGGTTTCTGAAGTGGTATCACTACGGAAGTAGCTTGTCCAATCTTTCTTCCGAGGAGTGCTGGGTGGGTTTGAACTGTCAGACTTCTAGTTAGCAGTCAAATGCCTTAGGCAGTATGCCACTAGAGAAATGAGTACATAAACAAATTATTTTATCAATATAATAGATTAAAATTCAACAGAAATCCTTCAACTAACTTACTTTTGAACTATTTAAAAAGCATAAGAAAAATGTTTTGTAATTGTTTTAACCCCAAACTAGGTACCTGAGAGGAGGCAATTAGGCTAATAGTTAAGAGTTTAGGCCCTGTGTAGATTCAACTCTCAACTCTCCCATTAACTGGGTGTGGGGTTTTAGAAGTATTGTCTCAGTTTCCTAACCTATAAAATGGGGATGATGATGTTAGTATCTGCCTTATAGGATAAAGCCCTTAGGACAGATTCTGGCATATAATGAGCACGTGATATATATTAGCTACTTTAGCATGATCATTATTACTACCTGCTCTGCCAAACTACAGAGAGCCTGTAAATTCCATGTAGTCTGTGATTGGTTTTCAGTCAGGCCTTCTCTTCCTTTTGTCTGGGAAGATCATGCTGCCCTTGGTGTCAGGTGTCAGAATCCTTGGCTTGTAACCAAGAGCTCCAATGACACATTTCTAAACTGTCTTCTCCAAGTTGGCTTTCATGATTCATGTTCCAGGTAATCTTTTTGATTCATACTCTCAAATGTTAGCCTGTTAGGGAAGAAATTCCAAATCTTTAACATCCAAGAAGCCCCCAAGTCTCTTGTGTTCATAGATAATAGTAGATATAAAAACTGCATTTTCCTGAACAAGCCTTCATAAAAAATATGAAGACTGAAGATTTAAATAGAGTATTATAAAAATGCTACCAATTCATATGTCTATATTTGTGAGTATTTATATAGGTTAATTAGGATGACAACTTATTCAACAACAGTGGGATTTATATATAAACTTTTAATGAAAAAAAAACTGTGCAAAATTGTTTGGTTTAAAGAATTTCATATTTGAATATTCTTCCACACTATAAATTCAGCTCAAAAGCAATAAAGAGAATCCCATTGAATTTTAGAACTGGCAGAACCATTAAATGCCTACCATGACACCCAGACTCCTTCCAAGAGGACTGAAGGCCTTCCTACTGCATTGGAATTTACCACTCACTATTACATATAAGATTCATGTTGATTTTGAGTCTCCTAGTTACTCTGTGAAGGAGCTCTGATAGCATAGTGCCTAAGGCACTTGACTGCTAACCAGAAGGCTGGCGGTTCAAACCCACCAGCCACTCCTCGGAAGGAAGGTTGGGCAATCCTACTTCCGTAGTAATAATACTGCCTCGGAAACCCAAGGAGGGGTTACTCTGGGGGGCAGCTATTATTATCCCTGCTTTACAGAGAAAAAGATTGAAGATGAGTGAAGAAGTTAAATGACTCTCCCAAGGTCACACGGGCGTGAAGTTTCACATCTTTGAAGTCTGAGACTTCAGAGCCCATGCTGCTAATGCTGTGCTTTTCTGCCTTCTCGTTGTTGTTGTTGTTGTTGTTGTTATGTGCCGTTGAGTCAGATCTGACTCATAGCGACCCCTCCTTGGGTTTCTGAGGCAGTATCACTGAGGAAGTAGATTGCCCCATCTTCTGCCTCCTCAGTAGTTTTATATTTGTGAATATGTGTCCTCAAAACATTGGTGATCATATTACATATATAAATAAGCATGTATGTGGGAGCTCATACATGGTGCACTGTGGTTAAAGCATTGGGCTGCTAACCAAAAGGTTGGCAGTTCAAACCCACCAGCTGTTCTTCAGGAGAAAGCTGAGGCAGTCTGCTTCTGTAAGGATTTGCAGCCTTGGGAACCCTTTGAGGCAGCTCTACTCTGTCCTGAAGGGTTGCTATATGTTGGAATCAACTCAATGGCAGCAGGTTTGTTTTTTTATTATATATATTGTATGTGTATGTGTGTGTGTGTGTGTGTGTGTGTCTGCTCTGTGTGTTTCTCTGTGTGTATATTTAGTGTGGCTTCTGCTCAGTCCTCACAGACTTCATAATGTTATGTTTTATTTTGCTCAATGTTTTTTTTGGTTGTCCTTATCTTACCAGTAATCAATGAATGAATTATAGCTCTTCATAAAGGCCACTCTTTGGAAAATTTCATTAAAAATATTCCTGTTAGGGGATATTCTGGCTTAAAACAATCATAAACCTAAAAGGATAGAGTCGTTTAAAGAAGGCAAAGTAGAATAGGCAAATATTAACATGGTTTTCCAATAATAAAGCATGACAGTGTATCATGAATGAGAGGCAGTGGCCACAAGTAAACCAATATAGAGTGGCTCTTCCCAGCTGTCTTGTCCCCATAGAAATAGTGCAGCTTTACCTTTAACCCACAGGCATACAAGGGAGCCCAGATGAGTGCTCGGGAGCAGTCCCAACCATCTGTTCACAGTCTAAGATAGAAGCATCACACAGCAGGCCATTTCTGAACTGGAAAAAAAACAAAAACAAAAACTCACTGCCATTGAGTGGATTCTGACTCATAGCGACCCCATTGGGTTTCTGAGGCTATAAATCTTTACAGAAGTAGATCACCGCATCTTCCTTCTACAGAGCAGCTGGTGGGTTGAACCACTGACCTTATGATTAGCAGCCAAATGCCTTATCCACTACACAACCAGGGCTTTCCAAATGGGAAAATGGAAGCCCCTAGGGAGAAGGGGACTTCCTATGGCTAAAGTGGACAGTCAGGACTGGAACTCACACAGTGGCTTAGCTTTAGCCTGGATATCTTTTATCCAGGTTTTTCTTTTACTGTGTTATTCAGTGTCTTTTGCCAAGCAATTTGGAAATTCATTTTTTTTTTTCTAAAATAATTTCTTCCCATGAGGATAGTCATTGTAATTACACAAATCCAGATGCACAGTACTTCTTTCAGCTGCTGACTACAGCTCTGAATTCCACATAACCTGACCCCTGATGGAGAAGGATTCTGCTAGCATTTTAAAATAAGCAAAACAATACTTCACTTTATGTTTCTTTGATCCACCCACTCTTCCTCTGAAGAGAATAGGCATGGAAAAGCAGCTGGATGCCAGCAGCTAAGTGAGGACTGTTATCTCTAGGAGATTTCAGCTGCTAGGTGTCTGTTCAAAAATGGCAAACTTCACTTCCCCGAGATTGCCCATGCATTATTGAATTCTAACATAATCTTCTGTACTTACCTTATCCCTTTGTGTGTGCTCTTAAATTTCTTATCTAACCTATGCTTTTCTAAGACTGCTTTTCCAAGTGCTCATTCTTTGGGGGTACTGAAGTGTTCAAGTCACTTTATGGACAGGTGGTAAACTGATACAGCTGTAAAATGAATGTACTCACTTGTTCAAGATGAATGTTGCTGAATGAAAGCATTTTGGGGAACAGCAATGGACACTTACATCCTGCCTTTCTTTCCTTTGCCACAAATGTGGTATGAGGATATCTCCCTATACCACTGATCATATCTTACTGAAGTTGGAAAGGAGGGTGACGGGTGTGCAAAGATCCAATTTAAAACATATAAAAGAGGTTCTGACATCTCTTGATTAAAAAAAATCATGTAATAGAATCAATTTTTATATATTCCTGAAAGAAGTACATAGTCTCCATTGTATTGGTAGTGAAACAGACATATATATGTGCACATACACACATTAAACACACACATATGTCTTACACGGAATTCAAGTTTCTACTTCTATGACTGCCCAGACAAGAAGGACAAGCACAATCCATAGCTTGTTAATAAATCTACACATTCACACTAGGATATGAAAGTTGTATTAATGGTTTTGGGGCCAGATCGATTTAACGAAAGCAGATTTCAGGAGAGAATCAGTGCTGGTTAACACCATCCCTGTGTATCTTCCACTATTTTCTGTAGCCACACTCCTTCCTGTGGTTCCTCCCCAACACCATTGTATAATTCTCAGAAAAGAGGTTTATGGAACACAAAAGAAACCTTAATCCTGAAAACTTGTTCAATTTGTAGATACAGGTAAAGTAGTTTTTAAAATATTTTCCTTTTGATTTATCATGTGGGCTTTAGCTCCTGAATGATTTATGATGCAGATGACTATATCTGTGTTCTGTTTGGGAAATAGTAAGTTTGCCATCTGTAGAACTATGGACTCCCAAAGGAGGCTATTTTTTGCAAATGGCACCCTCTTTGCCATATATCATTGACTCAGGAGATCCTAAGGCCATAGCGTTCATACACTCTCCCTGTGGCCCTGTGGCCATGCTATGGAAGTTTGACCCAAATCTTGTCACTTTAGTCAAGTCTCTGCCTGCATTTTGTTCTGAGAAACTTGGCTTCTATTTCTGCTTCTATAAAATTTTCATTGAGAAACTGGAAACAGCCCTAGTCATGTTATTCAAGGGACCCTTCTTATCTGTTTGAGTGGATTGGGAGCACTAACCTAGTCTCCATAGCACTCTACTGAGGCCCAGCCACTGTGGGGACTTTGGCTAAAGTCAGAATTATCTCTATTTATTAGCTATGACTGGTGACTACCTATACAATATGACTTGATAGAAACCTCCAAGTATACCTGCACCACAAAAATCTTTACCCACTTACTTGGGTGTAAAATGGTATGAAGAATGTAAGAAAAGTCCAGACTCTGGGATGGCCTCAGGATCTTGGCTGTCCAGAGAGAGAGTAAAGGGGGGAGATATGAAATAAAATGAAGCCAAAGAGGATACTTGAAGCAAACTTTTCCCTACTTTGCATTTTTGTGTAGCCATTGTTTTTCCTCCACTTATACATTGTGAGTATATGTGTAGGAGAGATCATACGTACATGTGCAAGAGGATTTTGGGGGGTACTTTATGAATCCACACCTGTAAGGGAGTGAGAGACATTGGATTGGGCAAAAGGAGAAGATGAACTGTGATGCAATTGCAACAAATGCCTCAGCTAACACTATAGAGAGCTCTAGAGCCAAGTAGCCTTTCAGAAATGTTCCAATTGAAGCAAGGAGCTAAGCTTTTAATATCCCACATTAACCAGTCATGAGATGTAGACCACCATCTGCAGAGAGAGCATAACTCCAGGCAAGGCATTCTTCCAGCTGTGAGTCTTCTACAGCCAGCACTCCCTTAGCTTGGGGGAATTAGGACTTTGGTCCTGAAGGGGGTTCTGGACTGTGTAGCACAGCATCCATTGTAACCTGTCATTTCTGCTTTTCCCTACCCCAAACATAATGCTAGTTCCCAAGAAAGTGAATTTTACCCTGTGTAAGGAGAAAGACTAGGTATCAGAAGACTTGGATTTCCACTTACATGTGTGGCCTTGAAGAAATAATTTTTTTTCTTTTTATTTTTTCATTGGTAAATTGGAGTTGAAGTATGTTCTATCTTTCTCATATGGTTATAGTGAGGATAAAATGCTATAATATAAATGAAATTATTCTGTAAGCTGTGAGATATGTAGAAATCTGTGTATTAGTATAACTATAGTAGTAGTAGTGGTAGTAGTCACTGCCATGGATTCAGATCCCACTCATAGTGACCCCCTCCTTGGGTTTCTGAGGCAGTATCTATCACTATGGAAGCAGATTGCCCAACCTTCCTTCCGAGGAGTGGCTGGTGGGTTTAAACCTCCAGCCTACTGGTTAGCAGTCAAGTGCCTTAGGCACTACACTACCAGAGCTCCTAGAAATAAACAGCCTGGTCTACCTTGTAGGAGCAGCTGATGGGTTTGAACCACCAGCCTTGCACTTGGCAGAAGAATGCCTTAGGCCCGAGGCCATCCCCTAGGGCCAAACTCCCAGTATAACTATACATTCCATAATTTCTAAGTCAGTCCCAATTCCAGCTAGTCTTTTCTTTGCTTATCCTTTAATCTGCAAAATACTCATCTCTCTAAGGTTATATGTTCTTCTCTGAGGTATGGAAGAAGTATAGCCAGAATGCCCCTTAGAAGCAAGGATGGTGAGACTTTATCTCACATACTTCAGATATGTTATCAAGAGGGACAAGTCTTGGAGAAGAACATCATGCTTTGTAAAGCAGAGGGTCAGCAAAAAAGAGGAAAACACTTAACAAGATGGACTGACACGGTGGCTGCAATAAACAGCTTAAACATATTAATGATTGTGAGGACAGTGTAGGACCAGGCAATGTTTTGTTCTCTTGCACATGGGGTTGCTATGAGTCAGAACCACTTTGAGGGCACCTAACAACAGCAGCCCTCGACCACCCAGAAGGCACTGCAACAATTTACTCTGGTGTATAGGGGAACTCTGGTGTCATAGTGCCTAAGGCATTTGACTGCTAACCAGAAGGCTGGCAGTTCAAACTCACTAGCCACTCCTCAAAGGAAGATTGGCCAATCTACTTCCGTAGTGATACTGCCTCAGAAACCCAAGGAGGAGTCACTATGAGTTGGATCCGATTCCACAGCAGTGAGTTGTGTTTTTTTTTTTTGTATGTTTGTTTGTTTGTTTGCTTATAATGGGAAAACCTGTCACTTATGGGTTTCTGGAGTGGAAAGGGGTAGACTGTCATAGCCTGAGCCCCTGATCAATGTCCTGTGAAGGAGGTTTGGACTCAGGCCTGGCTTTTCCAAGAGATTTAACAAAAGTATTGGGGAGCCAAGAGTTAGAGATGGCAGATCTGGAGCATTCAAGGGCCTTAACCACTTGCTATAAATTTCCGACCAGTGAAGAAAGTGGCCTTCCTGGCTCCCAGTAACCTCAGGAAATCCCAGCAGTCAGGCTCAGCCTTTCTTACCCCATAAGTAATATATGTTCAAGATGCATCCTTTAAATCAGTCATGTTTCTGACTTAGGGTTTCTAAACCTCAGCACTATTGACATTTTGTGCCAGATAGTTCTTTATTGAGGGAGGTTGTCCTATGAATTATAGAATATTTAGAAGCATCCCTGGGCTCTACCCACTAGATGCCAGTAGCACCCCATTCCACAGTTATGACAACCAAAAATGTCTCCAAAAAAACCCAAACCAAACTCACTGCTGTCAAGTCAGTTTCGACTCATAGCAACCCCTCCTTGGGTTTCTGAGGCATATCTCTGCAGAAGTTGCTTGCCCAGTCTTCTTTCCAAGGAGGGGCTGGTGATTTTGAACCACTAGCCTTCTGGTTAGCAGTCAACTGCCTTAGGCACTACACCATCAGAGCTCCTAAAAATGTCTCCAGACATTGTCAGATGTCCCCTTGGGGACAAAATTATCCCAGTTGAGAATAACTGCCTGTCTGCACATATGTCCATTTCCCTCTCTATAGGGATAAATCATGTTTTCATTCCCAAGCAGAGGAATGACTTGATATTTCAAAGGCCTCATTTTATTGCATTATTTATTTACTCCTTTCCTTTGTGCTCTTGTTGTCATACATTTTAATTTTATATTACAAATTCTGTATTACATTGTTATCTTCCAAAGTCTTGAATATTTTTCTAATGTCTTTTATATTTACCTACATATTTATCATTTCTGGCCATCTTCATTCCTTTATGTAAACATATATTTCTATCTAGTATCTTTTTTTTTTCCTGTTCTCATTTTCCCTTAAAGACACTAATTTCTTATAGTACAGGTCTGCTGATGAAAGTCAGCTTTTATCTGTCTGAAAAAAATCTTTATTGTTATTTCATTTAAAAAATGCCTTTTCATACACCATGCAATCCACAGCCTATAAAACTATGAGACCAGAAGAACTAGATGGTGCCTGGCTATCACTGTCCACCACTCAGAGGGATATCTATGTAGGAGATCCTGGATAGAGAGGAAGAATGATGTGGAATAAAACTCAAAATCATTTGAACAAAAAAGGGGGAGGACCAGGTTTACTGATCTGATAGAGCCTGGTGGAACCACTGAGACTATGGCTTCTAGCTGCCCTTCAGGTCTGGAATTGAACCCACAACTGTGGCTTCCAGCCAAACAAAAGACTGGCATATGAGTTGAACATTTACTTGAGGTAGATACAATCCTTGAAAAGAACAATCATGGGAGAAAGTAGGGCTGTTTATGCACAGGGAGAGACAGCTCAGGGGGCAGGAGTGCATGGAGGAGTAGACACAGGGAAGAGGTAACTCTAGGGAGGAAGTGGGAGGGGAGCTGTTGCATTGGGGTAAATTGTAATCAATGTCATGAGACAAAGTGTATGTGAACTGCTGTATGGAAAGCGAATTTGCTCTGTAAACTTTCACCCAAATCACAATAAAAAAAAAAAAATACCTTTTCAGTGGGTTTAGAATACCAACATTTGTTGTTGTTTTTATTGTTTCCTTTTTTCTTTCAGTAATTTAAAGATGTTGCTTCATTGTCTTCTGCCTTGCATATTTTCTGATTGGATGTCTACTATCTTTGTTATTCTGTCCTTTTCTTTTAGCTGCTTTTCAGATTTCCTCTTGAATATTGATTTTCAGCATTTAGACTATGATGCTCCATGGTGTGTTTTACTTTGTGTTTAGTCCACTTTGGGTTTACTTAGCCTCTTGAATTGATGGGTGTTCTGGTTACCTAATGCCTCTCTGAGAAGAATATACCACAAATGGGATGCTTGAACAAACTGGAATTCATTCTCCTACAGTTTGGAGGCTTTAAGTCTGAGTTCAAAGTTCCAGGCTCTAGGGTCTGGGTGAAAGCCCCTCAACCTTGGGCTTCAGCTCTGCCTCCTGTTCCCAGCCCACTGAAGCTGGAGGCTTTTCTTCACTTAGACAGCTGCTGGCTGCTGAGACTGACAAGCTCAAGGTTGACAAGTAAAAAGGCACAGTCCTGATGTTAATAAAACACCCAGCACGCCATTAATTCAAGTCCATTGAAAGTTCCAAGGTCAGCAGAGCCTGGCAGGCTGCTGAACAATGACATGGCTACATGCAGGGTTCAAGTGTGCCATAAGCTAGAGACCATTCCCAAAGCTGCTTCTTAAATATGGGAAGCAGACTACATCCCTAAAGCAGCTACTCAGCTGCTTGTGGTAGATCCCACCATGGAGTTGATTACCAGTCTCATTATGGGGAATAACTGCTACCAGCTATCCAGCCACGTAACCAGTCCCACCCAAGTTGACACACAAACTTAACTACCACAATGGGTTTATAGTTTTTATCAAATTCAGACTTCAACGAATTTTTCAAAATGTCTTCTGTCATTTCTTCTCTGTCCTCTTCTTCTGGTACTTCAAATATCACTATTGACCCACAAGTCATTGATGTTCAGTTTTCAGTCTTTTTTTACCCCTCTGCACTTCATTTTTAATAGTTTCTACTGCTATGACTTCAAAGTTTCTATCTTTTCTTTCTTACTGTGTAATTTGCAGATAATCCCATCTAGTGTATTTTTTATTTCAGATATTGTATCTTTCCTCTAGATACGTTTCTTTTTGGTTTCTTTTATATCTTCTACTCTCATTATGTGCATATTTTTCTCTTTGATTTTTTTTTTTTTGTAGCAAGGGCTATGACTTACGAGTCCTAATCTAAGGTATTTATGATTTGCCTTTCTCTTTCTGTGAGTGATTTTACCTGTGCCTTCTTTAAGTCCTGCACTCCTATCTTGCTTATTTTCATGAAATTTTTTCAGCTTCTTTTCCCTACTGTCCTACCCACAAGCTTGATTACTGTGCAAGATCTGTTGAAATTTATGTATTTTTTCCCCTTCTTATAGTTAAGAGTTCTGGTAGTGTAGTGTTTAAAGAACCAAAATGTTGGTAGTTTGAACCCACTAGCTGCTCCATAGAAGAAAGACAGGGCAGTCTGTTTCTGTAAAGATTTACAGCTTTAGAAACCCAATGGGGGTCACTATGAGTTGGAATCAACTCGATGGCTGTGACTAAGATACATAATTAGAACATTGCTAAGTTCTCTAGTTCCCAGGAAAACTGAAGGCATGTGTCCTTGTTGATTTCATAGTTTGTTTTTAGGAGAGTGAGGGGGAAATTTGGAATCAGACTATTACCACTGTCCTCTAAACTTGGAAGTGCTTAAGCAAATCATTAAAAACAAACAACAGAAAACAACCAACTTACTGCCATTGGGTTCAACTCATAGCAACCTTCCTTGGGTTTCCGAGGCAGTATCTCTATGGAAGTAGATTGCCCAATCTTCCTTTTGAGGAGTGGCTGGTAGATTTGACCCCCCCAGCCTTCTGGTTAGCAGTCAAATGCCTTAGTCACTACACCACCAGAGCTCCCAATAAGCAAATCATTGTTGTTGTTGTTATGTGCCATCAAGTAAGACCTGACTCACAGTGACCCCCTCCTTGGGTTTCCGAGGCAGTTTCACTACGGAAGTAGATTGCCCCAACTTCCTTCCGAGGAGTGGCTGGTGGGTTTGAACCACCAGCCTTCTGGCTAGTAATCAATTGCCTTACGTACTTAAGTTATTTTTAATAACAGATTTCTTACCATATACCTTCCTAGTTCTCTTGATGATATCTCAATTCAGGAAAGTTTCCCAAGGCAATACGGTAGCCCCTCAGATAACAACCATATTGCCCTTTCTCCCACTCTCCTGCACTCTGTTTCTGAAGACTAAATATTTCCAACTCTTCCAACCATGCCTCCCAAAGTATGCTATCAAATCTTTTAACTTACCTGATCACTCTTCTGTTTCATTTTATCTGGCTTCTTCTTTAAATGTTGCACCTCAACTGAGAACAGTTTTCTAGATATGGTCAGACTAATATAAAATGCAGCAGGTCGGATATTTCTTTTTTTTTTTCCCCCCTGAAAACTCTTTCATCAATGCAACCTAGTTTGTGTTGTTAAATCATATCAAAGTGTGAATTGATTAAAACCTCAAAGTCTTTTTCATACATGCCATTGTTTAGCCACATTTCTTCCTTTGGAGAATTGTCTGGAGGAGGTGGTGATTTTTCTTGGAAGTTACATTTCTTTCATGCGAAACTTCATTTTACCTCATCAGCTTATCATTCAAGCCTTTTAAGGATAGGAATGTATGACATTTGGTGATAGATGCTTGTCATGGATTTAATTGTATCCTTTCAAAATATGTGTCAACTTGGCTAGGCCATGATTCTCAGTGGTTTGGTAGTTATGTAATGTATAATCTGGCAGTTATTTATTGGTATAATCACTCCCATGATATGATTGATCAGCCAATCAGTTGTAAGAGGATTCGGCTGGAATGCAGCACTCTTACGTAGGCCACAGCCCTGTGGTATGACCTGCATCACCTTTGATCTTACAAGAGATAAAAGGAGAAAGAATTGAACAGAGAAAGAGGGACCTGACTACCACTAAGGAAAAAGAGGCAGGAGCAGGACACATCCTTTGGACCTAGGGTCCCTGTGCTGAGAACCTCCTAGACCAATGGGAAAATTCATGCCAACATACATGAAGATCTCCAAGGGATGCTGGGTGCCCAGATTTTGGAAGGAGATAAGGACCTTTCCCCAGAGCCAACAGAGGGAGAAAGCCTTTCCCTGGAGCTGGCACCCTGAATTTGGACTTCTGGCTGTCTGGACTGTGAAAGAATACATTTCAGTTTGTATAGTACTAGATAACTATGACAGTGCTTAAATGCTTCTGAGAAACTTTTCCTTAAAAGACCCTACTGAAACAATTTAGGAGTATTCTTTACAAGCTAGCTTATTAAAAAAAATAATCCATTATTATTTTACCTGATATGTACTTTAGTTAGAGGAGAATTGTAATCATATTTAAGGCAAATACAGAATAAGGTATACTACATACATCCTGGGAAGATTTGTCAGGAATGCAGATTTTTATTTCAGATCAACTTGTTACATATTATATATGTTAATTACGACTAATGAAAATAGTTCAGTGGTAGAATTGTTGCCCTCCATGAGGGAGACCTAAGTTCAATTCCTGGTCAATGCACACATGCACAGCCACCACTCATCTGTCAGTGGAAGCTTGTGTGTTGCCATGATGCTGCATAGGTTTCAGTGGAGTTTCTAGACTAAGACAAACTAAGATGAAAGGTCTGTTGATCTACTTGCAAAAATCAGCCCATGAAAGCTCTATGGATCACAATGCTCTGATCCACAACCAATCACAGGAATGGCACAGGACCAGGCAGTGTTTCATCTCATTATGTACTCAGTTGTTATGAGTTGGTACCAACTCAACAATAGCAACAGAATGATCTAAGGAGCCTTTCTTTCTTTCTTTTTTCAAATATTTGTAACCAGGTCCCAACCCAGATCAATTAAATCAAAATCTATGGGGGTAGGACTCAGTTATTGGAATTTTTAAGTCCTCTTCTTCCCTGTACCTAAATGATCCTAATTTGTATTCCAGGTTGATCCACTAGATTAGATGGTGAAAACAAGCTCTATGTGTGTGTATACTCCCCTCAGTGGAAAAGTATGGGTGGATGCCCCTACACTTACTGGGTCTGTGTTTTAAAAGGCAGAGATAGTGGTACTCTTTTTCACTTTATAAAGTTTACTGAAGTAACTTCAACCAATACTCCCATCTTGCAAATTTTAGCATGAGTTGTAGGTTTGCATGTTACACATGTGTTCTATAATAATAAAACCCTATAAATGAAAATTCAAGTGCTATTGAAACAAGGACTTTAGGATTTTTTCCCTTGTAGAAAGACAAATGACTTTAAATAGTAAATTTCCATGGAGAGTTAAAAGCATTATTCATTTTACAAGACAGTTTACTAATTATTTTTAAAGAACCATTTATTATATATGAAATGAGACATACTTGTAATTTTAGATTGCCTTTCTGGACTGAAAAGATACTCATGAAATATAAAGACAAAGGACATCAAAATTATTTGAAATCATGGAATTTTAAAACCCTTATGAAACCCTCTGTTTCCAATTTTTACCGAGTGCAGCAATCTAGAGAAGTCACATGGCTTAACAAAGAGCCTGGCTAATCAAAGGTTGATCCATGGATCATCAGCTTAGGCATCTATGGTGAGCTTGCTAAAAATGCAAACTCTCAGCTCTGCCCAGAGACCTTCTGTATTTTATCAAGAACCCTATGCAATTTATATGCACTTTAAAGTTTGAGAGGGTACTAGTAGAAAATTCAAATTCCAGATTACTAGAAGGAAAATGTTCTTGTATAGCCATGTTTCATAGAATCCAATTTAAATTTAATGCAACCCCTTTGAGGAGAAAAAAAAGGGAAAACTCAGTTTTATTTTTTGTGGCCTTGTCAACTTGGATAATAGGAACTAATATAACAAAAAGGAATATATTTTTATTGTAATTCAGAAAATTGAACTCTTTGGCTGAATGTACTTCTTTTAAAAAAAAAAGTTAAAAGCTAAAATTTGCTTTCAGAGCAGCATAAAAATGCTTATTATATTGTTCTTTGTTTCATTGCCAACTGTGGATTTAGAAGTGGAGTCATTCAAAAAGCAGTGGGACATTATGAGTCATTCCTGACCTCCTGGGTTTGAAATTACTGTAAAGCCACAGAGTTCCAAGCTCAAAATTTGGTTAAGGCATTTCAAAAATACAACTCTCTGATTTTATAGAAGCCATCATTGCAGATGTCATTCCCAGAGGTGTGTGGCAGAGATTATTCCTTTACTTGAAATGAAGATTTTATCCAAACACTTTACCTATTAGTGTTGAATCAATTTTTACTCATGGTAACTCCATGTGTTGGAAGAATAAGACTGAACTCCAGAGGGTTTTATTGGCTGTAATCTTTATAAAAGCAGATTGTCACGACTTTCTTCTGTAGTACTCCTGGCTGGGTTTGAACCACCAGCCTTTCAGTGAGAGTGCAATCCATTTTTGCCATCAAGGGAACTCCCTAACACTTTAGCACTAGTATGTATTTTTTCTTAGTGTCAGATTTTATTTTGTATGTTATTCTTCCAATCATTTTTGAAGAATACAGACCAAGGGCAGACGCTTAACCTTGACTAACAGGCAAATCACATCTAATTATAAAGATATATATTCTGGAATCTTAATATATATGAAAAAGATTAGGCTAAAAATAAAGCTAAAAGCTTAGACATCAGAGTTTGACTTTCTTCTTTTTTTTATTTTTTAGTGGAGATGAGAGTTGTGTATTAATTGAGTAATACTGGTTGGGTTTACTCATATTGTGCAATGCAGAGTGATGATTATGAAAGGAATATGTTCAAATATGAAATGCAGGATGGTGAGTGGTTTTAATGCTGTATCATATGAAGATCAACTCAAGGAGATAGGAATATTTAGCTTGAGGAGGAGTTTGAAAACATAACTGCTGTTTGAAAGAATTATAGACTTGTTTGGCTAATCTAAAGAGGTGGAACTTGGTGTGATAGATGGATACTACAAGAAGGCAGATTTCAAAACAATATGAGAAAGAAGTAAGTAATGAATGATTGGTCATGTACAGGAGGACTGTGCACATGTTTTGGTCAGGATATTATAAAAAGCATACTGGCATCAAATGGAAACTGGATTAGACAACCTTAAATGTCCCTTCCAAATTTGGAGGCCTTTTGTCACTGTTCCTTCTTATTCTTCTACATCTCAAGTGCTACTATCCCAATCCAAGCCATTAGCATTTCTCTCCTGGACGATGATGACCACAAGTTCCTAAGTTCTCCACCAGTGGACCCCTCCGACTACTTCCATGAAACAACAGAAATTACTGTTGTATGTAAACCAACTCCACCAGTACAGCATAAGTTAACCCAGGACAGATACCTTGTCTGTTTTTGTCACTGTTGTGTCCCCAGTACCTTGAACAGTGCTACATAGTAGCTTCCAGTTGGACTTGGAATTAAATTTGAACATAGGCTATCTGACTATAGCCTATGACATCCGTAGTGAGATCCATGTTTACTTTATCTCCCTAACCTCATCTTAGGTCACGCTTCATCTTTCTTATCATATGTTCATTATGCTGGCCTTTATAATCCCTGAGCATGACAAGATATTTTCTATCTCAGGGACTTTGATCTTGCTGTTCCTTTTTGACATGTTCTTTACTCAACCCTTCCCCTGACTACTCCTACGTACCCTTCATGTTATAGCTTGAGTTCCATTTCCTTAAAAAACTTTTCTTGGAATCACCCCTATCTGAATGAGATTCTCATTTTACATACAAAATTCTCTACTTTTGCTACATAATTCCTATAAAAATATGCAATTATATATTTATTATTGTATGCTTGATTCCCTCAGGCTTGGCTTTTTTAATAGACTGTAAGCTACTTAAGGACAGGGACCACTATATCCTCAATGATTTTTGAAGTACACAGGGGTTCATGAAATATTTTTTGAACCAAAAGTGATTTTGTGCCCCATGGGACATTTGATAATCTCTGGAGACATTTTTGGCTGTTACAACAGGGAGGTACTGGTGGTATCTAGTAGGTACACCAGGGATACTGTCAGGCATCTTTCCACGGGGAGGACAGCACCCACAACAAAAAAAAATTATCTAACCTAAAATATCAATAGTGCCAAGGTTGAAAACTATGAAATTAATGAATAAACTCTTTTCTTTTGGTTAATCCTCCTTGGTCGTTTTTATTGCTCCCAAATTATAAATTGTTTTTCCATCTGCCAGTGTCATCCTATACAGAGATAAATTAGATGTATGGAGGAGCAGTAAAATACACTACTTCTTCAGAAGCTAAGCTCTCCATAATTAGCTGGTTGGCATTTCTTCAGATGTCAATATCAGCAGTTTAAAATTACTCAAGTGATAACTGCTAATGGTTGTCAACTATTCTGTTTTGAAATGAGCAACTGTATTTGGAAGGTCTGATGAATTGATAGAATAAGCTTGTAGCTTATTATTCCTTAGGAATTGTGAGAAAAAGGTTGAAGTTATACACTGTCTGTCCTGTAACCTTCATTCCTTTGTCATATGTCCACTCAGGGCTGGGAAAGGCAGTGTGAGTGAGGTTGTGTTGACCATGTTTGTCTTAGGCTGGATTCTCTAGAGAAGCAAAACCAATGAAGCTTTTATGTATGTATGTGTGTGTGCATACACACACACGTATAAAAACTCAACTGTCATTGAGTCAATTTTGACTCATAGCGACCCTTCCTTGGGTTTCCCAGTTGGTATCTCTATGGAAGTAGATTGCTCAATCTTCTTTCCAAGGAGTGGCTGGTGGGTTTGAATTGCCACCCTTCTGATAAGCAGTGAAATGCCTTAGGCACTATGACACCAGAGCTCCTATATATACATATGTGTGTGTGTGTGTGTGTGTGTGTATGCACATATACATATGGAGAAAGAGAGAAATTTGTCTCAAGGAAATGGTTCACACAGTTGTAGGGGTTGGCAAGTCACAAGTATGTGGAGCAAATATCAAGCTAGAAGCTTCTCCTGACTCACACAGCTGCAGGGGCTGACAAACTCAAGATTGGCAGGCAATATCCCAGGCTACTGGCTTTAGATGCTGTGGTAGATCCATTTGTGTGTCAGTTTGGCTGGGCCTGGTTTAGTGGCTGGGCAGCTGGATGTAGTATTCCCCATGAGACTGGTAATCAACTCCATGGTGGAATCTATTGTGAGCAGCTGAGTAGCTGCCTTAGGGAATAAGTATGCTTCCTGTATTTAAGCAGAAGCCTTGGGGAATGGTCTCTAGCTTATGGAATGTTTGGACCCTGCATGTAGTTGTGTCCTTGTTCAGCAGTCTACCATACTCTGCCAACCTTGGGACTTACAATGGACTTGAATTAATGACCTGCCATGTGATTTGGTAATATCGGGACAGTGCCTTTTTACTTGTCAACTTTGGGCTTGGCAGCCTCAGTAGCCAGCAGCTGTCTGAGTGAAGAAAAACCTCTAGCTTCAGTGGGCCAGGAGCTTGAGGCAGAGCTGAAGCTCAAGGCTAAGAGGCTTTCACCCAGCCCCTACAGCCTGGCACTTTGAACTTGGACTTAAAACCTCCAAACTGTAAGAGAATAAACTCCTGTTTGTTAAGGCCATCCCATTTGTGGTATGTATTCTTGTCAGAGCGGCACTTGGTAACCAGAACGGGTGCTGACAAATCCAAGATGAACAGGTAAAATGGCAGATTGTGGGCTCACAGTCTGCGAAGGTGACAATCCCAAGATTGGCAGGCAACAATAGAACCAGAGATGATGATGAGCCAAATGCAGGATCCAAAATGATACACACACAAAAAAAAGCCCGAGACATTTCCCAAAACTTTCCCATATATACTAGAAACAGGCCATACCTTGAAGGAAACTCATGTCAACTGATTGCCTGATCATAGCAGATCCTGTCATGGAAGAGATTATACTATATCAGATCTCCTCATGGAGAATAACTATATCATAACTGCAAAGCCATTCAGAATCATGGACCAACCAAGTTGACACACAGCCTTAATTATCACAGTCCTCATTTCTGCAGCTGGTCATGTGGTCATAGCTGATATTTAGAACTACTTTCTTCCATTACCCATTCTGCATTCCCTTTGTCCTCAGCAAACACCTAAGCTGGTCATGATTCTTTACCTGGTGGGGTGACCGAAACCTTCATTCCTGAAGGGTCAGGGCCATTAATAGTCATATCACAATTGAGTTCCTGTAGTTTCCCATTGACTAATCACAGAGCATGACGAGATTAAGAGATGTCCTAAAGAATCTTCTGTATTCCAGGCATATTTCTCTTTACCTCCACTATGTAATATCAATTCCATTTCTCCTTGGCAATCAGGATCGATCACACCAGACAATACAGTAACTCCATTCTTTGCCTGTTGATCCAGAGGCATGAGGAATCCAAAATGGCCAGGTAGTGTTTTTAATTTTCAGTTCAATGGAATCAGTATTGTGTCTCCAGGTGGGAGTATTCCTCCCTTTGGGACTAGAACCTCCAGACCAGCTGAGCATAGGGTTTCGGGGACAAGAAGCAAAAATTTTTGAATGGGTCTAGGGGTAATAATGTTTCCATTTTCATTTCTATCCTTTGGTTTATGGACCTATAAATCCCGGCTATTGGGAAAACAGCACCACATATTGGAAGCTGGTTTAGAGCATATACAACCTCCTGGAGAACATATCCCCAGCTCTGCAAGATGTTGCCATTAGCTGCTACCATTATTGTGTCTTTAGGAAGCCATTTCATCATTCTATCAAGGCAGCTGCATCAGGTTGATGTGGAGTGTGGTAAGACCAGTGAATTCCATGAGCATGGGCCTATTGCTGCACTTCATTTGCTGTGAAGTGAGTCCCTTGATATGAGGCAATGCTGTGTGGGATACCATGATAATGAAGAAGGCATTCTCAATTTATGGTAGTTTTGGCAGAAATATTGCCTGCAGGGAAGGCAAATCCATATATAAGTGTCTATTCCAATAAGAACAAAATGTTGCCCTTTCCATGATGGAAGTGGTCTGATGTAATCAACCTGCTACAGGCTGCTGGCTGATTACCCCAAACAATCGTTCCATATTACAGAGGAAATAATAATAAGATTCATAAACATAATGAGCTCAGCACAGAAAATAATATGGAACAAAGAAACCAGGGACACCGTGAAAGAACGTAACAAAATAACAGCAACCAATTCATACTTGTCAATAATTACACTGAATGTTAATGGATTAAATGCACTACTGAAGAGAAGGAGTGTTGCAGATTGGATAAGAAAACAAAATCCATCAATATGCTGTCAACAAGAGACACACCTTAGAGACAAAACAAAAATAGACTACAAATCAAAGATTGCAAAAAGATATATCAAGCAAATGGTAACCATAAAAGAGCAGGAGTGGCAATATTAATTTTTGATCAAACTGACTTTAAGACAAAACACACCATACAAGACAAGGAAGGATATTATATAATGATTAAAGGATCAATTGAACAAGAAGATATAACCATAATAAATATCTATGGACCCAATGAAAGAGCCCCTAAATACATAAGTCAGACTTTAAAATACTTGAAAAGGCAAATAGATGACTCCATAGTCATAGTGGGAGACTTTAATACACCACTTTCAGTGAAAGATAGAACAACTGGAAAGAAACTGAACAAAGATGCAGAAGAGCGATTGGAGG
>NW_006921606.1:4396332-4404417 GCF_000298275.1 Orycteropus afer afer
GGGAGCTGTTGCATTGTAAATTGTGGTCAATGACATGAGACAAAGTATATGTGAACTGCTGTATGGAAAGTGAATTCACTCTGTAAATCTTCACCCAAATCACAATAAATAAAATAAAATTAAAAAAAAGAAAAAACACAAAGTAAAACTGTTATTTTATTTCATTTACCTAACTCATTGCTTCCCAACTTTTTGTCATCACAACACATTGGGCACTCAGCACTGGCCTGAGTGCCAGGAGGTCTGTGGAGATCAGTAACTCTGTGTGCTTCTGACCCTTTTGCTGGGCCACACTGTTATGAAGCTCTGGTTCAAGGGAAAGTGGAAAAAGGGAAGTAGAGTTTTGAAAGGGAGAATATTCCATTACTCTACATCCTTAAATATGCTTTTTTTTTTTTTTTTAAAGAGGTACATTCTGGAGAAAGGTTTGAAGGAATTAAAGAAGGATCTTTTCAGATGCAGAAGTTAGGAGTTGCTCATGAGTTGTAAGTAAAATTAACCTAGAGGAGAAAAGCAAGAGATGAAAGAGGACTTTTAAAAGTCCATGCCATGCCTTGTAAATTTGTACCCAAATCACAATAAGAAATTAAAAACAAAAAAATCATGTTATGGATGATGTTGAACTTCTGGCTGTATGACTAGAGAAACATTAGTTATTCAAAATAATTTTCCCTATCTTTGCCTAGTTACAGTTGTAAAATTTTCAGGCTATAGCATCTAAAGCCATTTCTAAAGGATGTGAAGTATGGCAATTTTAGAGAATACTCTGTAATTTTAGGGTTTTAACACCCAAAGCTCCACCCAGAGGTACCTCAGAAGTACCTAGCACTGTTTAGTGATGTGAGGGTTCCAAAGTCCCAACTTCTGAAAGATCACAGCCTTGAAAACTCCATGGGGCAATTCTACTCATTGGCAGCAAACAACAATAATTGCAAAAGCAAATTACATTTATGTAATCAAATCATTCTCTGCATCCATCACAATTTGATGATTACCAAGATGCAATCACTACAGCATCCAGTACATTTTTTATCTAGTTAGGTAATAAGAAAAATATGAAAGAAATCCATATATTTTGTCAAGAGCCATGCATTCTAATTTGCACTCCACTGTCACTAAGCTGTGTCACTAAGTTGTGTGGGATCTAGCCCTGTAGCTTCTTTCTCATCTGGAAAATGAACATGCTTGACCAGATACTCTCCAGAATAAAAACCATCAGTGGAAAAAATAATATATTCTGTTTTACATTGATGAGTTGGGATAGTTTAAAAAACAGCTTCTGTGTCTAGCCATGAATCCAAAAGGAAGAATGCTGTATCTGTTTTCTTCTACAAATCAGGAAACTATGAATAAGCTGATCTTAAAATCATATTTTAAGCAACTTGTATCCAAACTCCACAAGACTTTAGGCAATGCTCTGAATTACACTTAGACTGTAAGTCTCTTGGTCCTGATGTTCTGTGTCTAAGAAATTCAACATCAGCTGGAGCTAACTACCAGGTAATATCATGGGCTTGATAATTTTTCATGAAACCCATGAAAAGAAAAGAAGACATAGGATAGGATGGAAGAGTACTCATTGCTTTTCAGATATTTTTCTTCTTTGAGTGAGTGACCAAAAACCAAACTCACTGCTGTTGAGTTGACCCTGACTCATAGTGAACTCTCCTTAGGTTTCCGAGGCAGTGTCTCTACAGAAGTAGATTGCATAATCTTCCTTTTGAGGAGTGGCTGGTGGGTTTGAACCACCAGTCTTCTGGTTAGTAGTCAAATGCCTTAGGCACTATTTGAGACAGTTAATCTCTCTTCCTCTGCTCCTGGAACATGCCTTTGAAAGAGAAAATTTGACATTAACATGTCTTAATCAGGTAAAGGTCATTTTGGTCCCAATTTTAGGGTTTTTTATTTCTCCAAGTGTATTTGGTGTTCTCAGACTAGTTGGGGGGGGGTCTCCATTCATGATGATTATAAGTGATTTCAACCCCATCCTCACAAAGCAGGCTTTCTTTCAGAATTCAAGCTGAGGACCTTTGCCAACACTGGTACTGTTTAGTGATGTGAGGGTTCCAAAGTCCCAACTAAAAGACTAGTAACAGGTCTCTATTAAGTAATTGTTCCTGCTTTTTACTGTCCTGTTAAGTAACCAAAGGGCATTGCCAGGGGAAAAGTCTTAAAAGATTTTGCAAAAATTATATTCATCTATTTCCAGTAGTGGAATAAATAATTTTAATTTCTTATTCTAGAGGATCTAGGTAATTGTTTGGAAAAGTTCAGCTGAATATTACATGCAGTTGCTCATTCCAGAAAGAATGTTATCTAGGGTGTCATAGAGCAACATCATGGAGTCTGCTTTAATAAAAGCAAAAGGGGTTTATTGAGGGATAGAGATGACCTGGACTGAGAAGACATCCAAATTCAGAGAGTGAAGATGACCCCTCCACTGGACAATGAGAAAGAAAACATTTGTATACAGTTGGAGCAGGAACTACAGTACAGGCTACAGAATAATAATTGGCCGAAAGACATTCAGAAGAGTCAAAGATGCCATATCTAAAACCAAGAATTTAGCAAGGATAAGTGGATAACACATAAATGGGATTACAGGATTGGTTAAAAACAAACCAAACCCCCTGACATCGAGTTGATTCCAACTCCTGGCATGCCCCATTGGGTTTCTGAGGCTATACATCTTTACAAAAGTAGATTGCTTCATCATCCTCCCATGGAACAGCTGGTGGGTTTGAACCACTGACCTTCTGGTTAGCATCTAAATGCTTTACCAACTATGCATGGTTAAGAGTACATAATTGTATGCATCCATACTCTTCATTTTATTATAAGATGGTCACAGGAAATAACAGGACAGGTTTTTCAGGCAACTTGCTGTAAAAACTGTTTTCTTAATCATGTCTGTTCTGGGGCTTCATTGTAAAGATTTATCAATAATGCTGTGCATCAAGACCCTTCAGGTGTAAACTATCATGTCTTGCATCTTTTTGACCATAGTAGAAAGACCCCATGGGGATAGATTATGATATCCTACACCTGCCAACCTTAGAGCAAAAGAATGTTTCCTTTTAGGTGTATGGTCAATATCAAGGTTAGGTCAGCATCAAAGTTAGAGGAACTGCTATTGGAAAAGGTGGCTTCAAAATTCAACATGGATTCTAGATCCATGTCAAGACTTTAAAATGAAGTTAAGGCTCGGTTTCAGACTGCTCTGTTTACACACACCAAGTACCTCTGATTTTAAGCTCCTGTACAAGAGTTATTAGAGTTTATTGTTGTTGTATGCTGTGCAGTTGGTTTTCAGACAGTAATATGGCATCTGTGACACAGATGTAATAACCTTCATTCAGGGAAGCTCTGTTCAATGAATGCTGGTGAGCATGTGCCGTAGTATGCCTCGGCAAGAGCCAGACTGAGCAAAATAGCTACAGCTCTTTTGTGTCAGAAGCTAAGACTGACCCCTCCACTCTACAGAAAAGGCTCTGTATCCTTCTTTATGCATGCATTTTCTTGGGCCTTTCATCATTTGTGGGAGGGTTCACAGACAACAATTTGCATAAGACAAGTTCTAAAAGTCCAGTGACAAAACCTAAGAGGAGGGGGAGGTGGAAGGGATGTTGGTGTGTAAAAAACAACAAAAAAGAAGAATAAAAAAGAAGCAAGTTTATGCCTGGAAAGGGACTCCCACTGGTTGTGCAAGCAAAGTCTTGGCATTCAAAGCAGATAGGTGGGGTTCCAGAGAACTTGGTGGATTAACTAATAGCCAGACTGTGGATTTCTGGTTCCCTCTAAGGCAAACTTGGTTTAGTTTTTTATTCTTTACTGAGGCTTTTAATTACTGGGAAAGCTTTGCAGTTGTAAAATGGTTCTTAGTAGAAAATGGACTATGGATGAAATTTATGTTTTTCCTTTCTTATTCTCAGCTGATTAGAGAAACTTCATTTTTCTAGCATACCTTAGCCAGTGTTTTTGGAACTGTCAGTTGCAAATCACTTGTTGTTAGGTGCTGTCAAGTCACCTCTGACTCATAGTGACCCTATGTACATCAGAATAAAACACTGCCCGGTCCTGTGCCATCCTCACAATATTTGCTAAGCTTGAGCCCATTGTACAAGCCACTGTGTCAATCCATCTTGTTGATGGTCTTCCTTTTCTTCGCTGACCCTCTACTTTACCAAGCACAATATCTTTCTCCAGGGACCAGTCCCTTCTGACAATATGACCAAAGCATGTAAGACAAAGTCCGGCCATCTTCACTTCTAAGAAACAAGCATTCTGGCTGTACTTCTTCCAAGACAGATTTGTTCATTCTTTTGGAAGTCAATGGTGTTTTCAGTATTCTTTGCTGTTGACACCACAGTTCAAATGCATCATTTCTTCTTCAGTCTTGATTATTCATTGTCCAGTTTTCACATACATATGAGACTATTAAAAATACCATGGCATTTGACTGCTAACCAAAAGGTCAGTGGTTCAAACCCGTAAGCCACTCTGTGGAACAAAGATGAGGCAGTCTGCTTCCATAAAGATTTATAGCCTTGGAAACCCAATGGGGGTCACTGGGGTCACTGTGAGCTGGAATTGACTCAAATGGCAGTGAGGTTTTTTTTTTTTTTTTTTTGGCTTTTTTTTGGATCAGGCACACCTTAGTCTTCAAAGTGACATTTTTGCTCTTTAACAATTTAAAGAGATCTTTTGCAGCAGATTTGCCCAGTGAATTATGATGCCTGATTTCTTGACTGCTGCTTCATGAGCATTGATTGTGGGTCCAAGTAAATGAAATCTCTAACAACTTGAATCTTTTTTCCATTTACCTTGATGTTGCTTTTTGGTCCATTTGTGAGGATTTTTGTTTTTTTATGTTGAGATGTAATCCATACTGAAGACCATAGTCACTGATCCTCATCAGTAAATGCTTCAAGTCATCTTCACTTTCAGCAAGCAAGGTTGTGTCATCTGCATATTTCAGGTGGCTAATGAGTCTTCCTCCAATCCTGATGCCACATTCTTCTTCATATAGTCCAGCTTCTCGGATTATTTGCTCAGCATACAGATTGAATAAGTATGGTAAATGGATAAACCTGAGGCACAGCCCTCCTGATTTTAAACCATACAGTATCCCCTTATTCTGTTCAAAAGACTGGTTCTTGGTCTATATACAGGTTCCACATGAACACAGTTAAATGTTCTGGAATTCCCATTCTTTGCAATGTTATCCATGATTTGTTGTTATCCACACAATTGAATGCCTTTGCATATCAATAAAGCACAAGTAAACATCTTTCTGGTATTCTTTGCTTTCAATCAAGATCCAGCCATCTGACATCAGCAATGATCTCCCTTGTTCCATATCCTCTTCTGAATTTAGCTTGCATTTCTGAAAGTTCCATGTCAATATACTACTGTAACCATTTTTAAATTATCTTCAGCAAAATTTTACTTGCATGTGGTGATATTAATAATATTATTTGGTAATTTCTGCATTCTGTTGGATCACCTTTCTTTGGAATGGGCATAAATATGGATCTCTTCTAGTCAGTCGGCCAGGTAGCTATCTTCCAAATTTCTTGGCATAAAGGAGTAAGCACATCCAGTGCTACATCCACTTGTTGAAATATTGCAATGGGTATTTTGTCAATTCTTGGAGCCTTGTTTTTTTGCCATTTCTTTCAGTACAGCTTGGACTTCTTCCTTCAGTACCATTTAGTACTTGATCATATGCTACTTCTGGAAATTGTTGAATGTCGACCAATTCTTTTTGGTACAGTGACTCTGTGCAAATCATAGGTAGGCTGCAAAATCTTGTTTGAAGATTGCAACCATCATTTTCCAAATTCAGTAGAATAGACCATGTCAGAGTTTATCCCACATGTTTGTTACTTATGGGTGATTTTCCCTATTCAAATATTATGCATATGGACCAGTCATGATGGTACCAGTGGGCAAAGTAAGAGCAGGGGCAAGAATGTGTACTGAGATATCTGGGGCTCAGCTCTGTAGAAGAATTGACTTTCCACAGAACTGGGTTATTTGCTTCCTGGGTGCCCTGTCTCCAGATATTTGTATAGATGACCCAGATGGAGAGCATTGTGGTTCAAGGTATCTAAGCTTAGAGTCTTAGTTTTTATCCTGACCCTGGCTCTTGTGGCTCTGTGCCCTTGTGAAAGTTCTTTCATCCCTCTGAACTTCCATTTCCTCTTTTCTAAAGTACAGAAAATGGCTCCTATGTCTTTGGATTATTGTGAAGATGAAATGTTATTATTCACGCTAACTGCTTAGCCCACCTAGTAAGTCTGTTAAGAGTTGTTGCAGTTGCAATGATATGTTGCAATTTACAGAGATAATTCCATTAAAAATGGCATATGCAGGATAAAATTGAGTATAAAGTGGGATTTTATTAATAATTGAACACTACTCAATTTCTAACTTAATAACTTAAGCTTGCATAAAATGCAATTACCTTATACTTCTGTCTAACAAACTCTTATTACCAGGAAATCCATAGTGATCCTTTATGTGCTTGATATATTATCTAGGGAATGGTTTTTAATCTTATCAGACCTATATCCCCTTCACTAGCCAGAAATTAAATTCCTAGATAATATAACTTGTTTATAATCATTGTTTTAAAAATAATATAATGCCTAAACTGATATAAAAAAGAAATAACCTGGAAGAAATTTCTAAAATATATTTATTTCATGTGTAAACATGTGTGCATGACTGCACTAGGAAACAAGGAAGTTGATAGAAACTTACACTTGCTTTCATGTAGAATTGCCATGAAGGGACAGCTATGAAAGCAGAATTATACAGATGGGTTGTACTGGTGACTCAAATGTCACTGGTACTGTTGCCATCAGTAACACAGTTTTCTGAAATTGTGAAGTTCTGAACAAAACAAATTATAGTCTTCTCTTGATTCACATGCATAATTGTATTCCTGGAAAATGGATTCCTAGTGACACAATGGTTAAATGCTTGGCTGTTAACTGAAAGGTCAATGGTTCAAATACACCAGCAGCTCTATGGGAGAAAAGACCTAGCCATCAGCTCCTGTAAAGATTACAGTCTAGGAACCCCTATTGACAGTTCTACTCTGTCCTATGGCATTGCTGTGAGTCAGAATAGGCTTAATGTTGTTGTGTGATGGCATGCAACAGTGTAACATGAAGTTAGGTTCTAGGCTTGGATAATTCTAAATAGGTTTTTCACCTACACTTATGTCTGGAAGGACATTTGGATATCATAGGGATGCTAATGCACATTGTAGATGATCTGACATCCTTAGCCTCTCTTACTAAAGCTCAGTAATGCTCCCCAGTCATTGTGACCATGAATCACCATAACTTTTCACAAGGTCCTGTATGGCTCCAGATCTCCTTTTAGAGGTGAGGATGCTAGGGTATATGGTTTGGGGCTGGTGGGGGGGGGCATCATTGAAGACCAGTTTGTTTCTCAGCAATAGAAACTCTTCAAGTCCTGGAGAAACAGGTGTATTGATACTAGTCTGCCATTCTGAAGTGAAATTAATTTCCTTGTTCTGCTTTTGAATTTCACCTTGTTCCCTACAAAAATCTTTTGAGGAAGGAAAAGAAGACCCAAGGAGCACAGAGCATGAAAGCAAACCTCATGCCAAGCATGGCTCTTTCCTAAAAGGCTTCATTTTTTATCTCAGCTCCCATTATATCATAGAAAGGTTGGTTTTCTATGTTGCATCTTAACTGATGAGATGCCAAGTTTATTTGTTAATGCTTACAGTGAGGCTTGTTTATTTTGAAACACTTTCTGTGTGGTGTGGTAAAGAGCAGAATTTACAGAGACAAGCCCCCATGAAGTTATATTTCTGTGATTAAGCCAGCAGAATGCACGTGTGTTAATTTTCTTAAAAGCTATGTTTGCATGAAGATTGTTCACAGAAGAGGTATTTGGTTACATATGCTCCTAGACTCTCTGGAGGTAGTCAGTTTCAGTTTTCAGGTCACAGAAGGAAAATAGTAACTCATATGGTCAGGAATATTATCTTGAAAACTGATATACAAAAATAGCAGCTACTATATATATATATATATATAT
>NW_006921606.1:4407882-4410561 GCF_000298275.1 Orycteropus afer afer
TTTTGGTCATGTTGTAAGAAGGGACCATTCCCTGAAGAAGGATGTCATGCTTGGTAGGGTGGAGGGTCAACGAAAGAGGGGGAGGCCTTCAACAAGATGGATTGACATGGTGGCTGTGATGATGGGCTTAAGTATAGCAGGGATTGTGGGGCTGATGCGGGATTGGGCAGTGTTTCGTTCTGCTGTGCATGGGGTCACTATGAGTTGGAAACGACTCGACGGCACTTAACAACATCAACAACATATATATATATATATTTTTTTTCCCCCCTAAGCTTAGTTTAATAGACATGTCTGTGAACTCTCTTAGAGGGTGAGGGATCATGTCCAACATTAGATTTTTACAGAGCTTGAGTTTTCAGTGTTGTTTTAAGAATTCATATTATCATTTACCTTTTGCAATGATCCATAGCAACTCCATCTCTTTCCTTCAGGAGTAATGGGAATTTTCTTCACAAAATTATTTTGAGAACAACATTAGAGAAGAAGAAGAAACATATAGCTCTTAATTAAGAATTGTCCTTGAAAAAGTCCCTGCATAAGAAAATAGAAAACATCTGGGTTACCAACAATAAAAATAGCCTGACAACCAAAATGTCCACATTAGTAATACTTAGCAAGTGTTTATAGGGCAAACAATAATATCATTTGGCTTCTAAAAAGAAATATTTTTTCATATAATGTGACTATTGAATGTGACTTTTTTCACTCAGCATAATGCCTTTGAGATCCATCCAAGCTGTTTTGAGTGTTTGTTCCTCTTTATTGTTAAGTAGAATATACCACAGTTTATTCATTCAACACTGAGGAACATTTGGGTTACTTCTGATGTTTGGCAATTAAGAATATTGAAGTGCTGTAAATATTTATTTTTGTGTGTACATCAGTGTTCATTTTTCTAGAATAGTTACTCAGGGATGGGATTGCTGGGATATACTGTCATGTATGTTTAACTTCATAAGTAACTGCCAAAATATTTTTCAGAATATCTGTACTATATTGCATTACTATCAACAATGCATTAGAGTTCAAGTTGCCCTGTGTTTTTGTCAATGCTTTATATTGTCAGTATTTTTAGTTTTAGGCATCCTGATAGGTTTGTAAGAGCCCTGGGAGTGCAGTGGTTAATCACGTAGAAACTAACCAAAAGGTAGTGGTTCAAATCTGCCAGCCACAGCATGGGAGAGAAGTGTTGTAGTCTGTTTCTCTAAAGACTACCGTATGGGGTAGTTGTACTCTGACCTATAGGGTCTCTATGATTCAAAATTGACAGGAATGCAATGGATTCTAATAGGCTTGCAGTTGTATCTCAGAGCTCTGGTGGCATAGTGCCCAAGGCATTTGACTGCTAACTAGAAGGCTGGCAGTTCAAACCCACCAGCCACTCTTCAGAAGGAAGACTGGGCAATCTATTTCCATAGAGATACCACCTCAGAGACCCAAGGAGGGGTGGCTATGAGTTGGAACCGATTCAAGGGCATTGAGTTTTTGTGTTTTTTAGTTGTACCTCACCACGATTTTAACTTGCCTTTTCCCATTGGCTAATGATGTTGAATATCTTTTCATAAGCTTATTTGACATCTTTTATCCTCTTTGGCAAATACCTATTTATGTGTTTTTCCAATTTTTAAATTGAGCTGCTTGTTTTCTTATTGTTGAGTTTTAAGTATTCTTTATTCTGCTCACAAGTTACATATGTGATTTGCAAATATTTTTCCCAGTCTATTGTAGCTTATCTATATTCTCTGAATAATGTCTTTCACAGAGAAAATTTTTTTAATTTTAATAAAGTCCAACTTATTATTTTTTTCTTTTATGAATTATGCTTTTTATGCTATGTTTAAGAACACATTGCTCCACCCAAAGTCTTAGGTTTTCTACTTCTTTCTTTCTTTTTTATAATTTCAGATTCTGTTTAGATTTATGATCCATTTGTAGTTGGTTTTTGTATATGGTATGAAGTTTAGGTTGAGACTTTTTGCTTTTTTTTATACGGATGTCCAGTTGTTCCAACACCATTAAAAAAAAAAAAAAAAAAAAGATTGTCCTTTCTCCATTGAATTGCTTTTGCACCTTTGTCAAAACTTAATTGGCCGTGTTTATGTGAGGATACTTCTGGATTCTCTGTTTGGTTCAGTTGAGTTATATGTTATCCCTTTGCTAATGCCATCCATCTTGATTACTGTAATTTTATAACCAAAAAACCAAACTCACTGCCATGGTGTCAGATCCAACTTATAACAACCCCTCCTTGGGTTTCTGAGGTGGTATCACTACAGAAGTAGATAACTCAACCTTCCTTCTGAGGAGTGGCTGGTGGGTTTGAACCAGCAACCTTCTCATTAGCAGTCAAATGCCTTAGGTGCTACACCACCAGAACTCCCACTGTAATGTTATTGTTGTTGTTATATGCCATCAAGTCAGACCTGACTCATAGCGACCCCTCCTTGGTTTCTGAGGCAGTATCACTACAGAAATAGATTGCCCCATCTTCCTTCTGAGGAGGGGCTGGGTGGATTTGAACTCCCAGCCTTCTGGTTAGCAGTCAAGTGCCTTAGGCACTACGCTACCAGAGCTCCCTGTAATGTTATATTGTTGTTGTTGTTGTTGTTATGTGCCGTCGAGTCGGCCCCGACTCATAGCGACCCCTCCTTGGGTTTCCGAGGCAGTATCACTACG
>NW_006921606.1:4410748-4424694 GCF_000298275.1 Orycteropus afer afer
CCCCTCCTTGGGTTTCCGAGGCAGTATCACTACGGAAGTAGGATTGCCCAACCTTCCTTCCGAGGAGTGGCTGGTGGGTTTGAATCGCCAGCCTTAGGTCGTATGAATCCTCCAACTTTATTCTACATTTTCAAAATTGACTTAGCTATTTAATTCCTTTACCTCACCATAATAATTTTAGCATTAGCTTATCTAGAGCTACAAAAAGTTCTACTGGAATTTTGGTTGTTTTTTTTGTAAAATCTGAAGATCGGTTTAGCAAGAATTAACAATTTTTCTCTTTTGAGCCTTCCAATCCATGAACATAGTATGTTTCTCCAATTAGTTAGGTCTTCTTTCATTTTCTTTTTCATCAGAATTTTGTAGTTTTTTAACATACAGTTCATATTTTGTCAGACTTTACTTAAGTATTTAATTTTTGGAACAATTTGAATGTTATTGATTTTTTAATTTTGGTGATGTCCAGTTTATTATTTTTTTTTCTTTTATGAATCATGCTTTTTATGCTATGTCAAAGAACTCATTGCCTAACCCAAAGTCTTAGATTTTCTAGGATTCTTCTTCTTTTTGTTTTTTTATTGTGATTTGGGTGAAATTTTAAAGAGCAAATTCACTTTCCATACAGCAGTTCACATACACTTTGTCTCATGACATTGATTACAATTTACCACAATGCAACAGCTCCCCTCCCACTTCCTCCCAAGAGTTACTTTTTCCCTGTGTCCGTCCCTCCATGCACTCCTGCCCCCTGAACTGTCTCCCTGTGCATAAACAGCCCTTTTTTCTCCCATGATTGTTCTCTCTAAGGAGTGTATCTACCTCAGGTAAATGTTCAACTCATATGCCTGCCTTTTGTGTGGCTGGAAGCCACAGGTATAGTTCAATTCCAGATCTTCAGGTCAGTTAGGGACCATAATCTCAGTGGTTCCACCATGCTCTATCACACCAGCAAACCTGGTCCTCCCCCTCTTTTTTTTTTCAAATGATTTTGAGGGTTTTTTTTTTTCCTGTTTTATACCTTCAGATTTAGATCAATTTGTAGTTGTTTTTTGTATGTGATATGAAGTTGAGGTTGAGATATTTTGTGTGTATGCTTATGGATGTCCAATTGTTCCAACACCATTTTTTGGAAAAGACTCTCCTCTCTATAGGGTCTATAAGGTCAGATTCAGTAGGAATGGACTTGATAGCAATGGATTTGACTTGTTACTAGTATTTAAGTGTCAAGTTTTAGTTTTTGGTTTGTTGGTGATTTTTGTGTGTTCACCTTGTATCCTACAGCCTTGCTAAACTCACTAATTCTAGGAATTTTTTGTTAGATACTTTGGAAATGTTTATGTAGACAATCATGTCTACAAGTAGGAATAATTTTATTTCTTCCTTTCCAATATGTGGGAGCTCTGGTGGTGGAGTGCCTAAGGCATTTGACTGCTAATAAGAAGGCTGGTGGTTCAAACCCACCAGCCACTCCTTGGAAGGAAGACAGGACAATCTACTACCATAGAGATACTGCCTCGGAAACCCAAGGAGGGGTTGCTATGAGTTGGAAACAACCTGATAGCAGTGAGTTTGGTTTTGGTTCATGTCCAATATGTATGCCTTTTATTTCTTTTTCTTTCCTTACCTCTTTGGCTGAAGCTTAAATGCAATATTAAATAAGAGTGCTAAAAATGGACATCCAGGTCTTATTCCTGATCTTAAGGGAAAAGTGTCCAGTTTTGAGCTTTAAGTATGATGTTAGCTGTTGGTTTTTTGTAGATACTCTGTAACAGGTTGAGATTCTTGTTTATTTCTCCTTTTCTGAGAGGTTTTCATCATGAATGGATATTGAATTCTGTCACTAATTTTCCTGAATCAGTTAATATAATCATCTGTTTTTCTTCTCTAGATTATTAGTATAATGAATTACATTTATTGATTTCCAAATGTTGTGCCAGCCTGGCATTACTGGGACAAATTCTGCTTGGGTTATAGTGTATTAATATTTTTATACATTAGTATTTTGACTTTTTAAGTTTTTTGAGGATTTTTGTGTTTATGCTCATGACATTTATGTATCTGTGCTCATGCACCATTGAAGGATTCTATGGGCAAAGTAGAATGACACAAGAAGCATCAAAAGAATATGGAAAGAATATACACCGTCACTGCATCAAAAAAAATTGGTCAAAGTTCAGCCATTTCAGGAGATAGCATATGATCAAGAAACAGGGGTACTAAACAAAAAAGTTCAAGCTGCACTGAAGGCATTGGGGAAAAACAAGGCTCCAGGAATTGATGGCCTACCAATTGAGATATTTCAACAAATGGATGCAATGTTGGATGTGCTCACTTGTCTATGCCAAGAAATTTGGAAGACAACTACATGGCCAACTGACAGGAAAAGATCCATATTTGTGCCCATTCCAAAGAAAGGTGATCCAACAGAATGCAGAAGTTATTGAACAATATCATTACTATCACACACAAGTAAAATTCCGCTGAAGATAATTTTAAAACAGTTGTAGCAGTACATCAACAAAAAACTGCCAGAAATTCAAGTCAGGTTTAGAAGAGGACATGGAACAAATGATATCATAATTGATGTCAGATGTATCTTGACTGAAAGCAGAAAATACTAGAAAGATGTTTACCTGTGTTTTATTGACTATGCAAAGACATTCAACTGTGTGAATAGCAACAAATTATGGATAATATTGCAAAGAATGGGTATTCCAGAACACTTAATTGTACTCATACAGAATCTGTACATAGATCAAGAAGCAGTCTTTCAAACAGAGCAAGGGGGCACTGCATGGGTTAAAATTAGGAAAGATGTGCATCATAAGTTGTATCCTTTCACCATACTTATTCAATCTGTATGTACAACAAATAATCTGAGAAGCTGGACTTTATGAAGAATGCAGCATTAACAACCTGCCATATGCAGATGATACCTTGCTTGCTGAAAGTGAAGAAGATTTGAAGCACTTACTGATGAAGCTCAAAGACTGTAGCTTTCAGTATGGATTACAACTGAACATAAAGAAAACAAAAGTCTTCCCAACTGGACCCATAAGAAACATCAGTACAAAGGGAAAAAAGATTGAAATTGTCAAGGATTTACTTTTGCTTAGATCCACAATCAATGTCTGTGGAAGCAGGAATCAAGAAATCAAATGACATATTGCATCAGACATATGTGCTGCAAATCACCTCTTTAAAGTGTTGAAAAGCAAAAATGTTACTTCGAGAACAAAGGTGCACCTGACCCAAGCCATGATATTTTTAATCATCTCATAGACATGCAAAAGCTGGATAACAAATAAGGAATGTCAAGGGAGAATTGAATTATAGTGTTGGTAAAGAATATTGAATATACTGCCAGAAGAACAAAGAAATCTGTCTTGAAAGAAGTACAGCCAGAATGCTCTTAGAAGCAACCATGGCAAGACATTGGCTCACTTACTTTAGACATGTTATCAGGAGGGATCAGTCCCTGGAGAAGGACATCATGTTTGATACAGTAGAGAATCAGTGAAAAAGAAGAAGACTGTCAATGAGATGGGGGCTTCAATGATGGGCTCAAGCATAGCAATGAATGTGAGGATCACACAGGACTGAGCAGTGTTTTGTTCTGTTATACACAGGGTTGGTCTGGATCAGAACCAACTCAACAGCACCTATCAACAAAAACAACTTCTTTAAAGGTTTGGTAGAATTTATCAGTGAAACCATCAGGGTCTGATATTCTCTTTTAGAAGATGTTTAACTACAAATTCATTTTTTTTTCATAATTATATATGACTATTTAGGTTATCTGTTTCATCTTGGGTGAGTTTTGGTAGTTTGTAGTTCTTGAAGAATTGGTCCATTTCAATTCATTTATGTGCATAGAGTTGTTCATAGTATTCTGTTATTATAAAATCTAGAATTTAGTTAGTCCTTTCATTACTTGTAATTTGAGTCTTCCTTCTTTTTTTTTCTTTGTCAATAATACTAGAGACTTATCAGTTGTGTGGACCTTTTCAAAGAACCCACTTCTGGGATTTTTGCTTTTCTCTACTGGTTTTCTTTATAAAATCTCATTGATTCCTGCTCTTATCTTTATCGCTTTCTTTCTTTTGGGGTGGGGGGGTGAGGGGAGGCTTATTTTGTTCTTTTAAAAATTTTTTTTTTGTAGTTTATTAAAGTGGATGCTCAAATTATTTGAGACTTTTCTTCTTTTCTCAATAATAATTTAATGGTATAGACATCCTTCTAAACACTACTCTAACTACGTTGCTCAAGTCTTGGTATGTTGTATTTTTATCTTCATTTAATTAAAAATATTTTAATACCCCTTAAAGCTTCCTTTTTGACCCACTGATTTTTCAGAATTGTTTATTTAATTTCCAAGTGTTTTTAGATTTTCCTATTACCTTGTTGGGAGCTCTGGTAGCATAGTGGCTAAGGCACTTGACTGCTAACCAGAAGGCTGGCAGTTCAAACCTACCAGCCACTCCTCAGAAGGAAGATGGGGCAATCTACTTCTGTAGTGATACTGCCTCGGAAACCCAAGGAGGGGTCGCTATGAGTTGGGTCCAACTCGATGGCACATAACAACAACAACAACATTACCTTGTTATGTATTAACTTTTAACTTAATTCCATCATAGTCTATAAGCATACTTTATATAATTTCAGTCATTTTATGTTTGTTAAGGTTTGTTTTATGACCCATGATTGGTTAATCCTGATGAATGTTTGATTATTTGATTATTAGGTTTTCTTTAAAGGGAGCCATGTCTCTAAGCTGGGCCTATTTGTTTGCATTATTCCTCAAAACCCCTTCATGGAAGGTTGTCACAGCCCATTCTTTGCTTTATTTAGAATATCCAGGATGTAAGGAGTGATGCTGAGGACGATGATGAAGAGGAGGAGGAAGAGGAAGAAGAAGAAGAAGAGGAGGAGGCTCCCAAAGGCAAAGACATAGACTGTTTGAAGAATGGTCTCGGGGCTGACAGGAACCTCATTCCTAATGGTCAACATGGCTGTTAGCTTGAAACTCCCATATCTCCTGTAGTACAGTGGGATGTAAGGGTTATTGGAAGCTTGAAATGCTTCTCTGTCCATCACAATGGTCCACAGGACCCACAGAGAATCCAAGTTCTGCCCTTCTCTCTTTCTAACTACCACCTTCCTTCTCACCTAACATATGTTTAACTAAATGTTGACTTGTGTTAAAATTTTAAATATAAGCATCCCCATGGATTTTACTGCAGTTAGGACTCAGAGTGGTCATAGATTTGTCCAGAGAACTGTTTCAGTTCTAATTGTGTTCGTTCATGCATTTGAGACATTTGACTTTTTCAGGAGCCCATTTTGTTGTAGGCTCTTTTAACCTTTCTACCTTGTGTATCCTTGGACATGGTTTTAGAAGTGCTACATTAATTCACTTTTCCCAGATATATTTGTCCAGGAGAACACTCAGGACAGTTCACTTCCCCAAAATGAGTTAGATGTGGTCATTGAATAGTGACAGGAGGACCAAACCATGAAGCCACACATCCAGGGTTCATGGGCCACAACCATGAGCAATATATATTTTTTAATTTCCCAAGCCTCAGTGACTCATTTATACAATGGGAATAATAATACCTGGCTTTTCTACCTCACAGGGTTGTAGTAAGGATCAAATGAGATAATAGAAGTGAAAGTGCACATTGCATACTGCCCAACTGTAAGGTACTATTATTGCTCTTTCCACCATGTTTTCAGCTGTTTGGGAGAAACCTGGACAAGCTTGTTCTTAATTTGGCCTGAAGTGAAGATGTGTCTTTTCTTTTTAAATGTGTCTGGAGATGCCTGGAAATGCAGATGCCCAGAAGCCTGTTTCCATTTTATTTGTTAACAAATTATTTGTTAGAGTCCCAAGGGTAATTCTCAAATTTCACTGGAATTCTTCTCCTTGGGCACCACAGCCAAGGAAAGAATTGCAGGCCCCATTTCTTTCTTCTTCTGGTCTCTCACTTTTTTCCTTCCTAAGAGAAAAGCTTCCTGCTGCTGCAATGATTCCCCCCTTCAGACAGCAGAGCTATGCAGTTGTCTCTAGGGCTCACATGAGGACCTCTCTGGGGAAGTCTGACTAAGGGCATGCAGCTCAGAGGGCCACCTCAGTGAGCCTCTGAAATATAAATAACATTCACGTGAGCTGCCTGGCCAAAGGAAAATCTTAGAAACAGAAAGAGGATGGTACTTTATTGAATCTATGCTACCCAGCCAAGCATACCAGTAAACATAACAGAAAAAGACCTGGATGATACTTCTGAAAAAATACCAAAGGACAGATGGTAGATTCCATGACAGCTTCTTGAGCTGCCTAACTTTCTGGAAGGATTGGATAGGGGCTGGCAGGTCAGTAGTTGAATCTCCAAGATTCAACTTATCTCTCCAAGAAAAAGATAAGTGGAGAAGACTTGAACACATCCTCCAGTGCCCTCTATAGCTTCATCCCCTTCAGTGGACACATCTGCATACAGCAGGTAAGGCAGGCCTCAGAGACTGCTTAGGTTTCTGCTGCCAGAGGAGAGACAGACTTTGAAAGGAAAAGCCTGAGCAAAATGGACTTCCTCCTGCCCTGCTTCACCCCTTTACCCTAGTATAATATACTTCGGTCATATCTTATATCTTCACCTGATTTTTGCTCAGAGGCCCACATTATAAAGCCAAGTAGAAGGTAGGATCACTGAGACTAAGAAACCATACACACAGGTCCAACAAGTATAGGCTGCAGTGCTATGACAAGAAGCACACGGTACACATTAAGGATTTGAGTTTTCGTTTTTCAGTGATTTTCAAGCCTTCAGACTAAACAAAAAACCTTCATAATTCTTTTCCACAACAAAATCTCTTTTTGAGGGTTTGTTAAACAGAAAAACAAGTGTCAACATTTTTCTACGTATCTTCTTTTTTGAGTACAATAACATATACATTATATGTATAACGATGATATTGTAAATTGAAAACTCCCCCATTCATGTTAGGACATTACTGTTGATATATTATTAATATTATATTTTTATTATTTTGGTGGAAGAAGGTTACATTATGATATTATTTATGTTTCCAGTTTAACAGACATTTTTTTCTCTCTTAATTTCTATTGGTCTTCTCTCTGTGCTGAGTATCTTGCTTAAGGTAAAAAAATGTTTTATTTACTGTTGTATCTTCCATTTGTTTGTTTTCTCATTTAAATGTCAAAGGTAAAATTGATATACCAGTTCAACTATATCTGATACAGCTGAAAGCATTATGCATATCTATCTCTTAAGATATCCATTAGGGTTTTTGTGGTTAATTTTTAAGGTTACCTCTTTTTCTACAGGAAACAAGGGCTAAGGACTATGCCAGAATGATTTTATTAAAAAAAAAAAAAAAAAAAAAAAGTGCCATTGCGATGTTAAAGAATAACTTATAATAAAACAAGAATAAGAATTCTGCAATCATGGTGACTGAGTAGATTCAGTATACACATTGCTTGGCTTCTTAGAGATAATTGCTGATCTCACTGTGTAGTGGAAACAAAGATTTGCCATCCTTCAGAAATACCCCTCTCAGGAATTAGAGGGGGAACAGTGAGGAGAATGGAGTTGATATAAATAAATAGATAGATATCCAAAATATATAAAGAATTGCTAGAATTTAACAACACAAAGACAAACAGCCCAATCAAAAAATGGGCAAAGGACCTGAATAGACATTTACCAAAGAAAAAATAAAAATGGCTAGCAAAGACACGAAAAGATGCTTGACATCATTCGTCAACCAAACACCAAAAACTAAGCCCACTGCCATCAAGTTGATTCCAACTCATAGCGATCCCCATAGGGTTTCCAAGGCTATAAATCTTTAGGGAAATAGACTGCCTCATCTTTCTCCCATGGAGTAGCTGGTGGTTTTTAACTGCTCACCTTTTGGCTAACAACATAGTGCTTTAACCACTATACCACCAGAACTCCCTCATTAATCATTAAGGAAATGGAAATCAAAACCAAATAGATCACTTCACACCCACTAAGATGGCTATTATATGCTAGTGGTGCATTGGTTAAGCACTTTGCCGCTAACCAAAAGGTCACAGTTCAAATCCACCAGCAGCTCCATAGGAAAAACACCTGGCTATCTGCTCCCATAAAGATTACAGCCTAGGAAACCCTACTGAGAATTCTATTCTGTCATATAGGGTCATTATGAGTTGGAATTCCACCACTCATTCTGTCAGTTTGTTGTACTGGAGGCAATGCCACTAGTACTTCAAATACTAGCAGGGTTACCCTTGGTGGACAGGTTTCAGGAGAGCTTACAGACTAGGACAGATTCTGAAGAAGGATGGGACCATCCACTTCTGAAAAAATGGGTCAGGGAAAACTTTATGAATAGCAGTGGAAACACTGTCTGATATATTACTGGAAAACTTTATGCATAACCATGAAACATTGATATAGTGTCAGAAGATAAGCCCCTCAGATTGGATGGTTCTAAATATATGACTGGGGATCCATATTGTTTCCTCAAGTAGCCCACTGCCATAGAGTTGGATCCAACTCATAAGGACCCCTCCTTGGGTTTCTGAGGTGGTATCACTACAAAAGTAAATTGCCCAACCTTCCTTCCAAGGAGTAGTTGGTGGATTTGAACCATCAGCCTTCTGGTTAGCAGTCAAATGCCTTGGGCTCCTCAAGTAGAGTCAACCTTAATGATGTGGATGGTATAAAACTTTGGGGACCCTCATTTTCTGAGGGAAAAAAGATCTACAAACATCCATGTATGAAGTGTGAATGTAGGAAAATTCAAAGTCAAAAATGAAATGGAATGCATAAAGATCAATATCCTAGCATTAGCAAGCTAAAGTGGACTGGAATTAGCCATTTTGGATCAGACTAACCATATGCTGGGAGTGACAAATTGAAGATGAATGTCACTGCAGTCATCAACAACAAGAATATTCCAAGATCTATTCTGAAGTGCAATGCTGTTAGTGAAAGGATAATATCCACATGTCTACAAAGAAGACCAGTTAATCCTATTATTCAAATGTACACACCAAGCATTGAAGCCAAAGATGAAGAAACTGAAGATTTTTATCAATTTTTGCACTGTGAATTTGACCAAATGTACAATCAAGATATATTGATTATTACTGGTGATTGGAATGCAAAAGTTGAAAACAAAGAAGCAGCATTGGAAGTTGGAAACTCTGACCTTCATGATAGAAATGATTCCAGAGGTCACATGATACAATTTTGCAAGACCAATGACTTATTCATTGCAAATACCTTTTTTGTTGTTGTTGCTATTTGTCTTTTGTTTGTTTGTCTTTTTTTTTTTTTTTTAATTTTTATTGTGATTTGGGTACAAGTTTAGAGAGCAAATTCATTTTCCATGCAGCAGTTTATACACATTTTGTCTCATGATATTGACTGCAATTCTCCACAATGTAACAGCTCTCTTCCCACTTCCTTATCGTACTTACCTTTTCCTTTGTCCTTACATCCCACGTACTCCCACCCCCAGGCTGTCTCTCTGGGCACACACTACCCTTCTGTTCTCCCATGATTGATCACTCCATGGAGTGTATATACCTTATGTAAATGTTCAGTCCATATGCCTATCTATTGTTTGGCTAGAAGACACAGGAATGAGTTCAATTCCAGACCTGAAGGATGGATAGGGGCCATAGTCTCAGGGGTCTCACCAGGCTCTATAAGACTAGCAAACCTGTTTTTTTTTTTTTTTTTTCATGATTTTGAGTTTTGTTCCACATTGTTGTCCCATTCTATCCAGGATTTCCTGCACTGATGCCCCTGTGAATTGTTGACAGTGGTAGCTGGGTACCATCTAGTTCTTCTGGTCTCATGGTCATATAGGTTGATGATAACATGGTCTGCCAGTCCATTGGATTAATTGTTTCCATGTGTCTTTGGTTTTCTTCATTGTTCTTTGCTTTGGAGACCCATTGTGGCATCCAGATTTCCACTAGCAAGCTTTTAAGATCATTGCTAGTCACCAAAGTAGGGTGTAGAACAATGTTTTTGTGCAGTATGTTATGCCAATTGCGCTTGATGCACCCTGTGACCATAGTCCCAAGACCAAAGGTCCAACTGCTCACTCCCTCCAGGTAGCTAGCTTTGGCCAAGAAGCCACAACAACCTTGCCTCTTGGTATCTCTATTATTAACACACACACACACACACACAAACTTCACTGCCATCGAGTCAGATCCGACTCATAGTGACCCCTTCTTGGGTTTCTGAGGTGGTATCACTATGGAAATAGATCACCTAATCTTCCTTCCAAGCAGTGACTGGTGGGTTTGAACTGCCAGCCTTCTGGTTAGCAGTCAAATGCCTTAGGCACTACTCCACCAGAGCTCCTACACCTGGATATTTTTACAGTAAATACAAATATGCATGTAGAAACATTGTCTGCTAACCCAACATGGAATGGGCACATTATCACCTGCTTAGACATACCTAATCATTCAACCTGTCCACCCATCTATCCACCCCATAGATCAACGCTTGCCATCACTGACAATGCAGGACTGTACATGCAAAAGGGTTCATATTTGTTGGCAAATACCTTTTTAAAACAACATAAAAGGTGGCTGTACAGGTGGACTTTGCCATATGAGATACAAAATAATCAGATTGACTACATCTGTGAGAAGTGTCTATGGAAAAACTGAATATCTTCAGTCAAAACAAGATCAGGAATTGACTATGGAAAAGACCATCAATTGTTCATATGTAAGTTCAGATTACAAGAGAAGAAAATAAAATAAGTCCATGAGAGCCAAAATATGATCTTTATTTTATCCCATCTGAATTTATAGACCATCTGAAGGATAGATTTGATGCATTGAACACCAATGGCCAAAGACCAGACGAGGTGTGGGATGCCATCAAAAACATCATACGTGAAGAAAGCAAAAGATCATTAAAAAGACAAGAAGGGAAGAAAGACAAAGATGAATGTCAGAAGAGACTCTGAAACTTGCTCTTGAATGGAGAGTAGCCAAAGAAAATGGAAGAAATCATGAGATAAAATAGCTGAACAGAAGATTCCAAAGGGCAGCTCCAGAAGACAAAGTAAAGTACTATAATAAAACGTGCAAAGACAAGGAGTTAGCAAAGCAAAAGGGAAGAACATGCTTAGCATTTCTCAAGCTGAAAGGACTGAAGAAAAAAATTCAAGCCTTGAATTGCAATATTGAAGGATTTTATGGGTAAAATATTTAACAATACAGGAAGCATCAAAAGAAAATGAAAGGAATACAGATCACTCTACCAAAAAGAATTGGTCAATGTTCAACTATTTCAGGAGGTAGCATATGATCAACAACCAATAGTACTGCAGGAAGAAGTCCAAGTTGCACTGAAGGAGTTGACGACAAAGAAGGCTTCACAAATTGATGGAATGCCAACTGAGATGTTTCAGCAAACTGATGAGAGCTGGAGGTGCTTTCACACCTGTACCAAAATAGTTGGAAGACAGCTACCTGGCTAACTGACTGGAAGACATGGGAATATATGCCCATTCCAAAGAAAAGTGATTGAACAGACTGAGGAAATTATTGAACAGTATCATTAATGTCATATGCAAGTAAAATTTTGCTGAAGATAATTCAAAAATTGTTGCAGCAGTATATTGCCAGGGGACTTCCAGAAATGCAAACTGGATTCAGAAGAGAATATGAAATGAGGGATATCATTGCTGCTGTCAGATGGATCTTGGCTGAAAGCAAAGAATACTAGAAATATGTTTACTTGTGTTTTATTGACTATGCAAAAGCATTCCACTATGTGGACCATAACAAATTATGGATAACAGTGAGAAGAATGGGAATTCCAGAACACTTAATTGTGCTCATGAGGAACCTGTACATAGACCAAGAGTCTGTTGTTTGAACAGAACAAAGGACTACTGCATGGTTTAAAATCAGGAAGGGTGTGTGTCAGGGTTGTATCCTTTCATCAAATTTATTCAATCTGTATGCTGAGCAAATAATCCAAGAAGCTGGACTATATGAAGAAAGACTGGGCGTCAGGATTGGAAGAAGAATCATTAATAATCTGCAATATTCAGATGACACAACTTTGCTTGCTGGAATACAGATGACTTGAAGCACTTACTCATGAAGATCAAAGGCTACAGCCCTCAGTAAGGATTACATCTCAACAAAGAAAACAAAAATCCTCACAACTGGACTAATAAGTAACACCACAATAAATGGAGAAAATATTGAAGTTGTCAGTGATTTCATTTTACTTTTATCCACAATCAAGACACATGGAAGCAGCAGTCAAGAAATCAGACCTGAAATTGCACTGGATAAATGTATAGCAAATGACCTCCTTATGTATTAAGCCAAGATGTCACTTTGACACCTTGTCATGTTGTCAGAAGGCACCATTCCTCGAAGAAGGGTATAAGAATTGGTAAAGTGGACAATCAACATAAAAAGGGAAGACCTTCAAAAAGATGCATTGACATAGTGGCTGCAACCATGGGCTCAGGTATAGCAAGGATTGTGAGGATGGCGTGTGACCTGACAGTATTTTATTCTGTTGTACTTAGCGTTACTATGAGTCAGAGCCAACTCGATGGCACCTAACAACAACAACAACAACAACAAATATATATGATATCATTCTCCAGTGAATGGTCCATCCTGACAATATGAGAAAAGTAGGTGAGACAAAGTCTAGCCATTCTCACTTCCAAGAAGCATTTTACTGCACTTCCTCTGGGACAGATTTTTACGTTCTTCTGCCAATCTATGGTATTTTCAGTATTCTTCACCAACACCACAATCCAAAAGCATCAACTCTTCTTTGGTCTTCTTTATGCATTGTCCAGCTTACACATGCATATAAGATGATAGAAAATACTATGGCTTGGGTTAGGTGCACCTTAATCTTCAAAGAGACATCTTTGCTCCTCACCACTCTAAACAGATCTTTTGCAGCAGATTTTCCCAGCACAATATGTCTGATTTCTTAACTGCTGCTTCCATTGGCATTGATTGTAGATGCAAGCAATATGAAATCTTTGACAATTTCAATCTTTTCTCCATTTATACTGATGCTTCTTATTGGTCTGGTTCTGAGGATTTTTGCTTTCTTTATCTTGAGGTGTAATCCATACTGTAGATTGTAGTCCTTAATCTTCATCAATAAGTGCTTCAACTCATCTTCACTTTCAGCAAGCAAGGTTGTGTCATCTGCATATTGCAGGTTGTTAGTGATTCTTCCTCCAATTCTGATGCTGCATTCTTATTCATATAGTTCTGCTTTTTGAATCATTTGCTCAGCATACAGATTGAATAAGTATGGTGAAAGCATATGACCCTGACACACATCCTTCCTCATTTAAAACCATGCAGTAGCCCCTGTCTGTTCGAATGACAGCCTCTTGGTCTATGTACAGGTTCCTCACAATTAAGTGTTCTGGAATTCCCATTCTTCTCAATGTCATCCATAATTTGTTAAGGTCCACATAGTGGAATTCTTTTGCATAGTCAATAAAACAAGTAAACATGTTTCTGGTATTCTTTGCTTTCAGCCAAGATTCATCTGTGTTAGATTGGGTTCTCTAGAGAAACACAAAAACCAGCAAAGGGTATATATATATTTATAGAGAGAGAGAGAGAAATTTATCTTAGAAAAATGGCTCACAAGCGTATAGAAGCCGACAAGTCCAAGTCTCTGGAGGAAATGGGCTGGCAGCAGCCTTAGCTTCCGTAAGTGCAGGGGGCCGAGAAATTCAAGGCTGGCAGGCAGTACACTGGTTGTTGATGCCAACAAAAGACAAATACAAGATCTCCAGGCCAAGCGGTGGGCTGCTCACTCACGGAAGTCTGTAGTCCGCACACCAGGGTTCCAATCCCTCAAAGAATGTGTCTCTTCCCAGGATGTCCCTGG
>NW_006921606.1:4429699-4434152 GCF_000298275.1 Orycteropus afer afer
CCACTCTTACAATAAGACTCTGGATTTGAGTTTCAGCTATGTCAGCCCTGGTAGTAGAAGCTATAAGGCTTTCTTTCAAAGCACACCTGGAAGCACTGAGGTCATCCATGCGGTACATAAGCCGGGACTCAACAGCTTTGAGCCCATCTCTCTCCTCCACCAATTTATCCAGTGTAGCTAGGACCAACCAACCAGCTTCCTTAATACTCCTCATTCTGACAAAATTGCAGAAAAATATCAAATATCCGATCACCCAGAGTATCACTTTTCACACATACGTGATCTATTGGTGGTGCTATTTTGCATATTAATTTTGCCACCTCACATCACGGATTAGTAGGGCTCTCTTCACTAGCAGATTCAGAGTTGCTAGTGTCATCAAAATTAATCAAACTGGAGAACCAATCTAGGAAGCCCACCCTTATGATTTTGTCTCTCTAGAACCACTCTCAGGACCAAATGTGTTAGATTGGGTTCTCTAGAGAAACACAAAAACCAGCAAAGTGTATATATATATTTAGAAAGAGAGAGAGAGAAAAATTTATCTTAGGAAAATGGCTCACAAGCATATAGAAGCTGACAAGTCCAAGCCAACAAGTCCAAGTCTCTGGAGGAAACGGGCTGGCGGCAGCCTTAGTTTCCATAAGTGCAGGGGGCTGAGAAATTCAAGGCTGGCAAGCAGTACACTGGTTGTTGACTCCAACAAAAGACGAATCCAAGATCTCCAGGCCAACTGGTGGGCTGCTCACTCACAGAAGTCTGTAGTCCGCACACCAGGGTTCCAATCCCTCAAAGAATGTGTCTCTTCCCAGGACATCCCTGGATATCTTGGAAGCAGGCCACACCCCTATGGGAACTCCCCTTGGGCAGACTGGCCACTCAGAACACAGTCATCTGATCCCATCATGGGAACAACCACACAGAACTGGGGTCCAGCCAAGTTGACACACAGCTCCAACTATCACAGTCATCTGACATCAGCAATGATATCCCTTATTCCATGTCCTCTTCTGAATCCAGCTTTCATTTCTGGAAATTCCTTGTCAATATACTGCTTCAACCATTCTTGAATTATCTTCAGCCAAATTTCACTTACATGTGACAGTAATGATATTGTTCAATAGTTTTCACATTCTGTTGGATCACCTTTCGAATGGGTACAAATATGGATTTCTTCCACTCAGTTGGCCAAGTAGCTGTCTTCCAAATACCTTGAAATAGATGGGTAATGCCTCCAGCTCTGCTTCCATTTGTTGAAATATCTCAGTGGGTATTCTGTCAATTCCTGGGGCCTTGTTTTTCACCAATTACTTTAGTGCAGCTTTGACTTCTTCCTTCATACCATTGGTCCTTGATCATATGCCACCTTCTGAAACAGATGAACATTGACCAGTGGTTTTCGGTACAGTGACTCTGCATATTCCTTCTATCTTCTTTTAATGCTTACTGCATCATTCAATATTTTTTCCCTAGCATTTTTCAATATTGCAACTTGAGCTTGAATTTTTCTTCAGTTCTTTCAGCTTGAGAAATGCAGAGTGTGTCCTTCCCTTTTCGATTTCTAACTCCAGGTCTTTTCACATTTCATTTTAATAATTAAATTTGTGTTCTCAATCTTCTTCTTGAAGTCTCCTGTTCAGCTCTTTTGTCTGGTCATTTCTTCCATTTTCTTTGTCTGATCTCCATTCAAGAGCAAGTTTCAGAGTCTCTTCTGACATTTGTTTTGTTTTTGTATTCCTTTCCTGTCTTTTTAATGACCTTTTGCTTTCTTCATGGATGATGTTCTTGATGTCATCCAACAATTCCTTTGGCTTTTGGTCATTAGTGTCCAGTGTGTCAAATCTATTCTTCAGATGCTCTCTAAAGTCAAATGGGATATACAGGATTATATTCTGGTTCTCATGGACTTGTTTTAATTGTCTTCAACTTCAAATTGAACTTGCATATGAGCAATTCATGGTCTGTTCCACAGTCAGCTCCTGGCTGAAGATACTGAGATTTTTCCATCACCTCTTTTCACAGATGTAGTCCATCTGATTCCTGTGTATTCCGTCTTGTGAGGTCCACATGTATAGCTGCCGTTTATGTTGTTTATAAGAGGTATTTGCAATGAATAAGTCATAAGCCTTGGAGAATTCTACCATGTGATCTCTGGTGTCATTTCTATCACAAAGCCCATATTTTCCAACTACTGATGCTTCTTCTTTGTTTCCAGCTTTTACATTCCAATCACCAGTAATAATAAATACATCTTGATTGCATCAATTTCAGATTGCAAAAGTTGATAAAAATCTTTAGTTTCTTCATCTTTGGCTTTAGTGGTTGGTGTGTAAATTTGAAGAATAGTAGTATTCACTACTCTTCCTTGTAGGTGTATGGTATCATCCTATCCTGACAGCATTATACTTCAGGATAGATCTTGAAACATCATTTGTAGCAATGAATGCCATGCCATTCCTCTTTAGTTTGTCATTCCCACCATTAGATCATATATTTGTCTGATTCAAAATGGCCAAAACCAGTCCATTTCAGCTGACTAATGCCTAGGATATTGATCTTTTTGCATTCCATTTCATTTTTGACAACTTTGAGTTTTCCTGTATTCATAATTCATACATTCCATGTTCCAATTATTAACGGATGTTTGCAGCTGTTTCTTCTCATTTTGAGTCATGCCACATCAGAAGATGGAGGTCCCAAAAGCACAACTCCATCCATGGCATGAAGTTCGACTCTATTTTGAGGAGGCATTTCTTTCCCAGTGTTATTCTGAGTGCCTTCTGACCTGAGGGGATCATCTTCTGGCACACACAATGTTTCAGGGCTATTCATAACGTTTTCCAGTAATATATCAGACAATGTTTCACTGCCATTCATAAGGATTTCACTGGCCAATTCATTGAGAAGTGGATGGCCCCTTTTTCTTCCAAGTCTGTCTTAATGTGGAAGCTTGCTGAAACCTATCCACCATGGATGACCCTGCTGGTATTTGAAATGCCAGTGGCATAGCCTCCAGCCTCACAGCATCATGCAAGCCAATACAGCATGACAAGCTGACATATGAGTGATGTGTGTGTGTGTGTGTGTGTGTATACATATAATATGTATTGCTTTTGTTGTTGTTAGGTGCCATTGAGTTATGCCTGACTCATAGCAACCTTATGCATAGCAAAACAAAACACTGCCTGGTCCCGTGCCCTCTCAATGATCCTTGCTATATTTGAGCTCATCATCGTAGCCACTGTGTCAATCCATCTCATTGAGGGCCTTCCCCTCTTTCTTCAACTCTCCACCTTGTCAAGCATGGCATCTGTCTCCAGGGAATGGCCCCTTCTGACAATATGACCAAAGTAGATGAGACAAGGTCTGGCCATTCTCACTTCCAAGGAGCACTTCGGCTGCACTTCCTCCAGGACAGATCTGTTATTTGTTTTAGCAGTCCATGGTACTTTCAGCATTCCTCACCAGCATCACAACTCATGATCATCAATTCTTCTTTGGTCTTCCTTATTCATTGTCCAGCTCTCACATGCATATGAGGCAATTGAAAATATCATGGCTCATGTCAGGCACACTTTAGTCCTCAAGGAGACTAAGGTCTTGTTTCTCAGCATGTGAAAGAAGTCCCTTGCAGCCAGCTTGCCCAGTGCTATACGTCATCTAATGTCCTCACTGCTGCTTTCATTGGTGTCAATTGTAGAACCAAGCAATGTGAAGTCTTTGACAACTTCAGTCTTTTCTCCATTTATCATGATGCTACTTATTGGTCCAGTTGTGAGGATTTTTGTTTTCTTTATATTGAGATGTAATCCATACTGCAGACTGTATTCTTCAGTCTTCATCTGTAAGTGCCTCAATTCATCCTCACTTTCAGCAAGCAAAGTGGTGTCGTCAGTGTATCGTAGGTTGTTAATGATTCTTCCTCCAATCCTGATGCCACGTTCTTCTTCATACAGTCCAGCTTCTCAGATTATTTGCTCAGCATACAAATTGAATAAGTATCCCTTCTTCATTTTAAACCATGCAGTGTCCCCTTGTTCTGTTCAAACAATAGCCCACTCCTCAGGTTTCTCATGAGTACAATTAAGTGTTCTAGAATTGCCATTCTTCTCAATGTCATCCACAATGTGTTATAATCCACACAATCAAATGCCTTTGCATAGTCAATAAAACACAAGTAAACATCTTTCTGGTATTCTTTGCCTTGAGCCAAGATTCATCTAACAGTAGCTATGATATCCCATGTTCCATGTCTTCTTCTGAATCCACCTTGCACCTCTGGAAGTTCTCTGTCAATATACTGCTGCAACCATTTTTGAATTATCTTCAGTAAGATCTTACTTGTGTGTGATATTAATGATATTGTTCAATAGTTCCCACATTCTGTGGGATCACCTTTCTTTGGAATGGGTACAAATATGCATCTCTTCCAGTCAGTTGGCCAGGTAGCTGT
>NW_006921606.1:4434272-4435325 GCF_000298275.1 Orycteropus afer afer
TCTTGATCATATGCCACCTCCTGAAATGGATAAAGATCTACCAATTCTTTTTGGTACAGTGACTCTGTGTATTCCTTCCATCTTCTTTTGATGTCTCCTGCATCATTCAATATTTTGCCCATAGAATCTCTCAATATTGCAACTGGAGGCTTAATTTTTTTCCTCAGTTCTTTTAGCTTGAGAAATGCTGAGCATGTTCTTCCCTTTTGATTTTCAAACTCCAAGTCTTTGCACATTTCATTTTAGTAATTGGCTTTGTCTGCTCGAACTGCTCTTTGAAATTTTCTCTTCAGCTCTTTTATCTTGTCATTTCTTCCATTTCCTTTAGCTACTCTCTGCTCAAGGGCAAATTTCAGAGTCTCTTCTGTCATCCATTTTGGTCTTTTTTTCTTTTCTCATCTTTTTAGTGACCTCTTGCTTTCTTTGTGGATGATGTTCTTTATGCTATCCCACAATTCTTCTGTTTCAGCCATTGGTGTTCAATGCATCAAATCTATTCTTCAGATGGTCTCTAAATTCAGGAGGGATATATTCAAGATCATATTTTGGCCTTGTGGGTTTGTTTTAATTGTCTTCAACTTCAAGTTGAACTTGTATATGAGCAGTTGATGGTTTGTTCCAAAATCAGCTCCTGTCCTTGTTTTGGCTGAAGATATTGACTTTTTCCATTGCCTCTTGCCACAGATGTAGTCAATCTGATTCCTGTGTATTCCATCTGGGGAAGTCCATGTGTATAGCTGCTTTTTGTGTTGTTGGAAAAAGGTATTTGCAATGAATAAGTCATTGGTCTTGCAAAATTCTATCATGCAATTTCCAGTATCATTTCTGTCACTAAGGGCAAATTTTCCAACTACTGATGATTCTTCTTTGTTTGGAACTTTCACATTCCAGTCACCAGTGATAATTAACACATCCTGATTGCATATTTGGTCAATTTCAGACTGCAAAAGCTGATAAAAATCCTCAATTTCCTCATCTCTGGCTTTTGTGGTTGGTGCATAAATTTGAATAAATGAGTTTATATATATACATATAAAAAACCAAAACCTAACT
>NW_006921606.1:4436782-4447391 GCF_000298275.1 Orycteropus afer afer
CCTTATGTCCATCAGTAGATGAATAGATAAGTAACATGTGGTACATTCATACAATGGAATATAAGAGCCAAGAGAGAAATGAAGTTTTGATATATGCTACAAAAAAGATAGGAGCTCTGGTAGCACAGTGCCTAAGGCACTTGACTGCTAACCAGAAGACTGGCAGTTCAAACCCACCAGCCACTCCTCGGAAGGAAAGTTGGGCAATCTACTTCCATAGTGATAGCACCTCGGAAAACAAGGAGAGGTCACTATGAGTCAGGTCTGACTTGTGGGAACATAACAACAACAACAACAACACAAAAAAGATGAAACTTGAAAACATTATATTAAGTGAAATAGATTAATTGTAAAAGGACAGTTATTGTATGTTCCCACTTATATGAAATATCTAGAATAGGCAAGTATTTAGGTACCAAAGATTATTAGGGGTTACCAGTGGCATGTGGAAGGGAGGGGAAAAGGAGGACTCTGCTTAGGGCACACTGACCATCTGTTAAGACGAAAGAAAATTTTGAAAACAATAATGGTAATAGTGGAACAACATGATAAATATAACTAATGGCAATGAAATATACATGTGAAGAATGTTGAAAGGCTAAGTCTCTTGTTACATATGTATTTTAAGCACACCAAAAAAAACACAAAAAAACAGAAAGTCACCAGAAAGACACACACAAATTCAAATCCTTATTTTACTGACACAGTGGCTTTTGACTAGATTCTTAACCTCTGTGGATCTAAATTTATGCAACCAAAATATGAATAATAATATGTACACTAACGAGAGAGAGAGATACCATAACTATAATGAAAAGAAATGTTGAAATAAAAAGATGGAGAAAGGGGTACCATACAAAGTTTACCCAAAAGAAAACTGGTATTACTCTATTAATATCAGACAAAGGGAGGATACTGCATTGTGCACATAAGATATAGACAACAGAGGCTAATACCAGCATATGCACAATGCTGCATTACCACTAACACCAAACACCAGGCTACAGATAAATGCATAGACAACTGAGATCAGATGGGTGTTGGCGAACAGTAATATACCCTAGACCAATGATGGATTTAGCTGAGGGTAATCTTTCATGGATAGTAGTGATGCAAAATAACCACAATCATTATAGAAACAACAGAAGACAGATTTGGAGTGATCCCGCAGAGAAGGTCAAACACCTTGGAAGAGAACCACCAGGTCTGCCTACTCAGGACCATAGTATTGGGGGATACCAAGCTCAATTGGCACAATATAATAAATAAAAATCTTGTTCCACTACTACTTCAGTGAATAGCAACTGATGTCTTAAAAGTTTTTGAATAGCCATCTAAGAATAGCTAATAGTCTCCTCTCATCTGAAGTGAAGAAGAGTGAAGAAAACCAAGGGCATTCAGAAACAATCAGCCCTAGGATATGATGGACCTCAAAACCAGAAGAACTGGATGATGCCCAGCTACCAATGCCAACCATTCAGGAAGGGATCAAAACTGGAGATCCTGGATAAAGTGGTAGGAAAAACACAGAACAAAATTCAAAAACACAATAATAACCAGAATTACTGGTCAGATGGAGTCTGATGGGACGCTAAAAACTATGGTCCTGGAATACGTTTGGGCCTGGAATAGAACTCACTCACAATGACTGGCTCTGAGCCCAACAGTAGAAAGACTTACACACAGAACACCCAAGCTGGGATGAGGGACCCAGTTGCCCTATGGAGATACACCTCTTGGAGCAATTGGTCATGGAGCACCAGAGGGGAAGCATTCACATGGAGGGAAAGTTTGGCAGACAGAAGTGCATAACTAAGAAGGATATATATATATATATATATATATATATATATATATATAAATCGGACAAAGGTGATAAAAACTAGTGAGTATTAAGAGGAATGTTTTATAACAATGAAAACAATCTACCAGAAGAATATAAATAATTCAATCTTTACATATCTAATACTATAACTTCAAAATATACAAACCACCATTTCACAGCATTAAAAAGACAAATTCACTGTCATGTTTGGGAGGTTTTAACACATCACTCTGTAACTGATACAACAAGCAAACAAAAAGTTAGGAAAATAATATAGAAGATTAGAACAATGAAATTAACAAAATTAACCTAACTGGCATATAGAGAACACTGTGCCCAACAATTAATTGTAGAATTCACTGTCTTCTCAAATTCACATGGAACATTTACCAAAATTGACCATATAATGAGCCTTAAAATGAATCTAGGAGACCTTGAGTGGCATAAATCGTGCAGTGCTCAGCTACTAACTGAAGGATTTGTAATCTGAACCCACCCCGCAGCACTGTGGAAGAAAGGCCTGGTGATCTTACAGCCAAGAAAACCCTCTAGAGGATAGTTCCACACTGTAACACATGAAGTCACCATGAGTTGGAATGGACTAGACAGCACCAATTTTTTTTCTTTTTAAATTTTTATTGTGCTTTGGGTGCAAATTTATATAACAAACTTGTTGTACATTCAACAGTTAATGCCCATCTGATTTGACAGCCCCGATTAACATCCTCAACCATAAAAAACTCTCTTCCCCTCTCCTCTCTGTGACCACCCCATATCTGTGCCCTTCTCATCCATGCATTCCTGTCTGTCCAGCTTTCCCTCTATGTGAGTGCTACCCCTCTGGTGTCTCATGGGTGACTGACCCAAAGGGTGCATCTCCCTAGGGTAGGTGGGTGGATCAACCTGGGTAAGTTTCTGTATGTAGGTCTTTCTACTGTTGGGCTGAGAGCCAATCCATGTAACTGAGTCCATTTCTAAGCCTGAAAGGTAAGCCAGGGCCATAGTCTCAGGAGTTCCACCAGTCTCGCTCTGACCAGCAGTTCTGGTCATTTTTGTATTTTTGAATTTTGTTCCATATTTTTGTTCCCACTCTATCCAGGATCTTCAGATTTGATCCCTTTCTGAGAGGTTGGCATTGGTAGCTGGGCGCCATCTAGTTCTTCTGGTCTCAAGTGATGGAAACTGAGGTCCTTATGGTCTATCTAATCATTGGAATAACTGTTTCCAGATGACTTTGATTTTCTTCACTTTCTTTTGCTCCAGATGAGAGGATACCAATAGTTGCATCTTAGAAAGCCACTCAAAAGCTTTTAAGACCCCAGTAGCTACTCACCATATGAGGTTGTAGAACAAAATTTTTATGAACTATGTGTGGCATAATTGCCTAAGGCATTTGACTGCTAACCAGAAGGCTAGCAGATCAAACTCATCAGTGATTCCTTGGAGGGAAGACTGGACAATCTACTTCCATAGAGATACTGCCTCGGAAACCCAAGAAGGGGTCGCTATGAGTTGGAACCAACTTGACAGCAGTGAGTTGTTTTTTTTTTTTTTTTTTAATGTGTGCCAATTGAGGGTGATGTCCCCCAAGACTATAGTCCTGATCCCCCAGGCCTGTTGATTTTCTCTCCCAACATGTTTGGTTGTCCCTGAGAAATTACTCCAACACTGTTTTCTGCTGCTTCTGTTATGTATGTGGCTGATTTTGTAGCAAAAGTGCATAGGTAAGATTATCTTTAGCCAAATATATCCTTGCTCTAGGGTGTATTCCTGTTCACTTATCACCAGCTACTCTTCTTACTTGTCTGTGCATTAATCCATAGCCTGGTAATTGGTACTAGTGATACTGCAGTGTTGAGTATGTACTAGTATGTGCCTCGGTTGTCTATATCTTTTGTGTACATTTCAGTGTCTTTGCTAGTCACAGACCCTTTCCATACCATTCCTCCCCTCACCCAAATTGACATATGACCCCCAAATAGTCTGAGATTACCCCTCCCCTTCCTTCCAGTCCACAGTAACCAGCAAAGTGAGTTTCTTTCCAAGAATAAACTTTCCTTGAATTTTTACAATACTTGGCTCATACAATATTTGTCCTTCTGTTACTGACATATTTCACTCAGCAGAATGTCCTCTAAGTTCATCCATGTTGCAAGATGATTCATGTATTCTTCATTATTCTTTAATGCTGTATAACATTCCATTATAGTGAGCAAGCAGCAGAGGTATCCAGGTAAGGGGAGGGACCCAGGCCCCAACCCCCAAGAGGCAGGGAAAGCAGAGAGTAAAGGAAAGGAAAACCAGGGCATCCAAGAGAAAGTGAGCAAGTGGCAGAGGGATCCAGGAAAGGGGAAGGCCCCAGGCCCCAACACCCAAGAGGCAGGAAAAGCAGAGGGAAAAGGAAAGGAAAACCAGGGCATTCAAAAGAGAATGAGCAAGTGGCAGAGGGATCTAGATAAAGGGAGGGACCCAGGCCCCAAGCCCCAAGTTGCAGGAAAAATAGAGGGCAAAGGAAAGAAAAGCCAGGGCATCCATGACAGAATGAGCAAATAACAGGAATCCAGGTAAAGGGAGAGTGGAGAGATTTCGAACAGCTAAGGGAGACAAACGTCTGTCAGTTTGTTGTCCTGTGGAGGCATGTTGCTGTGAGGCTTGAGGCTGTGCCACCAGCGTTTCAAACACCAGTGAGGTTGCACATGGTGCACAGGTTTCGGCACAGCTTGCAGACTGAGACAGACTAGGAAGAGGAAGAGGCCATCCACTTCTCAAAGAATTGCCCAGGGAAAATCTTATGAGTAGCAGAGAAACACTGTCTGTTACAATACTAGGCAACTATACGAATAGCCCCGAAACACTGTCTGATACAGTGTAGGAGGGCAAGCCACTTAGATCAGAAGGCTTTCAAAATATGACTGGAAAAGAGTGGCATCATCAGAGTAGAACCATCCTTACTAATATGGATAAATTAAAGCTTTCAAAACCTCCATTTGCCAACATGACACAACTCAAATTGAAGAGAAAGAGCTGCAAACATCCATTAATAATTGGAACCTGGAATGTATGAAGTATCAATCTAGGAAAATTGGAAGTTGTCAAAAATGAAATAGAATGCATAAAGATTGATATCCTAGACATTAGTGAGCTGAAGTGGACTGGTTTCGGACATTGTGAATCAGACGACCATATGATCTACTATGCCAGGAATGACAAGTTGAAGAAGAATGGCATGCCATTCATCATCAAAAAGGATATTTCAATATCTGTCCTGAAGTACAATGCTGTCAGTGACAGGATAATATCCATACATCTACAAGGAAGACCCATTAATATGATTATCATTCAAATTTATGCACCAACCACCAAAGCCAAAGATGAGGAAATTGAGGATTTTTATCAAAAAATTTTGCAATCAAGATGTATTAATTATCACTGATGACTGGAATGCAAAAGTTGGAAACAAAGAAGGGTCACTCATAGCTGGAAAATTTGGCCTTGGTAACAGAAATAATGCTGGAGATCACATGATAGAATTTTGTAAGACCAATGACTTATTCATTGCAAATACCTTTTTTCAACAACACAAATAGTGGCTATACACATGGACTTTGCCAGATGGAATGCACAGGAATCAGATTGACTACATCTGTGGCAAGAGGTGATGGAAAAGCTTAATATCTTCAGCCAAAACAAGGCCAGGAGCTGATTATAGAACAGACTATCAACTGCTCACATGCAAGTTCAACTTAAAGTTGAAGACAATTAAACAAGTCCATGAGAGCCAAAAATAAGATCTTGAATATATCCCTCCTGAATTTAGAGACCATCTGAAGAATAGATTTGGTGCATTGAACACCAATGACCGAAAACCAGAAGAATTGTAGGATGGAATCAAGAACATCATCCATGAAGAAAGCAAGAGGTCATTGAAAAGACCTGAAAGAAAGAAAAGACCAAAATGGATGACAGAAGATACTCTGAAGCTTGCCCTTGAACAGAAAGTAGCCAAAGCAAATGGAAGAAATGACAAGGTAAAAGAGCTGAACAGAAGATTTCAAAGAGCAGCTTGAGTAGACAGAGCCAATTACTATAATGAAATGTGTCCCAAGTCTTTACTTGGAGCTTGAAAACCAAAAGGGAAGAACACGCTGAGCATTTCTCAAGCTAAAAGAACTGAGGAAAAAAATTAAGCCTCCAGTTGCAATATTGAGAGATTCTATGGACAACATATTGAATGATGCAGGAGACATCAAAAGAAGATAGAAGGAATACACAGAGTCACTGTACCAAGAAGAATTGGTAGATCTTCATCCATTTCAGGAGGTGGCATATGATTAAGAACCAATGATATTGAAGGAAGAAATTGAAGCTGCACTGAAGGAATTGGCAAAGAACAAGGCTTCATGAATTGATGGAGTCCCCATTGAGATGTTTCAACAAACGAATGCCCCACTAGAGGCACTCACTCGGTTATGCCAAGAGATTTGAAAGACAGCTACCTGGCCAACTGACTGGAAGAGATGCATATTTGTACCCATTCCAAAGAAAGGTGATCCCACAGAATGTGGAAATTATCAAACAATATCATTAATATCACATGCAAGTAAGATCTTACTGAAGATAATTCAAAAAGGTTGCAGTAGTATATTGACAGAGAACTTCCAGAGGTGCAAGCCAGATTCAGAAGAGGATGTGGAACAAGGGATAACACTGCGGATGTCAGATGGATCGCGGTTCAAAGCAGAGAATACCAGAAAGATGTTTACTTGTGTTTTATTGACTATACAAAAGCATTTGATTGTGTGGATCATAACAAATTGTGGGTAACATTGAGAAGAATGGGAATTCCAGAATATTTAATTTTACTAATGAAGAACTTGTACATAGACCAGGAGGCTGTTATTCAAACAGAACAAGGGAACACTGCATGGTTTAAAATCAAGTAGGGAGTGCATCAGGGTTGGATCCTTTCACCATACTTATTCAATCTGTATGCTGAGCAAATAATCCAAGAAACTGGACTATATGAAGAACGTGGCATCAAGATTGGAGGAAGAATCATTAACAACCTATGATACACTGACGACACAAGTTTGCTTGCTGGCAGTGAGGAAGACTTGAAGCACTTACTGGTAAGTATTGAAGAATACAGTCTGCAGTATGGATTGCATCTCAGTATAAGGAAAACGAAAATCCTCAGAACTGGACCTATAAGCAGCATCACAATAAATGGAGAAAAGTTTGAAGTTGTCAAAGACTTCACATTGCTTGATTCCACAACTGACACCAATGGAAGCAGCAATCAGGACATCAGATGATGTATAGCACTCAGCAAATCAGCTGCAAAAAAACCTCTTTCAAGTGCTGAAGAGCAAAGATGTTTCCTTGATGACTAGGGTGCGCCTGACACAAGTCATGATATATTCAATTTTCTCATATACATGTGAGAGCTGGACAATGAATAAGGAAGACTGAAGAAGAATTGATGCTTTTGAGTTGTGGTGCTGGCAAAGAATGCTGAAAGTACCATGGACTGCTAAAAGAACTAACAGATCTGTCCTGGAGGAAGTGCAGCCAGAATGCTCCTTGGAAGCAAGAATGGCCAGACTTCGTCTCACCTACTTTGGTCATGTTATCAGAAGTGACCATTCTCTGGAGAAGGATGTCATGCTTAGTAAGGTGGAAGGTTGACAACGTAGGGGAAGGCCCTCAGCGAGATGGCTTGACATGGTGGCTGCAGCAATTGGCTCAAGTATAGCAGACATCATGGAGCTGGTGCAGACCAGGCAGTATTTCGTTCTGCTGTGCATATAGGGTTGCTATGAGTCAAAGATGACTTGATGGCAACAAACAACAACAACGATATTCCATTGTGTGAGTGTGCCGTAGTTTGGTTATCCACTCATCTGTTGATGGACATTTAGGTTATTTCCATCTCTTTGCTATAGTGAATTGTGTTGCAATGACATAGGTGTGGCTATGTCTGTCCGTGTCTTGTCTCTCACCTCTTTATGATGTATTCTTAGTAATGAAATTGCTGGATCAAATGGCATTCTATTTTCAGTTTTTTAAGGAAATGCCATGCTATTTTCCACAATGGTTGTACCATTTTGTAGTCCTACCAGCAGTGTATGAGAGTTCCAATCTCTCTGTGGTCTTGTCAACATTTGTTATTTTCTGTCTTGTTGAACTTTGCTGTTATTGCTGGGGTGAGATGATATCACATTGTTGTTGTGATTTGCATTTCTCTAATGGCTAATGAGGAGCTCTGGTGGTATAGTGCCTAAAGCATTTGACTGCTAACCAGAAACCTGGCAGTTCAAACCCACCAGCCACTCCTCAGAAGGAAGACTGGGCAATCTACTTCCATAGAGACGCTGCCTTGGAAACCCAAGGAAGGGTCTCTATTAGTCAGATCCAACTCAATGGCATTGAGTTTAGTTTTTTAATAGCTAATGATCATAAGCATTTCCTCATGTGTTTGTTGGCCGCTTGTGTATCCTCTTTAGTGAAATGTCTTCATTTCTTTTGCCCATTTTTTAATTGGGTTGTTTGTCTTTTTGGTGTTGAGGTGTTGAAGTTTTCTATAAAATTTGGAGATAACTCCCTTATCTGATATGTCATAGACAAATATTTTTTTTCCCAATCCGTAGATTTTCTTTTTACCCTTTTGGAGAAGTCTTTAGATGCACACAAGAATTTAATTTTTAAAAGGTCCCAGTCATCTAGTTTCTCTGTGGCCTATGCATTTTGGGTAATGCTTGATAGTCTATTGATGCCATAAATTAGGGCCCCTAGACTTGCCCCCCATTTTATCTTTGATGAGCTTTATAGTTTTGTGTTTTACATTTAAGTCTTTGATCCAACTTGAGTTCTTTTTTGTGTATAGGGTGAGATATGAGTCTTGTTTCATTTTTCTACAAGTGGATATCCAATTTTGCCAGCACCATTTCTTAAAGAGGCTATCTCTCCCCCATTTAATGGGTTTTGGTCCTTTGTCAAAGATCAGCTGTCCATAGATTCTTGGGTCTATTTCTGAGTTTTTAATTCTGTTGCATTGATCTATCTCTCTACCATTGTATCAATACCATGCTGTTTTGACTACTGTGGCTGTATAGTAGGTTTTGAGGTCTAGGAGTGTAAGACCTTCTAGTTTGTTTTTCTTCTTCAGCATTGCTTTGCTTATCCAAGGCCTCTTTCTTTTCCATATGAAATTAGTGATTGGTTTTTCCATGCTCTTAAAAAATGTTGATGGAATCTGGATTGAGATTGCATCAAATGTGTAGATTGCTTTGGGTAGTACTGACATTTTCACAATATTCAGTCTTCTTATCCAAGGACAAGGCATGTCCTTCCATTTATGTAGATCCCTTGCAGCTTCTTGTAGTAGTTTTTTGTAGTTTTCTTTGTAAAAGTCTTTTGTGTCCCTGGTAAGATTTATTCCTATGTATTTTATCTTTTTGTAGCTATTGTAATTGATATTGTTTTCTTTATTTCATTTTCAGAGTCCTGTACATTTTGATGTAGAGGAATCCGATTGATTTCTGTATGTTAACCTTGTATCCTGCCACTTTGCTGAACTTTTCTATTAGTTCTAGTAATTTTTTGCCTAGTCTCCTGGGTTTTCTATGTATAAGATCATGTCATCTGTGAATAGAAGTAGATTTACTTCTTCTTTCCATTCTGGGTGCCTTTTATTTCTTTTTCTTGCCTTATTACCCTGTCTAGGACTTCCAATAAAATGTTGAATAGAAATGTTGATAGAGAGTATCTTTATATGGTTCCTGTTCACAAGGGGAGTGCTTTGAGTCTTTCTACATGAACAGTAATGTTGGTTGTTTGTTTTGCTTATATGCCTTTTTATTGTTGAGGATTTCCCTTCTATCTCTATTTTGCTGAAAGTTTAACAAGAGTGGGTGTTGGATTTTATCAAATGCCTTTTCTGCATTGATTGATATGATCATATGGTTCTTTTGTTTTGTTTTGTTTATGGTGGTGGATTACGTTGATTGTTTTTCTGATGTTGAACCATCTTGCCTGAATCCCACTTGGTCATGATGTATTATTTTTTGATATGTTTTTTATATGTTGGCTAGGGTTTTGTTGAAGATATTTGCATATATATTCATGAGGGATATAGGTCTTTTTGTTGTTGTTGTTAGGTGCCATTGAGTCATCTCCGAATCATAGTGACCCTATGTACAGCAGAACAAAACACTGCCCTGTCCTGTGCCAACTCCACAATCCTTGCTATACCTGAGCCCATCATTGTAGCCACTGTGTCAATCCATCTTGTTGAGGGCCTTCCCCTTTTTCATTGACCTGCCATTTTACCAAGCATGATTTCCTTCTCCAGGGAATGATGTCTTCTTACAATATGACCAAAGTAGGTGAGATGAAGTTTGGCCATTCTCAATTCCAAGGAGCATTCCAGCTGCACTTCTTCCAGGACAGATTTGTTAGCTCTTTTAGCAGTCCATGGTACTGTCAGTATTCTTTACCAACATCACAACTCAAAAGTATTGACTCTTCTGCTGTCTTCCTTATTCACTGTCTAGCTTTCACATGCATATGAAGCAACTGAAAATACCATGGCTTGTGCCAGGTGCACATTAGTCTTCAAGGAGATATCTTTGCTCTTCAGCACTTGAAAGAGGTCTTTTGCAACAAATTTGCCCAGTGCTATACGTTGTCTGATATCTTGACTGCTACTTCCATTGGTGTTGATTGTAGAACAAATAAAATGAAGTCATTGAGAACTTCAATTTTTTCTCCATTTATTGTGAT
>NW_006921606.1:4448705-4451896 GCF_000298275.1 Orycteropus afer afer
AGGAGAGACCCATCATTGCATCTAGATGGCAGCTTGCTAGCTTTTAAGATCCCAGTCACTGCTTGCCAAAGTAGGAGGTGGAACAATATTTTGTATAGTATGTTATGCCAATTGAGCTTGATGTCACCTGTGATTATCGTCCCAAGCCCACAGGTTCCACTACTCGGTCCCTCTGGGTAGTTGGCTGTGACCAAGCAATGACTACAACCTTGACCCTTGTCAGCTCTAATATACACCTGGGAATTCTGATCATTCACATACACTTATAGGACCATTGTCTGTCAACATGTTCTTGGATACACTCCCCACTTAATAGATCTACCTAATTGTTCAGCCTGTCCACCCATCTGTCCACCCATATACTCATGTTTGCTTTCACTGACAACGCAGTACTGTATGTGCGAAAGGGTTCATCTTTGTTGTCTGTACCTCCCATATACCTCTCTATGTCTTTGTCTTCCTCAATGATACGATATTGATCACTCACATTTGGTACATTGTCCTTCTCTTCATGCAAATCAATACTTATATCTATCTATCTAACAGTGTTCCTTTCCCTCCCCTCCCACTCCTGGTAACCAACAAAGAAAATTTCCATCCATAGATAAACTTTCCTTGAATCTTACAATACTGAACTAATACAATATCTGTCCTTTTTTGATTGACTTATTTCACTCAGCATAATGTCCTCCAGGTTCATACACATTATGCAGTGTCTTGCAGATTCTACATTATTCTTTAGCATTGCATAGTATTCTATTGTGTATATGTACCATAGTTTGGTTATCCGTTCCTCAGTGGATGGACATCTAGGTTGTTTCCATCTTTTGGCTATTGTAAATAGTGCTGCAATGAACATGGATGTGCATATGTCTGTTCTTGTCATGGCTTTCAGTTATTTAATATATATACCTAGTAATGGAATGGCTAGGTCAAATGGTATTTCTAATTCCAGCTTTTGAAGGAATTGTCATACTGCTTTCCACAATGGTTGTACCATTTTACAGTCCCACCAGTGATGTATGAGAGTCCCAATCTCTCCACAACATCACCAGTATTTGTTATTTTCTGTCTTGTTGAACTTTGCTACTAGTGCTGGAGCAAGATGGTACCTCATTGTTGTTTTGATTTGCATCTCTCTAATATTTAATGATCGTGAGCATTTCTTCATATGTTTGTTGGCCGTTTGAATATCCTCCTTGATGAAGTGTCTCTTCATGTCTTCTTCCCATTTTCTAATTGGATTGTTTGTCTTTTTGTTATTGAGGTGTTGGAGTTTTCTATAAATTCTAGAGATGAGTCCATTGTCAGATATGTTATTACCAAATAATTTTTGCCAATATGTAGGTTCTCCTTTGACTGTTTTTGGAGAAGTCTTTGGAAACACACAAAAATTTAATCTTTAGAAGGTGCCAATCATCGGGTTTCTCTTCTGCCGTTTGTGCATTTTGAGTTATGCTTGAGAGTCTATTTATGCCATATATTAGGACCCCTAAATTTGCACCTAGTTTTTCCTTGAGGAACTCTATAGTTTTAGGTTTCACATTTAAGTCTTTGATCCATCTGGAGTTCATTTTTGTGTGTGGTGTGATGTACAGATCTTGCTTCATTTTTCTGCAAATGGATCTCCAATTTTGCCAACACCATTTATTAAACAAACATTCTATTCCCCATTTAATGGATTTTGGGCCTTTGTCAAAGATCAGCTGACCATAGGTTGATGGATCTATTTCTGGGTTCTCAATTCTATTCAATTGGTCTATGTACCTGCCATTAAACCAATACCAGGCAGTTTTGACTACTGTGGCTGCATAGGAGATTTTGAGATCTGGCAGTGGGAGACCGCCTACTTTGTTCTTCTTCTTTAATAGTGCTTTGCTTATCCAAGGTCTCTTTCCTTTCCATATAAAGTTAGTGATTGGTTTTTCCATATCCCAAAAGAATGTTGATGGGATCTGAATTGGGATTGCATTGAATGTATAGATTGCTTTGGGTAGAACTGACATTTTCACAATGTTCAATCTTCCTATCCACGAGCATGGGATGTTCTTCCATTTATGTAGATCTCTTATGGTTTCTTGAAGTAGTTTTTTATAGTTTTCTTTGTACAGGCCTTTTGTGTCCCTGGTAAGATTTATTCCAAACTATTTTAATTTTTTGGTAGCTATTGTAAATGGTATTGATTTCCTTATTTCTTTTTCAGCTATCTCTTTGCTGGTGTAGAGAAATCCAACTGATTTTTGGATGTTGATTTTATATCCTGCTAGGATGTTAAATCTCTCAATTAGTTCCAGTAGATCTTTGACTGAGTCTCTTGGGTTTTTTAGGTATAGGATCATATCATCAGCAAATGGGGGTAGTTTGACTTCTTCCTTACCAATTTGAATGCCTTTGGTTTCCCTTTCTTACCTTATTGCCCTGGCTAGGTCTTCCAGTACACTGTTGAATAGAAGTGGTGATAGCGGGCATCCTTGTCTGGTTCCTCCTGTTCTCAAGAGGATTGGTTTCAGTCTCTCTTCATTGAGTATAATGTTGGCTGTTGGTTTTGCATAAATACCCATTATTATGTTGAGGAATGTCCCGTCTATTCCTAATTTGCTGATAGTTTTGATCAGGAGTGGGTGTTGGATTTTATCAAATGACTTTTCTGCATCAATTCATATGATCATGTGGTTCTTCTCCTTTGTTTTATTTATGTGGTGGATGATGTCGATGGTTTTTCTAATGTCAAACCATCCCTGCATGCCTCATATGAACCCCATTTGGTCATAATGAAAGATTTTCTTGATATATTGTTGCAGTATACTGACTAAGATTTGGTTGAAGGTTTTTGCATCTATATTCATGAGGGATATTGGTCTGTAGTTTTCCTTTTGAGTGATGTCTTTGGCTCATTTTGGTATCATGGTTATGCTTGCCTTGTAAAATGTGTTAGGGAGGATTCCATCCTTTTCTATGTTTTGGAATAGTTTGAGTAGGATTGGTATCAGTTCTCTGAATGTTTTGTTGAATTCTACAGTGAAATCTTCTGAGCTAGGACTTTTTTTAATTGGTAATTTTTTGATGATCTGTTCAATTTCTTCTTTTGTGATGGGCTTGTTCAACTTTTCCAAATCAGTCTGTGTTAGTTTATGTAAGTGGTGTGTTTCTAGGAATCTGTCCATTTCTTCCAGATTTTCAAATTTGTTGGA
>NW_006921606.1:4452809-4453553 GCF_000298275.1 Orycteropus afer afer
CACTGTAGGAGAATCTATATTGTGCTGCTGTTGGGTGAAGTGCTCTGTAGATGTGTATAAGGCCAAGTTGGTGGATTGTATTGCTTAGGTCTTCTGCATCTTTTTTGAGTTTCTTTCCAGTTGTTCTATCTTTCACTGAAAGTGGTGTATTAAAGCCTCCTACTATGACTGTGGAGTCATCTATTTGGATTTTCAACTCCTTTAGAGTCTGATTTATGTATTTTGAGGTTCTTTCATTGGGTCCATAGATATTTATTATGGTTATATCTTCATATTCAATTGACCCTTTAATCATTATATAATGTCGATCCTTGTCTTGTATGGTGGTTTCTGTCTTAAAGTTAATTTGATCAGAAATTAATACTGCCACTCCGGCTCTCTTACAGTTGCCATTTGCTTGATATAACTTTTGCCAAACTTTTGATTTTTAGTCTATTTTTGTCTTTATCGCTAAGGTGTGTCTCCTGTAAGCAGCATATTGATCGGTTTTGTTTTCTTATCCAATCTACAACTCTCCATCTCTTGAGTGGTGCATTTAATCCATTAACATTCAGTGTAAGTATAGACAAGTATGAATTGGTAGCTGTCATTTTGTAATGAGTTTTTTCATGGAGTCCCTGGTTTCTTTGTTCCATATTATTTTCTGTGCTGAACTCATTATGTTTATGAATCCTGTTATCATTTCCTTTGTTGCTGTTCTTTTAGTATTTGCTGAGTATTTGTGCTTGACCTCTTTTTTATTTT
>NW_006921606.1:4454463-4458263 GCF_000298275.1 Orycteropus afer afer
TTTCTATCTGTAGATTTAGAATCATTTCTAATTTTTCATTTATTTTGTCATTTTGCTGTTGTATTTTCTTCCAAAATTCATCTAGGGTTTTTTTCTGTGTTTTCTTTGGTCTGTCTTTCAATCTTTTGAAGATACCTAAATATAATTCTTTTAAATTCCTTATCAGAGAGTTCCAATGTTGCTTCTTCCTCAGGGATTTGTTCTGGGTCTGTATCCTGCTCCCTTATTTCTACCCGTTTATCTTGCTTCTTTGTGTTCACTGTAATGGTCTGTTGTCTCCGAGGCATTGTGGCATTGTTGTATTTAGGTCTCTGTTAACTATTTCTGAAGAGCAGTCAAAGGTGATCAGGCTCTTCTTGATTTTTTTTTTTTTTTTTCATCATTGGCCTGTTGGTGGAGAAGGATGCGGTGGCTCTCGCTCAATAAGGAAGTTGCAGAAGGTATGTTTGTAGCTGTGTCTTATGGGGACTGTTGCCATCCCCTACTCAGTTACACAAAAATAACAAGTGAATAACCATCAAAAAACTAAAAGCACCTTTTCAGTTGTTTAGGTCCACAGTGTCCTTGGGGTTACTGGCAAGTGGAATCTGTTCTTAAGCCCCTGGAATCTGGGAGAGTGCTGTCCCTTTATATATCCAAAATGATCAAGCTGCTTGTAAACATTCAAAATGGCTGCTCCCTCCGGACAGGCAAAAGTCCACAGCTCTGCCCAACCCCCTCTTCACTGCTTCTCCTTTTATTCACCAGCCACCAGAGCAGTCCTCCATGTGGTCCCTGTCTAGCAGGATTGACTTTTAGGTTAATTCTTAGGTCCTACCAGACTCGGCACTCTCCAAGCTGTCTCTGCCGTGCTGTCAGGATGGCTCAGGATCACTGCCAGACTGTAGTTCTGTATGTCTCCTTTTTGGGTATTTTCATGCAAATTCTTCTGCTAGTTGGGGTTTAGTCCACTTCTATATCCTTCCCTTCAAGGCTTAGGGGTCCATGGATTATCTTCTGTGTCTGTGTTAATTGGTTCCCCTTTTCTTTGTTGAAGAGGGCCTGTGCAGTCTTTCTGCCTAGTCTGCCATCTTAATACCAGGCTGTTTTGACTACTGTGGCTGTATAGTAGGTTTTGAGATCTGGCAATGGCAGGCCTCATGCTTTGTTCTTCTTCTTCAATAGTGCTTTTCTTCTCTGAGGTCTCTTTCCTTTCCATATAAAGCTAGTGATTGGTCTTTCCATATCCTTAAAGAATGTTGATGGGATCTGAATTGGGATTGCATTGAATGTATAGATTGCTTTGGGTACAATTGACATTTTCACAATGTTCAATCTTCCTATCCATGAGCATGGGATGTTCTTCCATTTATGTAGATCTCTTATGGTTTCTTGAAGTAGTTTTTTTATAGTTTTCTTTGTACAGGCCTTTTGTGTCCCTGGTAAGATTTATTTCCAAGTATTTTATTTCTTTTTTTGGTAGCTATTGTAAATGGTATTGATTTCCTTATTTCTTTTTCAGCAATCTCTTTGCTGGTTTAGGGGAATCCAACTGATTTTTGAATGTTGATCTTGTACCCTCCCACGATGCTAAATTTCTCAATTAGTTCCAGTAGTTTTTTGACTGAGTCTCTTGGGTTTTGTACTTATAGGATCATATCATGGCAAATAGTGATAGTTTGACTTCTTCCTTACCAATTTGGATGCATTTGATTTCTCTTTCCTGCCTTATGGCCCTGGCTAGGAATTCCAATACAATGTTGAGTAGAAATGGTGATAGAGGGCATCCTTGTCTGGTTCCTATTTGCAAGAGGAATGGTTGCAGTTTCCTACATTGAGTATAGTGTTGGCTGTCGGTTTTGCATAAATGCCCTTTACTATGTTGAGAAATGTCCCTTCTACTACTATTTTGCTGAGAGTTTTGATCAGGAATGGGTGTTGGATTTTATCAAATGTCTTTTTTGCATCCATTGATATGATCATGTGGTTCTTCTCCTTTGTTTAATTTATGTGGTGGATGACGTTGATTGTTTTTCTAATGTTGAACCATCCTTGCATACCTGATATGAAACCCACTTGGTCATAATGAATGATTTTCTTGATATGTTGTTGGAGTCTATTTGCTAGGATTTTGTTGAAGGCCATGAATCCCACTTGGTCATGATGTATTATTTTTTTATATATATATATTTGATATATCTATATTCATGAAGGATATTGGTCTGTAGTTATCCTTTTGAGTGATGTCTTTGCCTGGTTGTGGTATCAAGGTTATGCTTGCTTCATAAAATGAGTTAGGGAGGATTCCCTCCTTTTCTATCTTTCCGAATAGTTTAAGCAGGAATTGTGTCAGTTCTCTGAATATTTGGAAGAATTCTCCTGTGAAACTGTCTGGGCCAGGACTTTTTTGTTGGTAATTTTTTGATGACCTGTTCAATTTCTTCTTTTGTTATGGATCTGTTCAACTTTTCCAAATCAGTCTGTGTTGGTTAAGGTAAGTAGTGTGTTTCCAGAAATCTGTCCATTTATTCCAGATTTTCAAATTTGTTGGAGTACAATTCTTCATAGTATCCTGATATTATCCTTTTTATTTCAGTTGGTTCTGATACGATGGCACCCATTTTGTTTCTTATTCATGTTATTTGTATTTTCTACCTCTTTTCCTTTATTAAATTTGCCAGTGTTTTTTCAATTTTATAGATCTTTTCAGAAAAATGTCTTCTGGTCTTGTTGATTTTTTCTATAGCCCTTCTATTTTCTGTTTCATTGATTTCTGCTCGAATCTTTATTTCCTTTCTTCTGCTGAGTGTAGGCTCTTCTTCCTGGGGATATCAAGCTCAATTGGCATAACATACTACACAAAACATTGTCCCACCTTCTATTTTGGTGAGTAGTGACTGGGATCTTAAATGCTTGCAAGCAGCCATCTAGATGCAATGATGGGTCTCTCCTTGTCCAGAGCAAAGAAGAATGAAGAAAATCGAAGATTCATGGAAACAATTAGTCCTAGCAACTGATATACCATGTGATCTGCAACCTATACAACTATGAGTTCAGAAGAGTTAGATGGTGCATGGCTACCACTGTCAACTGCTCAGAGGTGTATCTATGTAGGGGATCCTGGATAGAGAGGGAAAAAAAAGTGGAACAAAACTCAAAATCATTTGAGAAAAAGAAAAGGGGGGGCATGTTTTCTGGTCTGATAGAGGGTGGAACCACTGATACTATGGCTCCTAGCTGCCCTTCAGGTCTGGAATTGAACCCACACCTGTGGCTTCCAGCCACAAAAAGACAGACATATGAATTGAACATTTACCTTAGGTAGATACACTCCTTGGAGAGAACAATCATGGGAGAAAGAAAGGCTGTTTATGCTCAGACAGACAGACAGCTCAGGGGGCAGAAGTGCATGGATGGATGGCACATGGAATTGGTAACTATTAGGAGGAAGTGGGGGGGGGAGCTTTGCATTGGGATAAATTGTAGTTAATGTCATGAGACAAAGTGTATGTGGGCTGCTGCTATAAGGAAAATGAATTTGCTTTGTAAACTTTCACTCTGATCACAATATAGCAGATAGCTTTGGAAGTAGTGATAGATAGTATCTCCAACTAGGTCAGAAGAAAGATTTTTTTGTGGTGCAGGATAATAAAAATAATGTGACCTTCTGGAACAAAAGTTGGACAAACTTGATTATGGCCCTTTTAAAAGATTGGAGCTGTTAAGCTCAGGCATGATGGAAACCTACTGCATGTGCAACATTTCCCTGGACCTAATGCTACATTACTCCCTGGACAGGCAACACATGTGAATGGTAGGTG
>NW_006921606.1:4458363-4459641 GCF_000298275.1 Orycteropus afer afer
CCTTTATCTTGTCATTTCTTCCATTTGCTCTAGCTACTCTCCACTCAGGTCAAGTTTCAGAATCTCTTCTGTCATCCATTTTGGTCTTCTCTTCTTTTCTCATGTTTTTAGTGATCTCTTGCTTTCTTCATGGATAATGTTCTTGATATCCTCCCACAATTATTCTGGTTTTCAGTCGTTGGTGTTCAATGCCTCAAATCTATTCTTTAGATGATCTCTAAATTCAGGAGGGATATACTCAAGATCATATTCTGGCTCTCTTGGACTTGTTTTAATTGTCTTTAACTTCAAGTTGAACTTTCATATGAGCAGTTGATGGTCTATTCCACAATCAGCTCCTGGCCTGGTTTTGGCTGAAGATATTGAGCTTTTCCACTCCCTCTTTCCACAGATGTACTCAATCTGATTCCTGTGTGTTCCATCTGGTGAAGTCCACGTGTACAGCCACCGTTTGTGTTGTTGGAAAAAGCATTTTGCAATGAACAAGTTGTTGGTCTTGCAAAATTCTACCATGCGAGTTCCAGCATTATTTCTGTGACCAAGGCCAAATTTTCCAACTACTGGTGATTCTTCTTTGTTTCCAACTTTTGCATTCCAGTCATCAGTGATAATTAACACATTCTGATTGCATGTTTAGTCAATTTCAGACTGCAGAAGTTGAAATTCTTCAATTTCCTCATCCTTGGCTTTGGTGGTTGGGGCATAAATTTGAATAATAGTTGTATTAACAAGTCTTCCTTGTAGGTATATGGATATTATCCTATCATTGACAGCATTGTACTTCAGGACAGCTCTTGAAACATCCTTTGTGATGATGAATGCCACACCATTCCTCTTCAAACTGTCATTCCAGGCATAGTAGATCACATGGTTGTCTGATTCAAAATGACCAAAACCAGTCCATTTCATCTCACTAATGCCAACGATATCAATCTTTATGCATTCCATTTCATTTTTGCCAACTTCCAATTTTCCTAGATTCATGCTTTGTACATTCCATGTTCTGATGATTAATGGATGTCTGCAGATGTTTCACTTCATTTTGAGCGGTGCCACATCAGCAAATGGAGGTCTTGAAAGCTACCTTATCCATGTGAGTAAGGCTGGGTTTACTCAGATGATGCAGCTCTTTCCCAGTCCTATTTTGAGAGACTTCTAACCTAAGTGGACTATTCATAAAGTTGCGTGGTAATGTATCAAACAGTGTTTCTTTGCTATTCATAAGGTTTTCCCTGGCCAATTCTTGAAAAGTGGATGGCCTCTTCCTTCTCCCTAGTC
>NW_006921606.1:4460400-4461319 GCF_000298275.1 Orycteropus afer afer
AAAAAAAAAAAACACTGCTGTTGAGTCAGTTTTGACTCATAGCGACCCTTCTTTGGGTTTCTGAGGCATTATCAAGGTATCTCTACAGAAGTAGATTGCTCAATCTTCCTTCCAAGGAGTAGCTGGTGGGTTTGAACTTCCAGCCTTCTGGTAAGCAGTCAAATGCCTTAGGTACTATGCCACCAGAGCTACAAAAGAAACACTGCCAAATCTTGCACCATCTGTACACTGTTGCCTCGCTTGAGCCCACTCTCCCAGACACTGGGCAATCCATCTTGTTGAGAGTCTTCCCCTTTTCCACTGACCCTCACTTTACCAAGCATGATATCTAGGGACTGAGCATTTCTGGTATTATGACAAAATATGAGAAACAGACTTTTGGTAAGATGGTGGAATAGGCAGACAAGCTACACAGACCCTCTTCAACAAAGAAAAAAGAAACAAGTTGACAGAGATACAGAAGATAATCCTGGCCCTGAGCTTTGAAAGGAAGTATACAGAAGTGCACCAACTAGTGGAAAAACGGAATGAAAACAGTGAGTATGAAGACAGTCGGAGCTGCAGGCTGTCAGCTACTTCACAGGACCAACAGCCTGAATATTTCCAAGTGGTGTTGGGACCTGAGAATTGACCTAAACATCAGTCCTTGTAACCAAGGGCTGCAGAGACAACTGCACTGGTGGCTGATGACTAGGAAGGGAAACAGCAATGAGGAAGACAACCTGAGATGTGGACTTTCGGCTGTCCAGAGGGTGCAGCAATTTGGATTATTTACAAGTGGTGGCCATTTTGGATATTTAAAGTGCCAAGGGTGTAGCCATTATGAATATTTACAAGCAGCAGCCATTTTGGGTATTTAAAGTTGTGGTGGTGTAGTGCCTAAGGCATTTTACTGCTAACCAGAAGGCTGGTGGTTAAA
>NW_006921606.1:4461669-4464569 GCF_000298275.1 Orycteropus afer afer
TGGTGGATTTGAACCACCCGCCTTCTGGTTAGCAGTCAAATGTCTTAGGTACTATGCCACCAAAGCTCCTAAAGTTACTGAGGGCACAGCCATTTGAATGTTTACAAGCAGTGGCCATTTGGGATATTTAAAGTGACCAAGGGTGCAGCCACTTTGAAAGTTTACAAGCAGCAGCCATATTGGATTTTAAAGTGACAGCATTCTCATTTGGATTCCAGGGACCTAAGAATAGGCTTCATTTTCCAAGGATGGCAGGGACATACAGGAGAGTTTCAGCAGGAGAGGAGACAGGTGGTGAGCATAAACATGCTGCCAGCAAGTGAATAGAGGAGCACAGTACCCTGCTTCCTTAGATAACATCCAAACAAAACAAAGAAAATGAAAATTATGGGAAAGTCACTCCAATGTACAGCACCCGATTAAATATAAACACAAAAATGCCACAATGTCTCAGAGACAACAGAACATCACAGTTCATGCAAAGATGCAAGGTAAAGCAGAAGAAACAAGAGACCAGGATACAGACCCAGAACATATCCCTGAGGAAGAAGCATTTGCAACTCCCTGATAAGGAGTTATATTTAAGTACCTTCAATGGATTGAGAGACAGATGACAGAAAACACTGACAAAATTGAGGAAAACACAGGGCAAACCCTAGAACAATTTTAAAAGACAATACAGAAACAAAATGACAAAATAAATGAAAAATTAGAAATGATACAAAATATACAGCCAGAAATCCAGAAGATTAATTCCAAATTGTCAGAAATAGATAACACATTGAACAGGCAAAGGAGTAGAATAGAATCAATGCAAGACTGAATCAGTGAGATTGAAGACAAACACTTGAATATTTCTTTGGAAAGGGATCAATCAGAAAAAAAAAGATCAAAACAAAATGAAGAAAGCCTAAGGTTCATGTGGGATATCATCAAAAGGAATAACCTACATTTAATCAGAATTCCAGAACAAGAAGAGACAAATAAAACTGCAGAGAAAATTGTCCAAGATTTGTTGGAAGAGAATTTCCTTGGTATGATGAAACATGAGAATATATCCATTCAGGAAGTTCAACAAACCCCAAACAAGATAGACTCCAAAAGAAAATCACCAAGACATATCATCACCAAACTCACCAAAACCAAACACAATGAAAGAATCCTGAAAGCAGCATGGGGGTAGAAAAAGTTACCTACAAGGGGAAACCAATAAGACTGAGCTCTGATTTCTTGGCAGAGACCATGCAGGCAAGAAGACAACAGGATGGTATATATAAAACAATGAAAGAGAAAAATTTCCAATCAAGAATTATATATCCTGCGAAATTGTACCTCAAATATAATGGTGAAATTAGGACATTTCCAGAGAAGCAGAAATTAAGGGAATTTGTTAAAACCAGACCAACCTGACAAGAGATGCTAAAGGGAGCCCTTTGGACAGAGAAGCAACAACAGCCAACAACAACTGACCATTAACACACATGATGACATAATCCAGAAACCAGCCCAGCTATGGAAGTATCCAAAGTAAATAAGCCTACAAGATTGTAAATAGGGAACCAGGGACATAAATTGACAAAAGAGGACAACTACAAACCAAAAAGAGGGAAAATTGTGTCATTATAGAACTTCTAAATGGTAGGGAACTCAAGACAACTGTAAGATAGAATGGACTGTTCTAAACCTGGGAAGAAAATTATAAATCACAGGGTAACCTCAAAGAAAAATTATAAACTTCACATCAAAATAAAAAGAGGATAAGCACAAATATTTAGCAAATATTAAAACACAATTCATAAACAAAAACAAGCTCAGCACAGAAAATTATATGGAACCAAGAAATCAGGAACACCATGAAAAAGGACATAACAAAATGAAGGCAACAAATTCATACTTGTTGATAATTACATATCTGACAAGGACTTATCTCTAAAGTTTATAGAAAACTCCAACACCTCAGTAACAAAAAGATTAACAATCCAATTAAAAAATGGGTAGAAGACAAATAGACACTTCACCAAAGAGGATATTCAGGCGACCAGCAAATACATGAAGAAATGCTCATGATCAATAGCCATCAGAGAGATGCAAATCAAATAAAAATGAGATACCATCAACTATTGGCAAAGTTGAATAAGACAGTAAATAACAAATGCTGGTGAGGATGTGGAGACACTGGGACTCTCATACACTGCTGGTGGGACTGTCAACTGATACATCCACTGTGGAAAACAGTATGGTGATTCCTTAAAAAGCAGGAATTAGAGATACCATTTGATACAGCAATTGCATTACTAGATATATATTGTAAAGCAGTGAGAGCCAGGACAAGAACGTACATATTCACACCCATGTTCATCACAGCACTATTTACCACAGCAAAAAGGTGGAAACAACCTACATGCCCATCAACAGAAAAATGGATAACCAAACTATGGTACATACACACAATGGAATACTATGCAACACTAAAGAATAATGTAGAATCTGCAAAACATCACATAACATGGATGATCTTGGAGGACATTATGCTGACTAAAATAAGTCAATCACAGAAGGACAAATCTTGTATTCATTATTGTAAAAAGTCAAGGAAAGTTTTATATATGGAAGGAAAATTTCTTTGTTAGTGCCTAAGGCACTTGACTGCTAACCGGAAGGCTGGTAGTTCAAACCCACCAGCCACTCCTCTGAAGGAAAAGGAGGAAATCTACTTCCATAGTGATACTGCCTCAGAAACCCAAGGAGGTGTTGCTTTGAGTCGGGTCTGACTGGAGGGCACATAACAACAACAACAGGGGTGGGCGGAGAGAGGAGGGAACATTGCAAAAAAAAAGCATTGACCCATGTCATTTTAGTTTTGTGTATTTCACTCTATGTAAGTTAAATTTATATATTTA
>NW_006921606.1:4464669-4465104 GCF_000298275.1 Orycteropus afer afer
TGAAGAGCAGCCAAAGATGGTTCAGGCTCTTCTTGGTGGTTTTTTTTTATCATTGGCCCATTGGTGGAGAAGGAGGAAATGGCTCTTGCTCAGTAAGTGAAGTTGCAAGAGGTGGGGTGTAGGTGTGTCTTATGAGGACTGTGGTTCTCTCCCACTCAGGTAGACAAAAATTACAATTGAATAACTATCAAAAAACTAAAAGCCCATGGACAAAAAACACACCATGTAATCACACAGGAACAGTAACCAAAAAAATAGAAAAGGGAAAAAAAGAAGGAAAAACAAGCAAACCTGCAATATCAGTGGATAGGGCACTAAGAAGGAAAAAAAAAAAGTAGGGAAGGGAATAATAAATGAAGAAAAAAATAGGAAGAATGCAAAAAGAAAAACAAGGAAAGGGGTTAATCATGAGAAAAAAAGGGAAAATGAAAAAAA
>NW_006921606.1:4465204-4473801 GCF_000298275.1 Orycteropus afer afer
AAACAGTGTTTCTTTGCTATTCATAAGGTTTTCCCTGGCCAATTCTTGAAAAGTGGATGGCCTCTTCCTTCTCCCTAGTCTTTCTCAGTCTGTAAGCTGGGCTGATACCTGTGCACCATGTGCATCCCACTGGGTTTGAAACACCAGTGGCTCAGCCTCAAAACTCACATCAACACATCACCACAGAAGGACAAATCGACAGACAAGTTTGTCTCCCTGTTGGAAACCTCATGTATCACCCTTACCTGGACCCCTGCAGTTGACTGTTCCTCTGTCCGGGTTCCTGGCTTTTAATCCCCTTTCTCCTGCTCTCCCACCCTGCTGCTTTGGGTGTGGCTGAGTTCACTCTCCTCACCTGGATCCCTGTGGCTTTCTTCTAGCCATCCATGATAAATTCAATATTCTTCAACACCACAATTTAAATGCATCAATTCCTCTGCAGTCTTCCTTACTCATTGTCCCCCTCTCCTATCATATGAGGTTGATTGAAAATGCCAATGGTTGGGTCAAGCGTGCCTTAGTCTTCAAAGAGACATCTTTGCTTTAATACTTCAAAGAGGTATTTTGCAGCTGATTTATCCCAATGTAATACATCCTTTGGTTTCTTGACTGGAGCTTCCATGGATTGTGGAACCATGTAATATGAAATCCTTGACAACTTTAACCTTTTCTCCATTTATCATAATGTTACTTATCGATCCAGATGTGAGGATTTTTTTTTTTTTTTTGAGATGTAATCCATAATGAAGGCTGTGGTCTTCTATCTCCATCAGTAAGTGCTTCAAGTCATTTTTGCTTTCAGCAAGCAAGGTTGTGTCATCTGCATATGATAAGTGGTTAATGAGTCTTCTTCCAATCCTGATGCTGAGTTCTTCTTCATATAGTCCAGCTTCTTGATTTATTTGCTCAGCATACAGATTTAATAACTCACTGCCTTAGAGTAGGATCTGACTCATAGCGACCCCTCCTTAGGTTTCCAGGCGGTATCACTACAGAAGTAGATTGCCCAATCTTACTTCCGAGGAGTGGCTGCTGTTGTTGTTATGTGCCATTAAGTCATCCTCGACTCGTAGTGACCCCTCTTTGGATTTCCAAAGTAGTATCACTATGGAAGTAGATTGCCCAACCTTCCTTCTGAGGAGTGGCTGGTGAGTTTGAACCACCAGCCTTCTGGTTAGCAGTCAAATGCCTTAGGCACCAGAGCTCCCTCCTATAGATTTAGTAAGTATGGTGAAAGGTTACAACCCTGAAACACTTTTTGATTTTAAACCATGCAGTATCCCTTGTTCTTTTCTAACCACTGCCTCTTGCTCTGTGTACAGGTTCCTCGTGAGCACAATTAAGTGTTCTGGAATTCCCATTTTTCACAATGTTATGGAATTTGTTATGATCCACACAATTAAATGTCTTTGCATAGTCAATAAAACTCAAGTAAACATCTTCCTTGTTTTCTTTGGTTTCAGCCAAGATGCATCTAACATCAAACGCGATATCTTTTGTTCTATATCCCCTTCTGAATCCACCTTGAATTTCTGTCAGTTCCCTGCCAATATGCTGCTACAATCCATGTGACTATGAATCTCCAATTTTCATGCTCTTCCTTTTTCTCTGGCCCAAGAGTTTCCTGTCTTCTGTCATCATCCATAACTCTGTGGCAGGCTAACTTGTCAGCTGGCAAGCAAGGGAAAATATCAAATCCTTCATAGTTCTTGACAACCATACACAGAAGGTTATTCTAAGGGTCTTAGAGATGTACCTAGAAATGGCTTCATTACTTTGTGGAAGACCAAACAATCAGCTTCTGGAATGTCCATACAAGAGTGTGTTCATTTTTGTGTGCCTGTGACAATTTTATTGAAATATAATTCACATATCATACAATTTTTCCATTTAAAGTGTACAATTCAATGGTTTTTAGTATGTCTGAAGAGTTATAAAGCCATTACAATTTGTTTTCGAACATTAGAAAACCCACTCCTATTAGCACTCATTCCCTAGTCCCCTCAATACCCTTGCCTGCCCTAAAGAATTGCTAACCTATTTTCATTTTCTATAGATTTGCATTTTCTGCACATTTTGTATAGATGAAATTATACAATATGTGGCATTTTGTGTCTGACTTCTTTCACTTAGTTTAATGTTTTCAATTTTCATCCATGTTGTAGCACAAATTTTTTTTATGCCCAAATATAAGTATACCACCATTGTTTATGCATTCATCCGTTGATGGCTATTTGGATTGTTTCCAGTTTGTGACTATTATGAATAATGCTGCTAGGAACATTTGTCTACACATATTTACATGGACACATGTTTTCATTTCTCTCTACCTAAGAGTAGAATTGCTAGATCATATAGAAACTTTATGTTTGACTCTTTGAGAAACTACCAAACTACTTTCCAAAGTGGCTGCACCATTTGACATTCCCACTAGCAGTGTATGAGGGTTCCATCTTCTCCGTATCCTTGTTTACACTTGTGTCATCTTTCTTTTCATTATAGTCATCCTGGTGGATGTGAAGTGATATCTCATTCTAGTTTTGGTTTGCCTTTCCTAATGAGTAACAATGTTGAACATCTTTTCATATGCTTATTGGCTATTTATATATCTTCTTGTAGACATATATATTCAAATTCTTGGCATATTTTTAATTGGGTTATTTGTCCTTTCATTGTTGAGTTCTACAATTTCTTAATGTATTCTGGATACTAGACCATTAGCTAGTAAATGATTTGCAATTATTTTCTTCCACTATGTGGGTTATCTTTTCCTTTACCTTTTCTTTTTTTCCATCTTTCTTTCCTCCTCTTATTAGCTTAATGTATTTTATTTTATTTATTTATATATGTTGCTGTTGAGAATATACACAGCAAAACATACAACAATTCAACAGTTTCTACTTGTATAACTCAGTGACATTGATTGTATTCTTTGAGTTGTGCAAACATTCTCCCTCTCCTTTTCTGAGTTGCTCCTCTCCCATTAACATACACTCACTGCCCCCTAAGATTCCTGCCTAATCTTTCAGGCTAAAATTGTCAGTTTGATCACATACAGATACACCACAAAAGAGCATATACACAAGGCAGACATTCTTTACTAGTTAAGCGAAACTATTGTTTGGTTTTAAGAAGACTCCAAGGGATATTTTGGGTTTAAGGTTTAAAGATTATCTCAGGGACTGTGTTTTCTTGATAGTGTTCTTTGAAACACAAATGTTTTTAATTTTTTATGAAATCCAGTTTATCTGTGTGTTTTTTTTTCTTTAGTTGCTTGTGCTTTTGCTGTCATTTTTAAGAAACCATTGCCTAATCCATTCCCATTCATAATCCTATTGTATTTCTAGGAGCTCTGGTAGCTCATGAAGATTTACATCTATGTTTTTTTTTCTAAAAGTTTAACAGATTTAGCTCTTCCACTTAGATCTTTGATCTATTTTGAGTTACTTTTTGGGTATGGTATGCAGTACAGATCTAATTTCATTGTTTTCCATATGGTTATTTAGTTGTCCCATGATTTATTGAAAAGATTATTTTCCTCCCCTTTAGTTGTCTTGGGAGCTCTGGTGGTGTAGTGCCTAAGTCATTTGACTACTAACCAGAAGGCTGGCAGTTCAAACCCACCAGCCACTCCTCAGAAGGAAGATTGGGCAATCTACTTCCCTAGTGATACCGCCTTGGAAACCCAAATAGGGGTCGCTATGAGTCAGGTCCAACTTGACAGCAGTGTGTTTGGTTTTTTTTGGTTTTAGTTGTCTTGGCACCTTTGTGTAAGAAATCAATTTCCCATAAACTTATGGGTTTATTTGTGAACTCTCATTTACTTATATGTTTCGCTTACTATAGATTTATAGTGAGTTTTGAAATTGAAAATGTGAGTCCTCTTTTTTTTTTTCTTTTTTCCTTTTTGGTCTATTCTGGATTCCTTGCATTTCTGTATGAATTTTAGGATCAACTTACTGATTTCTGCTAGAATTTTGATGAAGAATGCATTGAATCTGGATCAATTTGGAAAGCATTGACATGTTAACAACATTAAGTCATCCAAATGAGAAATCCAGGTGCTGTTTCATTTAGTTAGGTCTTTAATTTCTTTTAATGGTGTTTGGTAGTTTTCAATGTTTAAGTTTTGCACTCTTGTTTTGTTAAATTTATTCCCAAATATTTTATTAGTTTTGATACTATTGTAAATGGAATTATTTTTTTATTTCATTTTCTTCATTGATTGCATATAGAAATACAATGTTGTTGTTATTATTATATGCCATCGAGTTAGACCCAAATCATAGCAACCCCTCCTTAGGTTTCAGAGGTGGTATCACTACAAAAGTAGATTGTCCAACCTTCCTTCCGAGGAGTGGCTTGTGGGTTTGAACTGCCAGCCTCCTGGTTAGCAGTCAAGTGCCTTAGGCACTATGCTACCAGAGCTCCTAGAAATACAATAGGCTTTTATATTATTGATCTTGTATCCTGCAACCTTGCTGAACTAATTTATTAACTTGAATAAGGTTTTATTATTTTTTCTAATTATCTTTTGGGGTGTATTCTTTGTTGTTAGTTGCTGCTGAGTTGGCTCCAACTCATAGCAATCCTATGTAGAACAGAATGAAACACTGCCTGGTCCTGTGCCAGCCTCACAATCCTTGCTACACCTGAGCCCAACGTTGCAGCCACTGTGTCAATCCATCTCATTGAGGGCCTTTCCCTTTTTTGTTGACCCTCCATTTTACCAAGCATGATATCCTTCTCCAGGGAGTGGTCCTTTCTGACAACATGACCAAGGTAGGTGAGACTAAGTCTGGCAATTCTCACTTCCAAGGAGCATTTCAGTTGCACTTCTTTCAGGAGATATTTGTTAGTTCTTTTAGCAGTCCATGGTGCTTTCCGCATTCTTTGCCAAGACCACAAGTCAAAAGCATCAACTCTTCTTTGGTCTTCCTTATTCATTGTCCAGCTCTCACATGCATATGAAGCTATTGAAAATACCTTGGTTTGGGTTAGGCACACCTTAGTCTTCAAAGAGACATCTTTGCTCTTCAGCACTTTGAACAGGTCTTTTGCAGCAGATTTGCCCAGTGCAATATGCCATCTCATTTCTTGACTGCTGCTTCCATTGGTGTTCATTGTGGAACCAAGTAATAGAAAATCTTTGACAACTTCAATCTTTTCTCCATTTATCATAATGCTACTTATTGGTCCACTTGTGAGGATTTTCATTTTCTTTGTGTTGCGGTGTAATCCATATTGCAGACTGTAATATTTAATCTTCATCAGTAAGTGCTTCAAGTCATCTTCACTTTCAGCAAGCAAAGTTGTGTCGTCTGCATATCACAGGTTGTTAATGAGTCTTCCTCCAATCCTGATGCTGTTTTTCTTCATATAGTCCAACTTCTCAGATTATTTGCTCAGCATACAGAATTAATAAGTATGGCAAAAGGATACAACTCTGACACACTCCCTTTCTGATTTTAAACCATGCAGTGTCCCCTTGTTGTTCAAACAACAGCCTCCTGGTCTATGTATAGGTTCCTTATGAGCACAGTTAAGTGTTCTGGAACCCCCACACTTCTCAATGTTATCTATAATTTGTTATGATCCACACAGTCTAATGCTTTTGTATAGTCAATAAAACACAAGTAAACATCTTTCTGATATTCTTTGCTTTCAGCCAAGATCCGTCTGACATCAGCAATGATATCCCTTACTCCATGTTCTCTTCTGAATTCATCTTGCATTTCTGGAAGTTCTCTGTCAATGTACTGCTACATGCATTTTTGAATTATTGTGTTAAACTGGATTCTCTAGAGAAACAAAACCAGTAAAGCTTATAGAGAGAGAGAAAGAGAAATTTACCTTAGGAAAATGGTTCACACATTTATAGAAGCTGGCAAGTCCAAAGTTTTTGGATCAAACATCAAGCTGGAGGCTTTTCCTGACTCATGCAGCTGCAGAGGCTGAGCAGCTCGCAGCTGGCAGGCAGTATACTGGCTGTTGACTCCAACAAATGAAGAATCCAAGATCTCCTGGCTGAATAGTGGATTGTTCACTCTTGGACAGTTGTAGGCAGCACAACAGAATCCCGATCCACAGAAGAATGTCTCTTTTCCCAGGATGTCCATAAATATACTGGAAGCAGGCCACAACCCTAGGGAAACTCCCTTTCAAGGGATTGGCTGCTCGGAACATATTCATCTGATCCTATCGTGGGAATAACCACATCACAACTGCTTCCACAACACAGAATTGTGGTCCAGCCAAGTTGACACACAGCTCCAACTATCACAATTTTCTTCAGTAAGATTTCACTTATGTGTGACATTAATGATATTGTTCTATAATTTCCACATTCTGTGGGATCACCTTTCTTTGGAATGGGTACAAATATGCATCTCTTCCAGTCAGTTGGCCAGGTATTCTTTAGGACTTTCTATATACCAATTCATGGCATCTGCAAATGAAGAGATAGATTCTCTTTCTAATTTGTATGTTGTTCATGCTTTTTTCATGACTAATTGCCCTGGCTAGAACCTCCAGTACAATATTGACTAGAAGTGGGAAGAGTGGACATTCCTTGTATTATCTTATCTTACAGGGAAAGCTTTCAGTCTTTCACCATTAAGTATGATGTTAACTATAGGTTTTTGTTCATGTCCTTTATCGGGTTGAGGAAATTCTCTTCTACTCATTGACTACTTTTTGTTGAGTGTTTTATATCATGAAAGAGTTTTCTCAATTGCTTATACTGCATCTATTTTGAGATGCTCATGTGCATTCTGACCTTACTATTAATATTTCTTTTTGTATTCTGGTATACTGATTAAATTTCATAGGTTGAACCAACCATTTTAATACATTGATAAATTTTCATGTTACTGGGATAAATCCCACTTGATCATGATTTATATTTTATTAGATTTGATTTGCTAGTATTTTTTTTTATGATTTTGTGTGCATGCACATACAATTATAGGTCTCTAATTGGCTTTTCATGTGATGTCTTTGTCTGCTTTTGGTGTCAGGATAATATTGGTCTCAGGTAATGAGTTGACAAGTGTTCCTTACTTGCACATTTTTTACAAGAATCTGTGAAGGATTGTTGTTAATTCTTTAAACTTTTGTTAGAATTCAGCAGTGAGGTCACCTGGACCTGGATTTTCTTTATAGAAAGATTTCTTTTTTAAATTGCTAGTTTAATCTCTATTTGTTGTAAGTCCATTTAGATTTTCAATTCCTTTTTATGTCAGTTTCAGTAGGTGTTTTTTGTTTTGTTTTGTTTTCACTTTTTCCTTTTAGGAATTTGTTTGTGTCATTAATGTTATCTAATTTGTTTGCATGTAATTGTTAATAGTATGTCAGCATAATCATCTTTATTTCTGTAAGGTCAATATGTCTCTCTTCCATTCTTGATTTTAATTATTTGAGTCTTTTCTCTTTTTTTCTTGGCCAAATTGTCAGTTTTGATGATCTTTTCAAAGAACAAACTTTTGACTTTGTTGACTCTATTCATTGTTTTTCTTATCTCTGTTTTATCTTTTTTTATTCTAATTCACATTATTTCTTTTTTTTCTACTAGCTTTAAGTTTAATTTGCTCTTCCTTTTCTAATTTCTAAAGGTGGAAGCCTAGGTTATTTATTTGATGTCTTCCTTTTTTTAATGTAAGCATTCACAGTTATAAATGTTCCTCTAAACACTGTTTTAGCTGCATCTCAATAGTTTTGCTATGTAGTGCCTTTATTTCAAAGTATTTCCTAATTTCCTTTGTGATTTCTTGATCACTCCAATGATTACTTAAGTATATTGTTAAATTTCCACATATTTATTTTCTTTTTTATTATAATTTGGGTGAAAGGTTACAGAGCAAATTGGTTTTCCATGCACCAATCCATACATATTCTGTGTTGTGACATTCACAGCAATCCCCACAATGTAATAGCATTCTTCCTACTTCCATGCCATGCCCACTCTTTCATTTTGTTATTCCTTTCCATCCCCTTCCAACTTTCTAACTCTATCCCTGGTCAAATGCTGCCTTTTTGATCTTATATGGTTGATTGTTCTAATGAATGGCTACCTTCCTAGTATTACTGTCCACCTTATAGGTCTGTCTATTGGTTAGCTAAAAGCTGAGTCACGGGGGTAGAGTTCAGCTCCCAGCTTGAAGTTGTCTAAGGCCCATAATCCCTTCATCTGACCAGTAAGCCTGGTCTATCATGTTAAGATTTTTTTCCACATTTTTCTCCCATTTTTTTTCTGGAAACTCCTATGTGATCCCTTTCATTAATCAACAATGGTGATTGCCACCATCTAGTTCTTCTGGTCTCAGGGTCCTGGGAGCTGGGTTCACATTATCCTTTAGTGTTTGGACTAATTGCTTTTTTTTATTATTATTATTATTTATTGTGATTTAGGTGAAGATTTACAGAGCAAATTCACTTTCTATACAGCAGTTCACATATACTTTGTCTCATGTCATTGACCACAGTTTACCACAATGCAACAGCTCACCTCCCACTTCCTCCCCATAGTTACCTCTTCCCAGTGTCCATCCCACGATACTCTCCTGCCCCCTGAGCAGCCCTTCCTTCTCCCATGATTG
>NW_006921606.1:4478237-4481495 GCF_000298275.1 Orycteropus afer afer
AACAACAACCACCACAGGATTCTGCGAGAGCGCTGTGTCTTTAAATATTCAAAATAGTCAAGCTGCTTTTTAAATCTACAAAATGGTGGTGCCCTCTGGACCAGCAAAAGCCCACAACTCAGCCCACCTTTCTCTTCACCTTCTCTGTTTGTTCCCCAGCCACTGTACACAGTCCGTGCAGTCCCTGGCTAATGGTGATTTTCAGGTAAATTTTTAGGTCCTACCACCACTCGGGAATCTCCAAGCCATCTGTGCCGTCAGGGTCATTCAGGTCACTGCCAGACCGCAGCTCCGTATGTCTCCTTTTTTGGTATTTTGACGCAAATTCTTCTGCTAGTTGGAGTTTAGTCCACATCTGTATCCTTCCCTTCAAGGCTCAGGGGTCCAAGATTGTCTTCTGTGTCTGTGTTAATTGGTTTCCCTTTTCTTTGTTGAAGAGGGTCTGTGCAGTCCTTCTGCCTAGTCCGCCATCTTGCAGGAACTCACTAATTGCTTTCTTGAATTTTTTATTTTCTTCATTCTTCTTTGTTCCAGGCTGTGAGAAACTGACATTTGCACGTTAGATGGCTGCTCACAAGCTGTTAAAATCTCAATCACTACTCACCAAGGTGGATGTAGAACATTGTCTTTGTAGACTATGTTACCCCAATTAACCTTAGTGTCACCCAAGGCTATGGTCCTAAGCTCCCATGCCTAATGACTCATTTTTTCAAGGTGTTTCATTATTACTAAGAATTTTTCATAACTTTGCCTCCTGTATGCTCTATTGCATTTGTGTTATATTTGCAACACATATAAACACATAGGTAGAGATATCCTCTGTCAAACCTATATATATTTGTGGGTGTAGTCTCAGTCAACTCTCCCCCCAATTCACCTTCAGTGTCTTATGTATCCACTCATAAATTATTACTATTACTGTTTTTGCAGACTTGTACAAATAACAGCATTCACCTTGTTGCTTTTAACTTTTATGTTCCTCCCTGTGTCTTCACTGCCTTGATCATTTTGTGCTGACCTCCTCCTTATTGTATATTGCCTTTCCCTTCAGGTAAGCTATTACATATCTATTGTCTAGTTAGTGGTTTATCCTCTCTATCTCTCCCACCCTGGTAACTTTCAAAGAATGATTCTATGTGTAAACATTTTCTTAACTTTTACAGTAGTGGTCTCATACAATATTTGTCCTATTATAACTGACTAGTTTTACTCAGTGTAATGTCCACTAGGTTCATCCATGATATGAGGTATTTCACAGATTCACTGTTATTCTTATTACATTATGTAATATTCCACATGTAAAAGTTGTTTCCACCCTTTTGCTAATGTGAATAATCCTGCAATGAACATGGGTGTGCATATATCTGTTTGTATCACTCCTCTTACTTCTGTGTGTTATATATTAGTAGTGGGATTCCTGGATCATATGATATTTCTATTTCCAACTTCTTAATAAAGTGCCATACCAAAACCATAGTGTTTATATCATTTTACAGTCCCACCAGAAATGAATGAGGATTCTAGTCTCTCTACACCTTTGCCAGCATTTGTTGTTTTCTATTTTTATGAACGTTGCTATTAATGCTGGTGTTGGTGATATCTCATTGTTGCTTTGATTTGCATCTCTATACTGACTAATGATCATGAGCATTTCTTCATATGTTTGTTGGCTGGCTAAATCTCTTCTTTGGTAAAGTATCTGTTCATGTCCTCTGCCCATTTTTTAGTGGACTGTTGTCTTTTTGTTGTTGAGGTATTTAAGTTTTCTATGAATTTCGGAGATTGGTCCCTTGTCCAATATATTGTTGTTAATTTTTTTTTTCCTGTTTGTAGGTTCTCTTTTTACTCCTTTGGTGAAGTCTTTTGATGCAAATACATGTTTAATTTTGAGGAGATCCCAGTTATCTAGTTGGTCTTCTGCTTTATTTGCATTTTTAGTTATGTTTGATAATGTATTTATGCTATTTATTTGGCTGCCTAGGTTTGCCCCTATTTTTTCTGTGATGAACTTTATGGTTTTAGGTTTTACATTTAGGTCTTCCGTCCTTCTTGAGTTAGTTTTTGTATATGGTGTGAGACCTGGATCCTGTTTTATTTTGTGCAGATGGATATCCAGCTTTACCAACACCATTTATTGAAAAAACTATCTCTGACCCATTTAATGAGTCTCAGCCCTTTGTCAAAGATCAGTATGTGGATGGATTTACTTCTGGATTTTCAACTCCATTCCATTGGTCTATTTGTCTGGCATTGTACCAATACATGCTGTTTTGACTACTGTGGCTGTATAGTAGGTTTTGAGATACAGAAGTTTGAGGACTCTCTGTTCTTCTTCTTTGGCAGTGCTTTGCTTATCTGCTGTCCCTTTCCTTTCCATATAAAGTTTGTGATTAGTTTTTCCATCTCTCTAAAAAATGATGATGGACACTGGATCAGGATTGTATTATATCTGTAGATTGCTTTGGGTATTATTGTCATTTTGCAATATTAAGACATCCTACCCATGAGCATAGTATGCTTTTATATTTATGTAGGTCTCTTTTGGTTTCTTGTATTAATGTTTTATAGTTTTCTTTGCATAGGTCTTTTGTGCCTTTGGTTAGGTTGACTCTTAAGTACTTCATCTTTTGGGTGGTTATTGTAAATGCTATTGTTTCCCTGATTTCTTTTTTGGAGTTCTTTTTGTTAACATAGAATAATCTATCTGACTTTTGTATATTGATCTTGTACCCTGCCACTTTCCTGAAGCCTTCTATTAGTTTCAGTGGTTTTCTTGTGAGTCTCTAAGATTTTCTGTGCATAAGATGATATCATTTGTAAATAGAAATAGTTTTACTTCTTCTTTGCCAATTTGGATGTCTTTTATTAACATTTCTTACCATATTGCTCTGGCTAATACTTCTAATACAAAATTGAATGGAAATGGCGATAAAAGGCATCCTTTTCTGGTTCCTGCTCATAAGGGGAAGGCTTTTAGTCTCTTGCCATTGAGAATAATCCTGGCTTTTGTTTTTGTGTATATGCCCTTAATTATGTTGAGGAATTCCCTTTCTATCCCTATTTTGCTGAGAGTTTTTATCAAAAATAGGTGTTGTATTTTATCACATGCCTTTTCTGTCAATTGATACAATCATGTGGTTCTTTTTCTCTTTTATTTTTTTGTCAATGATTACATTGATTATTTTACTAATGTTGCCTTCTCCTTGCATACCTGGTATGAATTCCACTTGGTCAAGAAGTATTAATTTTTTTTTTTTT
>NW_006921606.1:4489035-4493328 GCF_000298275.1 Orycteropus afer afer
CTGTGTCTGTGTTAATTGGTTTCCCTTTTCTTTGTTGAAGAGGGTCTGTGCAATCCTTCTGCCTAGTCCGCCATCTTGCCCCGCCTCTCAAGAAGTATTAATTTTTTTGACATGTTGTTGGATTCTATTGGCTAGTATTTTGTTAAGAATTTTTGAGTCGATGTTCATGAGGGCTATTGTTCTATAATTATCTTTTTTAGTGATGTCTTTGCCTGGTTTTGGTATCTGGGTTATGTTTATATCATAGAATGAGTTTAGTATAGTCTGTCCTTTTCTATGTTCTGGAATAATTTGAGTAGTACTGGTGTCAGTTCTTCTTTGAATGTTTGGTAGAATCCTCCAGTGCAAATGTGTTGCCAAGACTATTTTTGTTGGGAGTTTTTATTTTTTTTCTTTTTAAAATTATTTTATTTTATTGTGACTTCAGTGAAAGGTTACAGAGCAAATTTACTTTCCATACAGCAGTTCACACTTTGTCTCATGACATTGACTACAATTTACCACTATGCAACAGCTCCCCTCCCACTTCCTCCCAATAGTTACCTCTTCCCTGTGTCCATCCCTCCACACACTCCTGCCCCCTAAGCTGTCTCCCTTGTATACAGAGCCCTTTTTTCTCTCATGATTGTTCTCTCCAAGGAGTGTATCTACGTAAGGTAAATGTTCAACTCATATGCCTGTCTTTTGCTTGGCTGGAAGTCACAGGTGTGGGTTCAATTCTAGACCTGAATGGCAGCTAGAGGCCATAGTCGCAGTGGTTCCACCAGGCTCTATCAGACCAGCAAATCTGGTCCACCACCACCACCCCTTTTTTTTTTCCAAATTATTTTGAATTTTGTTCCACATTGTTCTCTCTCCCTATCCAGGATCTCCTACATAGATCCCCCTCTGAGTGGTCAACAGTGGTAGCTGGGTACCATCTAGTTCTTCTGGTCTCATAGTCATATAGGCTGTGCAGATTGCATGGTGTACTAGTCACTAGGACTAATTGTTTCCACGAATATTTGGTTTTATTCACTCTTCTTTGCTCTGGACGAAGAGAGACCCATTGTTGCATCTGTATGGCTGCTTGAAAGTTTTTAAGATCCCAGTTGCTACTCACCAAAGTAGGAGGTGGAACAATGTTTTTTGTAGTGTGTTATGCCAATTGAGCCTGATGTCCCCTGTGACTACGGTCCCAAGAACTACTTGCTCCATCTGGATAGCTGGCTGTGACAAAGAAGTGACTACAACCTTGTCCCTTGTCAGATCTACTAAACACCTGGAATTCTTACAGAACATACAAATACAATTGTAGAACCATTGTCTGCCAACCCTATACATGATCTTGGGTACACTCCCCACTACATAGACATACCTAATAGTTCAGCCTGTCTACCCATCTATCCATCTGTAAAACCATGTTTACCTTCACTAACAAGGCAGTACTGTATGTGCAAAAGGGTTCATATTTGTTGTCTGCACGTCCTATGTACCCCTCTGTCTTCATCTTCCTCAATGTCACTATGTTGATCAGTCACACTTGGGGCATTGCCCTTTTCTTCACCCAAATCGATACTTATCTCTACCCATGTAAGAGTTTTCCCTCCACTCCCCTCCCACCATTGGTAACCAACAAAGGAATATTCCTTCCATATATAAACCTTTCCTTGACTTTTACAATAATCGACTAATACAATATTTGTCCTTCTGTGATTGACTTATTTCAGTCATTATAATGTCCTCCAGTTCATCCACATTATACTGTGTTTTGCAGATTCTACGTTATTCTTTAGGGTTGCATAGTATTCCATTGTGTGTATGTACCATAGTTTTGTTATCCATTCCTGGGCAGTTAGGTTGTTTCCATCTTATTGCTATTGTAAATAGTGCTGCAATGAACATGGGTATGCGTGTCTGTTCTTGTTATGGCTCTCACTTCTTTAGGATATATACCTAGTAATAAAATGGCTGGGTCAAATGGTATTTCTAATTCCAACTTTTTAAGGAATCACCACACTGCTTTCCACAGTAGTTGAACCATTTTACAGTCCCACCAGCAGTGTACAAGAATCCTGATCTCTCCACATCCTTGCCAGCTTTGTTCTTCCATATATGTACATCTCTTATTGTTTCTTGAAGTAGTTTTTTTTTTTATATATAGTTTTCTTTGTACAGGTCTTTTGTGTCCCTGGTAAGATTTATTCCCAAGTGTTTTATTTTTTTGGTAGCTATTATAAATGGTATTGATTTCCTTATTTCCTTTTCAGCAATCTCTTTGCTGGTGTAGAGGAATCCAACTGATTTTTGGATGTTGATCTTGTATCCTGCCACAATGCTAAATCTCTCAATTAGTTCCAGTAGGTTTTTGGCTGAGTCTCTTGGGTTTTCTAGGTATAGGATCATACATCAGCAAATAGGGATAGTTTGACTTCTTCCTTACCAATTTGGATGCCTTTGGTTTCCATTTCTTGCCTTATTGCCCTGGCTAGGACTTCCAGTACAATGTTGAATAGAAGTGGTGATAGAAGGCATCATTGTCTGGTTCCTGTTCATGAGGGGAATGGTTTCAATTTCTTTCCATTGAGTATAATGTTGGCTGTTGGTTTTGCATAGATGTCCTTTATTATATTGAGGAATGTCCCTTCTATTCCTATTTTGTGGATAGTTTTGATCATGAATGAGTGTTGCATTTTATCAGATGCCTTTTCTGCATCAATTGATATGATCATGTGGTTCTTTTCCTTTATTTTATTTACCAGGTGGATGATGTTGACTGTTTTTCTAATGTTGTACTATGCTTGCATACCTGATATGAACCTCCCTTGCTCATAATGAATTATTTTCTTGATATGTTGTTGGAGTCTATTTGCTAGGATTTTGTTGAAGATTTTTGCATCTATATTTGTGAGGAATACTGGTCTGTAGTTTTCCTTTTGAGTGATGTCTTTGCCTGTTTTTGGTATCAAGGTTATGCTTTCTTCATAAAATGAGTTAGGGAGAATTCCATCCTTTTCCATGTTTTGGAATAGTTTGAGTAGGATTGGTGTCAGTTCCTCTCTGAATGTTTGGTAGAATTCTCTGGTGAAACCATCTGGGCCAGGACTTTTTTCTATTAGTAATATTTTTATGACTTGTTCACTTTCTTCTTTTGTTATGGATCTGTTCAACTTTTCCACCTCAGTCTGGGTTAGTTTAAGTAAGTGGTGTGCTTCTAGAAATCTTTCCATTTCTTCCAGATTTTCAAATTTGTTGGAGTACAGTTCTTAGTAGTATCCTGATATTATTCTTTTTATTTCAGTTGGTTCTGTTGTGATGTCACCCATTTCATTTCCTATTCATTTTATTTGTATTCTCTCCGACTTTTCCTATATTAACTTAGCCAGTGGTTTGTCGATTTTATTAATCTTTTCAAAAAACCAACTTCTACTCTTGCTGATTTTTTCTATTGTCTTTCTATTTCATTGATTTCTGCTTGAATCTTTATTATTAAATTCTTCTGGTGATTAAAGGCTTTTCTTGCTGTTCTTTTTCTAATTGTTGGAGATGTTGGTTTACAGTGTTGATTTTGGCTCTTTCACCTTTTTGATGTGTGCATTTATTGCTATAAATTGATCTCTGATCACTGCTTTTGCTGTGTCCCAAAGATTTTGGTATGTTGTGTTTTCATTCTTGTTTGATTCAAGGTATTTCTGAATTTCAATTTTGATTTCTTCTCTTACCCAGTCTTTCTCAAGGAGGGTGTTGTTCAGTTTCCATGTGTTTACACTTTTTCCGTTGATCTTCCTATTGTTGAATTCTAACTTGATAGGATTGTGATCTGAGAAGATGCTTTGCAGTATTTCAATGTTTTTAAATTTATGAAGGCTTGCTTTATGGCCTAACATATGGTCTATCATGGAAAATGTTCCATGTGCACTGGAAAAGAATGTATGCTGTGCTGTTGTTGGGTAAAGTGCTCTGTAGATGTCTATAAGGTCAAGTTAGTGGATTGTATTGTTTAGCTTTTCTGCATCTTTGTTGAGTTTCTTTCCAGTTGTTCTATCTTTCATTGAAAGTGGTGTATTAAAGTCTCCCACTCTGACTGTGGAGTCATTTATTTGCCTTTTCAACTCTTTTAAAGTCTGATTTATGTATTTTGGGGCTCTTGCATTGGGTCCACAGATACTTATTATGGTTATATGTTCTTGTTCAATGGATCTTTAATAATTATAATGTGATTTCTTGTCTTGTATAGTGATTTTTCTCTTAAAGTCAACTTGATCAGAAATTAATATTGCCACTCCTGCTCTTTTATGATATATTTGCTTGATA
>NW_006921606.1:4494474-4507640 GCF_000298275.1 Orycteropus afer afer
ATTCTATCTTCCATTGCATCAACTCTACTCCTTTGCCCTTTCAATGTCTTATGTATTTCTGACAATTTAGTATTAATCTTCTCAACTTTTATATGTACATTTTGTATCATTTCTAATTTTTCATTTATTTATTTTGTTATTGTATTTTCCTCTTAGATTGTTCTAGGGTTTTTCCTGTGTTTTCCTCAATTTTGTCAGTATTTTTCTTGATCTGTCTCTCAATCCTTTGAAGATACCTAAATGTAATTCTTTTGAATTACTTGTCAGAGAGTTCCAATGCTGCTTCTTTCTCAGGGATGTGTTCTGGGTCTGTATCCTGTTCCCTTGTTTCTACCACTTTTCTTGCTTGTGTGGTCTGTGAGGGTCTGTTGACTCTGAAACATTGTGACATTCTTGTATTTAGATGTCTTTTAACTGTTTCTGAAGAGCAGCTAAGGGTGAGTCAGGCTTTTGTTGGTAGTTGTTTATCATTGGCCTTTTGGTGGAGAATGAAGTGTTGACTCTTACTCAGTAAGTGAAGCTGCAGGAGGTGTGGGTGTAGTTGTTTCATATGGGGACTGTTACCATCTTCAACTCAGTTAGACAAAAATAACAATTGAATAACCATCAAAAAAGTAAAAGCAAATGGACAAAAAACACCGTGTAATCACACAGGAACAGTAACCTAAAAAAGAGAAAAAGGGGGGAAAAAACCCACAATGTCTGGGGAGATGGCAATAAGAGAAAAAGGTAGAGAAGGAGAATAAAGAAGAAAAAAATGGGGTGGGGGGAAGAACAGGGTTAACCACAAGAAAGAAAAAAAAAATGCAACCAGGAACAGGGAATAGAAAAAAACCTGAAAAGTAGAACCTGGGGACTATCTTCTGTATCTGTGTTAATTGGTTCCCCTTTTCTATGTTGAAGAGGGTCTGTGCAGTCTTTCTGCCTATTCCTCCATCTTACCAGAAGATTTTACTTTTTTTCTTAATGATCTGTTCAGTTGTTTTCTTTTGTGATGTGTTTGTTCAAATTTTTGACCTCAGATTGTGCTAATTTGAGTAGAGAGTGTGTTCCTAGAAATTTATGCATTTCATCTAGATTTTCAAATTTGTTGGATAGAGTTCTTCATAGTATTCTGTATTATCCTTTTCATTTCGGTAAGTTCTGTTGTGACATGTATTTCATTTCTTATTCATGTTATTTGCATCTTCTCCTTATTTTTGTTTGTTAAATTTGTCAGTGGTTTGTCAATTTCATTAATCTTTTCAAAGAACTAACTTCTAATGTTGTTCATTCTTTCTATTATTTTCTGTTGCATTTATTTCTGCTTGAATTTTTATTATTTCCATTTCCTTTCTTCTGGTGATGGTAAACTTTTTTTAAAAAAAACTGTTCTTTTTCAAATTGTTGGAGATATTGAAGCTGTACTTTTTTGGGGCAGAGAGTCTGGCTCACCAGTTGTGATTCACTGGTGTGGGTCTGCCTTCCTCTTGGGCAGAGGAAACTTCTGCCGAGACTCTAGGGAAAGCCACCCTGATATCCTCTTCTCTAATAACCCCAGCACAAGCTTTTCAGTTTGCAGAGGTGGGAAGTGCTTGGCATGAATTAGCCCCCTTGGGGGAGGAGGACTGCAGGGTTGTGCCTCTGTTTCAATGTGAAAAAGTTCTCAGTCCCCTAGGCACCCAGCAAGTGAATTTCAGCCCCTGACTCAGCCTGCTAGAAGTGGTGGTGTCCAGGGGTCAGGGTTCGTGAGGGCAGAGCTTCACAGCTGTTTATCCCTTTCTTGCATCTGTGTCTCTATTCAAGGTGCTTCTGATGCTTCCATTTCTGGCAGTTCTGCATCTTCTCTCTCCTCAATCACTAATCTTGGTCAGTTTCTCCTTCATATCAGTGATCAATCTAATTTTTAACTTTTCATTTGATGCTCGTAATTCTAGTAACATTATTTGTATCAGTTTCACTCAGATTTTGAGATTTTATTGATGAGGGTATTGGCAGATTTTGTTAACAGGATGCCATCTTCTCTCTGCCTCCTCTTTTCACCCCTCTTTTATTATTTTATTTTTGTTTCTGCCCCTTACCTCTTGTCTGCAGCAGCACCAAACCCACTCCCCTGTGGATGGTGGTGTCACCTCTCCTGGTGTGAATGCTGTATTCCTGCTGCAGCAGTGTTTGGCAGCTAACATTTGCACCAATTTTCCCCTTTTTCCTTTTTATTTCTTCCCATCTTCTGTTCTTCCTGCTTCCCCTCAACCTTGTTTTGTAGACTTTTAATTTTTCTTCCAATTCCCCACACCTGTTTTCCCCCATCTTTTCCTTATTTTTGATCCAGCTGAGCAAGTACCCTCCCCCCCGACAACCTCCACATTTAGTAACATCACCCCTGCACCTACATATTTCAAGATGTGTGCTCCTGAGGAGTATGTGCCACATATCTACTGCATCTGTGTTTGGCAGCTATAACTTGTGCAAGTACTATTCCTCATTTGTTCTTGGTTTGTTTCATTTTTCTTATTTTTATCTTTTTTCTTTTCCTCTCCTCTATTTCTATATTCTTAGGTCTTCCCTCTTTCCCCGCCTGTTTTTTTTTTTTTTTTTTTTTCCCTCCTTTTCTTCCCCATGCCCTTCTTTTTTGTTTTTCTTTTCCTCACAAGCAGATGGGAGCCAGTGATCTTAGTCATACACAACCACACCTGCTGCCTACCCACTGAGCAAGTACCACCACCTGTGCCAGCACCAGTGGACTGATGACACACAATGGCCAAACCCATCCAGCCTGTCCTCAGCTTCTCTGCAGGATCAGTGATCAGAGACTCATGGCTGACTACCTATTACCAAATTCCACCCAGAGACACCTGGAAGCACTGAGTGCCCCAGTGCTGCCAAACTAATGACTAGAGTAACACATTTGCCTTGTTACCCAGATATATTAATATAGAACAAAACAAAAAATCAGGGTGAAGCAAACCAACACACAAGTTACAAACTAACACAATAACACTACAATGTCTCAGAGACAACAGACAACTTCAAATCATCCAAGAAAAACAGAAAGGAAAACTCAAATAATGGCCAAAATACAGGGCCAGAAAATCTTCTTGAGAAAGAAATGCTAACAGAATTACTTGACAAAGAATTCAAAAGAATTATATTTAGATCCCTTCAAAGGATTGGGAGAATCAAGGAAATCCCAGATAAAACGTAGGAAAACACAGACAAAACTCTGGAAAAATTTTAAAGAGCAATGTAAGAACAGATTGACAAAATAAATGGAAAATTAGAAACCATACAAAAACAGCAAATAAAAATCCAAAAGATTAATACTGAAATCTCAGAAATGGATAACTCATTGGAAGGACAAAGGAGTAGAATCGAATCAATGGAATTGATGGATTAAATGGTCAATCCCAAAAGAGAATATAGCCATAATATATATCTATGCATCCAACAAAATGGCCCCAAAATATATAAATCCAATTTTAACATAATTGAAAAGAGATAGGCAACTCCACAATAATAATAGGAAACTTTAATACACCACTTTCAATGAAGACCAGAATAACTTAAAAAAGAAAATTAACAAAGATACAGAAGATCCAAACAATATAATTAACAAATTTAACATCATTGATGTATATGAAACACTCCACCCCAAATAGAACAATATGCAGTTTTTTCCCCAGTGTACATGGAATTTTACCAGAATGTGCCATATATTGGGGAACAAAGCAAGCTTCTATAAATTTTACATCAAAATACTACAAAGCTTCTTCCCAGATCACAATGGTATAAAATTAGACATCAACAACAGGAAGCTCAAGGGAAAAATAATCAAATACACATAAATTGAATAACAACCTGCTTAAAAACTACAGATAATGGAAGAAATAAAATATGAAATAAAAAAATTCCTTGAATCAAATGACAATGAAAACACAACATATCAAAATCTTTGGGACCCACCAAAAGCAATGCTCAGAGGACAATTTAGACCAATAAAAACACACATCAAAAAAGGAGAATCAAAATCAACACCTTAAGTCAATATCTGCACCACCTGACCATAATTACTAATGTCCCTCCTCTTCAATTTCCCTTGTAGTCTTTCTCTCTTTCACTCTTCCTCTCCCCTTCTACACATTTATTCTCCCTCCTCCTCTTCATATTCTTAATTTTTTTATCATTCTTTCAATTTGACCACTCCCCCTTTATTTCTCTTTTCCTCTTTTATTTTTATTCTTTTTCCTTTTCCTTCCCTTGGGATTTATTATTTTTCTCTTTTCCTACCCTATCAAACAGAAGGAGGATGTAACTCTCCACTAATCAGCCATTTCTACTGCAATGACCACTTCAACCAATGGACAAGCATGACTAACAACTCCTATACCACTGAATAAACAACCTATTAATCCCAACTGCAGCTCCTCTTCATGTCAAACAGAGAGCTGCAGCTATATTCCCATCAATTAGTCAGCCAATCTGGAGATATCTGAGGAGTGCCTCAGTGTTGCCAAGTTGACCACCAAAGCAACACATCTGCTCCAGGCACTGTGATATACTGAAACAAATGAACACACAATCAACAAATAACAATAACTTCAAACATATCTTGTAGACAGCAGACAATGTCCATTCAAACAAAGAAACAGGACAAGATAGCAGAAATAGGTGACCAAAATAAAGAACTAGAATATCTCCCCAAGGAAGAACAGGTAATAGAGCTACATGAGAAGGAGTTTAAATAGAAATATATAATTTATACACTTATATATAAATTATATATATATATATATATATATATATATATATATATATATATATATAACATTACAAGAGCTCAATGAAACCATACATAGAAGCAAGGAAAAGGCTGACAATACCCTTGAAGATTCAGAAAAATCATTCAAGAACAAAACAACAGACAATTAGAAATTATACAAAAACAAAAAATGGATATCCCTAAGATGAACACAAAAATTACATAGATATATAACACATTGGAAGGATAAAAGAATAGAAATAAATTGACTGTGAAATACATATCCCAGCTAGAAGGCAAATCCCTTGACATCCACTTGTATGAGGAAAAATAAAAGAATCAAGAGAAATAAAGAAAACCTAACAATTATGTGGAATATCAAAAGAAATAACATAAACCTGATAAGAATCTCAGAATGAGAGAAAGCAAAAAAAAAAAAACAAAAAAACAGAGAGAGAGAAAAAAATTTTGAAGACTTGCTACCGGAAAATTCCCCAATATCATGGAAGACAAGAAGCTATCCATCCAAGAAAAATGAAAAGTTACCTACAAAGTGCAACCAATAAGACTAAACTATGATTTCTTGGCAGAAACCATGCAAGTAAGAGGAGAACAGGATGGTATATATAAAACCCTGGAAGAAAGACATTTCCAACCAAGAATTATGTACCTGGAAAAATATAAATTGTCCCTGAAATATGATAGTGAAATTAGGAGATTTCCAGATAAGCAGAAATTAAGGAAATTTGTTAAAACAGACCAGCCTTACGAGAGATCCAAGAGAACCAATAACAGCAAAAAACAACCAGCCATTAACACATACAATGATATGACCCAGAAACCAACACAGCTATGGAAGTATCCAAAGTAAGTAAGCCTACAAGATTGTAAACAGGGAACCAAAGATATCAATTGGCAAATGAAGACAACTACAGGATAGTGGTTAATACACTTGCCTGCTAACCAGATGGCTGGTGATTTAAACCTACCAGCCACTCCTCGAAAGGAAGGTTGGGCAATCCTACTTCCGTAGTGATACTGCCTCAGAAACCCAAGGAGGGGTCGCTATGAGTCGGGTTTGACTCGACGGCACATAACAACAACAACAACAAACAAACAAAAAACATGGAAAAAAATGGTGTAGTTACAGAACTTCTAAATGGTGAGGAAGTCAAAACAATTGCAAGATGTTGTTGTTGTCAGGTGCCATCAAGTCATCTCTAACTCATAACAACCCTACACACAGCAGAATGAAACACCACCAGGTCCTGAGCCAGTGCCACAATTCTTACTACACTTGAGCCCATCACTGCTGCCACTGTGTCAATCTACCACATTGATGGCCTTGCCTCTTTCATTGACCCTCCACCTTACCAAGCATGACATACTTCTCCAGGGAATTGTCCCTTCTGACAACATGACCAAGGTACGTGAGACAAAGTCTGGCCATTCTTGTCTCCAAGGAACATTCTGGCTGCACTTCCTCCAGGACAGATCTGTTAGTTCTTTTAGTAGTCCATGGTACTTTCAGCATTCTTTGCCAACACCACAGCTCAAAAGCATCAACTCTTCTTTGGTCTTCCTTATTCATTGTCCGGCTCTCACATGCATATGAGGTGATTGAAAATACCATGGCTTGTGTTAGGCACACCTTACTCCTCAAGGAGACATCTTTGCTCTTCAGCACTTGAAAGAGGTCCTTTGCAGCTGATTTTCCCAGTGCTGTACGTCGACTGATGTCCTGACTGCTGCTTCCATTGGCTTCAATTTTAGAACCAAGCAATGTGAAGTCTTTGACAATTTCAATCTTTTCTCCATTTATCATAATGCTGTTTATAGGTCCAGTTGTGAGGATTTTTGTTTTCTTTACATTGAGATGTAATCCATATTACATACTGTATTCTTCAAACTTCATCAATAAGTACTTCAATCATGCTCACTTTCAGCAAGCAAAGTTGTGTCATCAGCATATCATAGGTTGTTAATGATTCTTCCTCCAATCCTGATGCCACATTCTTCTTCATATCATCCAGCTTCTCAGACTATTTGCTCAGCATACAGATTGAATAAGTATGGTGAAAGGATACAACCCTGACTCACTCCCTTCTTGATTTTAAACCATGCAGTGTCTCTTTGTTCTGTTTGAATGATGGCCTCCTGGTCTATGTATGGGTTTCTCATGAGTACAATTAAGTATTCTGGAATTCCCATTCTTCTCAATGTTATTGACAATTTATTATGATATACACAATCAAACGCTTTTGCATAGTCAATAAAACAAAAGTAAACATCTTTCTGGTATTCTTTATTTTGAACCAAGATCCATCAGACATCAGCAATGATATCCCATGTCCAACATGCTTTACTGAATCCAGCCTGCACCTCTGGAAGTTCTCTGTCAATATACTGCTGCAACCATTTTTGAATTATCTTCAGTAAAATTTTGTTTGCATGCAATATTAATGATATTGTTCAATACTTTCCATATTCTGTGGCACCAGAACTTCTAAATGGTGACAAAGTCAAAACAATTGCAAGATAGAATGGACTTTTTAAGCTTAGGAAGAAAATGATAAATCACAGGGTAACATCAAAGACAAATGATAAACCTTCACATCAAAATTAAAAAGAGGACAAACGTAAATATTTAGCAAATACTAACACAATAGCAACAAAGGAAGTGTTAATATAATTCATAAACAAAACAAACTTGGTACAGAAAATTACATGGAACAAATAAATTAGTAACACCATCAAAATAACACATAACAAAATGACAGAAACAAATTCATACTTGTCAATAATTACACTGAATGTCAAAGAATTAAATGCACCACTCAAGAGACAGAGAGTTGCAGACTGGATAAGAAAACATAATCTATCAATATGCTGTCTACAAGAGATACACCTTAAAGACAAATATTAAAATAGACTAAAAATCAAAGGTTGGAAAAAGATCTATTAAGCAAATGGCAACTGTAAAAGAGCAGGAGTGGAAATATTAATTTCTGCTAAAATTGACTTTAAAACAAAAAGCACATAAGAGACAAGGAAGGACATTATGCAATGATTAAAGGACTGATTGAATAAGAGGACATAAGAATAATAAATATCTATGCAACCAATGAAAGAGCCCCAAATACATAAATCAGATGTTAACAAAATTAAAAAGACACATAGATGACTCCACAGACATAGTAGGAGACTTTAATACACCGCTTTCAATCAAAGATAAAGCAACTGAGAAGAAGCTCAACAAAGACACAGAAGAACTACACAGTACAATCCACCAACTTGACCTTATAGATATCTATCTGTAGATTACTTTACCCAATAACAGCACAATATACATTCTTTTCCAGAGCACATGGAACATTCTCCAGGATAGACCATATATTAAGCCACAAAGCAAGCCTTAATAAATTAAAACCATTGAAATACTGCAAAGCATCTTCTCAGATCACAATGCTATAACATTAGAAATCAACAATAAGAAGATCAATGGAAAAAAGAGCAAACACATGGAAATTGAATAACACCCGCCTTGAAAAAGATTGGGTAATAGAAGGAATAAAAAATGAAATTAAAAAATTCCTTGAATCAAAAGAGAATGAAAAAAACATACAAAAATCTTTGGGACACAACAAAAGCAGTGATCAGAGGCCAATTTATAGCAATCAATGCACACATCAAAAAAGAAGAAAGAGCCAAAATCAAAACCTAAACCCAACATCTCCAACAATTAGAAAAAGAGCAGCAAAAAAAGCTACCATCACCAGAAGAAAAAAAATAACAAAGATTCAAGCAGACATAAATGAAATAGAAAACTGAAAAACAATAGAAAAAAAAAATCAACAAGACTACAAGTTCATTTTTTGAAAACATTAATAAAACTGACAAACTACTGGCTAATTTAACACAGGAAAAGAAGGCGAGAAGACCAATAACCCAATTAAGAAACAAATTAAGCAGCATCATGACAGAACCAACAGAAATTAAAAGCATAATATCAGGATACTATGAAGAACTGTACTCCAACAAATTTGACAATCTAGAAGGAGCTCTGGTAGCATAGTGCCTAAAGCAATTGACTGCTAACCAGAAAGCTGACGATTCAAACCCACCAGCCACTCCTCAGAAGGAAGGTGGGGCAATCTACTTCCATAGTGATACAGCCTCAGAAACCCAAGGTGGGGTCGCTATGAGTTGGGTCTGACTTGATGGCACATAAAAACAACAACAAGAAAGAGAAAGATTTCTAGAAACGTACCACTTACCTAAACTAACATAGACTGAGATGGAAAAGTTGAATAAATCCATAACAAAAGAAGAAATTGAACAGGTCATAAAAAAAATACCAACAAAAAAAAAAAAACCCTAACCAATAGGTTTCACTGGCTGTGATAGTAGGAGCTGTGTGTCAACTTGGCTGGACCACAATTCTGTGTGGTTTAAGCAGTTGTGATGTGGTCTTTCTCATGATGGGATCAGATGTATATATTTTGAGCAGCCAATCCGTTAAAAGGGAGTTTCCCTGTGGGTGTGGCCTGCTTCCAGTATAATTTATGGGCATCCTGGGAAAAGAGACACTTCTGTGGATCGGGATTCTGTTGTGCTGCCTACAACTGTCTGTAAGCAAACAATCCACCAATTGGCCTGGAGATCTTGGATTCGTCATTCATTGGAGTCAAAAGTCCGTACACTGCCTGCCAACCTTGAGCTCCTCAGCTCCTGCAGCTGCGTGAGTCAGGAAAAGCCTCCAGTTTGATGTTCGATCTAAGAACTTTGGACTTGCCAGCTTCTATAAGTGTGTGAGACATTTTCCTAAGATAAATTTCTTTCTCTATATATACAAGCTTTACTGGTTTTGTTTCTCTAGAGAACCCAGTCTAACACATTTGGTACCGAGAGTGGTTCTAGAGAGACAAAATCATAAGGATGGACATCCTAAATTTGTTCTCCAATTTGATTAATCATAAAGACACTAGTGATCCTTCCTCTGTTACTAAAGAGGGCCCTGTTCATCTGTGGCGTGAGGTGGGAACATTAATATACAAAATAGCACCACTAACAGAGCAAGTACTTGTGAGAAGTGAGACTCTGGGTGAAGTCATATTTGATACTTGTCTGCAATTCTGTCAGCATGAGAAATATAAGGAAGCTGGTTGGTTGGTCCTACTTACACTAGGCAAAGTGGTGAAAGAGTGAGATAAGTTCAGGGCTGCTGAGTCACAGCTTAAGCTCCACATAAAAGACCTTCATATTTCCAGTTGTGCTCTGAAAGAAACCTTTATTTCTTCTAGTAACAGAGCTGATATTGCTGAAAACCAAACCCAGAGTCTTATTGTAAGGGTGGCTGAATTACAATGCCAAATTAAATTACCAACCCAGAATGGGTGAGAGCATTGATTGGGAAAAAATGGGATCCTGAAACCTGGAATGGGAACATATGGGTGGATAGTCAGGAAGATCAGGATACAGAGCCTGCAAATTCTGTTGAATCCTTCCCATCTGAAGGGATTACTGTAAACCCATTATCCCTCCACCTCAGTTTGACGGGATCAGCCCAACTGTTCCTGCTGCATCATTGCCTGATACAAAAGCCATGGAAGACATTCCTCAATGTTCTCAGGAATGGCCCTAACCATCCATTGTTGCTGCTAGACCTATAACTAAAGTTAAGTCCAAGCAAGCCCCAAAAGGTGAAATACAAAGTGTGACTGAGGAGGTGGTAAGCTACACTCGAAAAAACCTACTTGATTTTGCTAACATGTACAGACAGAAACTGGGAGAATATGTATGGGAATGGCTACTGCAGGTGTGGGATAATGGTGCAAGAAATATAACATTGGATCAGTCTGAGGTTATTGATTTAGGCCCACTAAGTACAGATTCTTCATTCGATGATTCAGTTTGGGAGTAAGGAAAGTATCTAATAGTTTCTTTGGTTGGCTTACTGAAGCATGGATAATGTGGTGGCCTACCTTAAGTCAAGTTGAAGTACCATATCTGCCTTGGTATAATGTAGAAGAAGGTATCCAGAGGCTTAGGGAAATTGGCCTCTTAGAATGGATTTGTCAGATTAGACCCCTAGAGCCAGAAATGGTGAGTCCAGAAAACCCGTCTTTCACCAATATGGTGAGGAATAAATTTGTGAAGGGAGCTCCAGCATCCTTGAAGACTGCTGTGATTGCTATTTTATGTAAACCAAATTTGACTGTGGGAACTGCCCTAATTGAACTGAGACATTTAACTATGATGAGGCTGATTGTATCTTGTGGTAGTAGGGGCCAAGTGGCAGCAGTTAATCGACAAAGGCAAGTTGGATGTGGTTACCATAATGGACAGCAGAGTCAGAACAGTAATCAGAATTGTCTGACTTGTATGGAATTATGGCATTGGCTACTTGCTCATGGTGTTCCTAGTAGTGAAATACATGACAAGCCCACTAAATATTTTCTTGATCTGTATAGACAGAAGATTTTTAGGTCACGTGAACAGCAACCTAGATTGAATCACCAGCATACAGAGTCATGACCTCTCAATCAATTCCCAGACTTGAGTCAGTTTACAGACCCACAACCCCTTGAATGAAGGGGAGGCCAGGTCCTTTTGAGGAAGGAACCCACTACATTGCCAAAAATCTATAATGTCAATCTTTCTCCTAGCCTTCCCCCAAAGGGATGTGAGGCCTTTTATGAGAGTCACTATTCATTGGGGAAAAGGAAATAATCAGACTTTTCGGGGATTATTGGACACTGGCTCTGAATTGACACTAATTCCAGGAGACCCAAAACATCTTTGTGGCCCACTAGTCAGAGTGGGGGCATATGGAGGTCGAGTTATTGATGGAGTCTTAGCTAAGGTGCATCTCACAGTGGGTCCAGTGGGTCCCCAATCCCATCCTGTACTGATTTCCCCAGTGCCAGAATAAATAATTGGAATAGATATACTCAGCAATTGGCAGAATTCCCACATTGGCTCCCTGACATGTGGAGTAAGGGCTAATATGGTAGGAAAAGCCAAGTGGAAGCCATTAGAACTGCCTCTATGTACAAAAATAGTAAACCAAAAGCAGTACTGCATCCCTGGAGGGGTTGCAGAGATTATTGCCACCATCAAGGACTTGAAACATGCAAGGGTGGTGATTCCCACCACATCCCCATTTAATTCACCTATTTGGCCTGTGCAAAAAACAGATGGATCTTGGAGAATGACAGTAGATTATCATAAACGTAATCAGGTGGTGACTCCAATTGCAGCTGCTGTTCCTGATGTGGTTTCATTGCTGGAGCAAATTAGTATATCGCCTGGTACTTGGTATGCAGTTATTGATCTGACCAATGCCTTTTTCTCGATACCAATGTCAAAAGACCATCAGAAGCAGTTTTCCTTCAGCTGGCAAGGCCACTAGTATACTTTTACAGTCCTTCCTCAGGGGTATACCAACTCCCTGGAACTGTGTCATAATTTAGTCTGTAGGGATCTTGATGCCTTTCGCTTCCACAAGACATCACACTGGCCCATTATATTGATGACATTATGCTGATTGGACCTAGTAAAGAAGTATCGATGACTCTAGCCTTATTGGTGAGACATATGCGTACTAGAGGTGGAGAAATTAACCCAACAAAAATTCAGGCACCTTCCACCTCTGTGAAATTTCTAGGGGTTCAATGGTGTGGGACATGTCGAGATACTCCTACTAAAGTGAAGGATAAGTTATTGTATCTGGCTTCCCCCACAGCTAAAACTGAGGTACAATGTCTGGTGGGTCTCTTTGGATTTTGGAGGCAACATATCCCTCATTTGGGTGTGTTGCTGTGGCCTATTTATCAAGTGACTCAAAAGCTGCTAGTTTTGAGTGGGGCCCAGAACAACAGAAGGCTCTGCAATGGGTTCAGGCTGCCATGCAGGCTGCTTTGCCACTTGGGCCATATGATCCAGCTGATCCAATGGTGCTCAAAGTGTCTGTAGTAGATAGAGATGCTGTTTGGAGCCTTGGACAGGTCCCTATTGGTGAATCGCAATGCAGACCCTTGGGGTTTTGGAGCAAAGCCCTGCCATCCTCTGCAGATAATTACTCTCCTTTTGAGAAACAGCTTTTGTCTTGTTACTGGGCTTTAATAGAGACTGAACGCCTAACCATGGGCTACCACGTCACCATGAAGTCTGAGCTGCCCATCACGAACTGTGTGTTGTCTGACCCACAGAGTCATAAAGTTGGACGTGTACAGCAGCATTCCATCATTAAATTAAAGTGGTATATCAGAGATTGGGCTCAAGCAGGACCTGAAGGCACAAGTAAGTTGCATGAGGAAGTGGCCCAAATGCCTATGGTCTCCACTCCAGTCGCATTACCTTCCCTCTCCCACTCCACACCTATGGCCTCATGGGGAGTTCCTTATGATCAGTTGACTGAGAAAGA
>NW_006921606.1:4507924-4508379 GCF_000298275.1 Orycteropus afer afer
GGGTGATCAGCCAGCAACCTGGTGGCAGGTTGATTACATTGCACCACTTCCATCATGGAAAGGGCAGCATTTTGTTCTTACTGGAATATATACTTATTCTGGATACAGATTTGCCTTCCCTGCATGCAATGCTTTGGCTAAAACTACCATCCATGGACTTACAGAATGCCTTATCCACTGTCATGGCATCCCACTCAGCATTGCTTCAGATCAAGAGACTCATTTCACAGCACATGAAGTGTGGCAATGGGCTTATGTTCATGGAATTCACTGGTCTTACCATGTTACCCATCATCCTGAAGCATCTGGCTTGATAGAATGATGGAATGGCCTCTTAAAAACACAAATACAGCACCAGCCAGGTGGCAATACCTTGAAGGGTTGGGGCAATGTTCTCCAGGAGGCTATATATGCTCTAAACCAGCATCCAATATATGGTTCTGTTTCTCCAATAG
>NW_006921606.1:4511717-4535586 GCF_000298275.1 Orycteropus afer afer
AAATTTTCCAACTACCGGTGATTCTTCTTTGTTTCCAACTTTTGCATTCCAGTCACCAGTGATAATTAACACATCCTGATTGCATGTTTGGTCAAGGCTACTAGTAGTTTGGTCGACTATGCTACTACATATATACATACATATATATAAGCTTTACTGGTTTTGTTTCTCAACCTAACACACAAAGGCATCCAGATTGATAAGGAAGAGGTCAAACTATTCCTATTTTCTGATAATATTATTCTATACATAGAAAACTCAAGAGATGCAGAAAAAAGAAAAAAAAGAATAAAACTACTGGAACTAATTGAGAGATTTAGCATAGTAGTGGGATATAAGATCAACATGCAAAAATCTGTTGGAATCCTCTGCATGGCAAAGAGATTGCTGAAAAGGAAATCAATACCATTTACAATACCTACTCCGAAAGTTAAATACTTGGGAGCAGCTCTGGTGGCATAGTGCCTAAGGCATTTGACTGCTTACCAGAAGCCTTGTGGTTCAAACCCACAAGCCACTCCTCAGAAGGAAGATTGGGCAATTGACTTCCATAGAGATACCACATTGTAAACCCAAGGAGAAGTTGCTATGAGTGGGAAATGACTCAGCAGCAGTGAGTTTGGTTTTATTTATTTATTTTGGTTTAGGGACACAAAAGACCTGTACAGAAAAAACTACAAAATGCGTCTTCAAGAAACCATAAGAAAGCTACATAAATGGAAGAACATACCATGCTTGTGGATGGGAAAGTTGAAAATTGTGAAAATGTCAATACTACACAAAGCAATCTATACATTCAATGCATCTTTAAAGATATGAAAAACCAATCACTAATTTTATATGGAAAGGAAAGAGACCTCAGTTAATCAAAGCACCATTGAAGAAGAACAAAGTAGGAGGTCTCATACTCCCAGGTCTCAAAACCTACTATAAAACCACAGTGGTCAAACAGTCTGGTTCCATGACAGACACGTAGACCAGTGGAACAGAATTGAGAACCCAGAAACAGATCCATTGACCTATGATCAGCTGATTTTTGACAAAGGGGTGAAATCCATTAAATGGGGAAGAGACAGTCTCTTTGAAAAATGGCACTGGCAAAAGTGGATATCCATTTGTAGAAAAATGAAACAAGATCTGTACCTCACATGACACACAAAAACTAACTCCAGATGGATCAAAGACTTAAATGTGAAACCTGAAACTATAAAGTTCCTCAAGAAATAGCTAGCAGAAAATTTAGGGGGCCTAAAGGATCTCTGGTAGCATAGTGGCTAAAGCACTTGACTGCTAACCAGGAGGTTGGCAGTTCAAACCCACCAGCCACTCCTCGGAAGGAAGGTTGGGCAATCCTACTTCTGTAGTGATACTGCCTCGGAAACCCAAGGAGGGGTTGCTATGAGTTGGGGCCAACTTGACAGCACATAACAACAACAACAACAACAACAAAAACAATATAGGACATAAACCAAAATGCACAAAAAGCTGAAGATAAACTAGATGAATGGGACCTTCTAAAATTAAATTTTTTTGTGCATCAAAAGACTTCTCCAAAAGTGTAAAAAGAGAGCCTACAGAATGGAAAAAATACTCAGCAATGACATATCTGACAAGGGACTTTCTCTAAAATTTATAGAATACTCCAAACTGGAAAAATCAAAAGACAAACAATCTAGTTTAAAAATGGGCAGAACACATGAATAGATGCTTCATCAAAATGGATATTCAGGTGGCCAATAAACATATGAAGAAATGTTCATGATCATTAGCCATTAATGTAACGCACTGCCGTGGAGTTGGATCTGACTCATAGAGACCCCTGCTTGGGTTTGCGAGGTGGTATCACTATGAAAGTAGATTGTCCAACCTTCCTTCCAAGGAGCGCCGGTGGGTTTGAATTGCCAGCCTTCTGGTAGCCATTAGAGAGATGCAAATCAAAACAAAAATGAGCTACCATCTTGCCCCAGCATTAATAGCAAAGGTCAACAAGACAGAAAATAACAAATGCTGGTGAGGATGTGGAGAGATTGGGACTCAAATATGCCATTGGTGGGACTGTAATACGATACAACCACTGTGGAAAGCAGTATGGCAATTCCTTAAAAATTGGCATTAGAAATACCATTTGATCCAGTAATTCCATTACTAGGTCTATACCCTAAAGAAGTGAGAGGCAGGACAAAAATAAACTCATGTTCATCACAGCACTATTTGAAGTAGCAAAAAGATTCAAACAACCTATGTGTCCATCAACAGAAGAATGGATAACCAAAATATGGTACATACACACAATAGAATACTATGCAACCCTAAATAATTATGTAGAATCTGCAAAACACCACATAATGTGGATGAACTTGGAGAATATTATGCTGAGTGAAATAAGTCAATCACAGAAGGACAAATATTGTATTAGTTCATTATTGTAACAAGTCAAGGAAACATTTATGTAGAGAAGGAAGCTTTCTTTGTTGATTACCAAGGGTGGGATGGGAGTGGAGGAAACACTGCAAAAATAAAAATAAATAAATAAATACATAATTTCAAAAAAGAAAAAATTGCCAACTGAGAATTATATATGCAGAAGAACTGTCCCTCAAATATAATGGTGAAATTAGGACATTCCTGGACAAATAGAAAGTAAGGGAATTTGTGAAAAACAGACCAACCCTACATGAAATACTACAGGGAGTCCTTCTAACAGAAAATCAACAACAGAAAGCAACAATCTAATATTAAATCTTGGAACAACACCACTCAGAAACCAACCCAGAAAAGAATCTTCAAATCTAAAATAAGCTTACAAAATGGAAAATAGAAAACAAGAGGAGTAAACCTGTAAATAATAACAACTACAAAATAAATAGAGGCAACAAATGGTATAATTATAAAACTTCCATGTGGAAGTGAAGTCAAGTTGAAGCCAATATAAAGCACAATGGTTTAAAGCTAGGAAGATAAGAATTTACTACAGGGTAAACAAAAAGATAATAAACTCTCTAAATCAAATAAGAAAGGAGAAAATCCCAGGGACTTAGTAAACACAAAATCAACAATAATGAAGAAAAAGGAAAGAAAACTTGATAGCATAATGAACTCAGCACAGAAAAATACTTGGAACAAAGAACCATTGGCACCACAACAAAAACAAAAAAAGAATGACAACAATAAATTCATACCTATCATTAATAACACTAAATGTGAATGGATTCAATTTACCACTCAAGAGAAAGAGTGTGGTGGATTGGATAAGAAACCAAGACCCATAAATATGCTGCCTGAAAGAGACTCACCTTAGACACAAACATTAAAAAAAAGCTACAAATCAAAGGATGGAAAAAGTATATCAAGCTAATGGCAACCAAAAAAAACAAAACCCAGAAATGTCGATATTAATTTCTGATAAATTAGACTTCGAGACAAAATGCAGCATAAGAGATAAGGAAGGGCATTATATAATGATAAAAGATTCAATAGACCAAGAGACATAACAAACATAACAATAATAAATATGTACGTATCCAATGAAAAAGCTCCAAAATACATAAAGCAAACATTAACATAACTGAAAGGAAAAATAGATAATACTATAATAATAGTAGAAGACTTTAACACACCATCTTTGATGAAAGACAGAATAGCTAGGAAAAAAAAACTCAACAATAATACAGAAGATCTCAACACAATGAACCAACTTACCTCATACACATATACATAGCACTCACCCAACAATAACAACAAACAATACACATTCTTTCCCAGTGCACATGGATCATTCTCCAGAATAGACCATATGTCTGGTAGCATAGTGCCTAACGCACTTGACTGCTAACCAGAAGGCTGGTGGTTCAAACCCACCAGCCACTCCTCGGAAGGAAGGTTGGGCAATCTACTTCTGTAGTCATACCACCTTGGAAACCCAAAGAGGTGTCGCTATGAGTCAGGTCCAACTCAATGGCACATAACAACAACAACAACAATATAGGCCATTAAATAAGCCTCAATAAATTTGAAAACATTGAAATTCTACAAAGCACCTTCTCAGTTCACAATGCTATAAAATTAGAAATCAACAGTAGGAAGACCAGCAAGAAATGATTAAATACATGGAAACTGCATAACGATCTGATGAAGAACCACTGGGTAACAGAAGAAAGAAATTGTAAAATAAAAACATCTCTAGAAACAAATGAGAATGAAAATACAACATACCCAAACTTCTGGGAAACAGCAAAAGCAGTACTCAGAGGTCAATTTATGGCAATTAATGGGCCCATCAAAAAAGAAGGAAGAATCAAAATCAATACCTTAACCCAACAACTCCAACAATTAGAAAAAGAGCAAAAAAAGAAGCCCTCAGGAGACATCAAGTAAGATGGAAGACTAGGCAGACAATCGACACAGACCATCTTTAACAAAGAAAAAAGAAACCAATTGACAAAGAGAAGATAATCCTGGAGCCCTGAGTTTTGAAAGGAAGTATACAGAAGAGGATTAGGCACCAACTAGTAGAAAAACCTGAACAAAAACAGTGAGTACAGAGATAGTTGGAGTTGCCAACTGTCAGCTACTCTGATGGGACCAACAGACGGAATTCCAAGTGGTATTGGGACCTGAGATTTAACGTAAAGATCAGCCCTGGTCACCAAGGGCTGCAGGGATGACTGCATTCATGGCCTATGACTAGGAAGGGAAACAGCAAGGAGGGAGACAACCTGAGCTGCGAACTTTCTGCTGTCCAGAGTATGCAGCCATTTTGATTGTTTATAAGCGGCAGCCATTTTGGATATTTAAAGTGACTGAGGATGCAGCCATTTTGAATGTTTATAAGTGGTGGTCATTTCGGATATTTAAAATGACTGAGGGTGCAACCATTTTTAATCTTTACAAGTGGCAGCCATTTTGGATTTAAAAGCAATAGCATTCTCATTAAGATTCCAGGGACCTAAGAATAGGCTCTGTTTGCCAAGGTTGGCAGGGACATAGGAGAGGCTGACAACAAGAACATACAATCACAAATTAAATATAAACACAAAAACGTCACAATGCCTCAGAGACAACAGAGCATCATAGTCTACTTAAAGAAGCAAGATAAAGCAGGAGAAACAAGGGACCAGGATACAGACCCAAAACACATGCCTGAGGAAGATGCAGCATTGGAACTCCCTGATAAGTAATTCAAAAGAATTATATTTAGGTGTCTCAGTGAATTGAGTGACAGATCAAGGAAAACACTGAGAAAACTGAGGAAAGCACAGAGAAAACCCTACAATAATTTTGAAAACAATACAAGAACAAAATGACAAACTAAATGAATAATTAGAAATGATACAAAATCTACACACAGAAATCCAGAAGATTAATATGAAATTTTCCGAAATAGATAAGACATTGAACAGGCAAAGGAATAGAATTGAATCAATGGAAGACAGAATTAGTGAGATTGAAGGCAAATACCTCAATAGTTCTTTGGAAAGGGATCAATCAGAAAAAAGATCAAAACAAAATGAAGATAGCCTAATGTCCATGTGGGATAGCATCAAAAGGAAGAACCTATGTCTAATCAGAATTCCAGAACAGGAAGAGACAAATAAAACCACTGAAAAAATTGTCCAAGATCTGTTGGAAGAGAATTTCCTTGTTATGATGAAAAATGAGAATATATCCATTCAGGAAGTCCAGCGAACCCCAAAAACGACAGATCTCAAAAGAAAATCACCGAGACATATCATCATTAAATTCACCAAAACCAAAGACAAAGAAAGAATCTTGAAAGCAGCACAGGAAAAACAAAAATTTACCTACAAGGGGAAACCAATAAGACTAAGCTCAGGTTTCTTGGAAGAAACCATGCAGGTGAGAAGACAATGGGATGGTATATATAAAACCCTGAGAGAGAAAAATTTCCAAGCAAGAATCATGTACCCAGCAAAACTGTTCCTCAAATATGATGGTCAAATTAGGACATTTCCAGATAAGCAGAAATTAAGGGAATTTGTTAAAACCAGACCAACCTTACAAGAGATGCTAAAGGGAGCCCTTTGGACAGAAACAACAACAGCAAACAACTGACCATTAACACATATGATAATATAACCCAGAAACTAACCCAGCTATGGAAGTATCCAAAGTAAATAAGCCTACAGGATTGTAAACAGGGAACCAGAGACATCAATTGACAAATGAGGACAACTACAAACCAAAAAAAGGGAAAAAAACTGTGTCGTTATAGAACTTCTAGATGGTAGGGAGGTCAAGACAACTACAAGATAGAACAGATTGTTCTAAACTTGGGAAGAAAACTATAAATCACAGGGTAACCTCAAAGAAAAATTATAAATCTTCACATCAAAATAAAAAAGAGGACCATCACAAACAGTTAGCAAATACTAAAACAATAGCAATGAAGGAAGTGATAACATGATTCATAAACAAAATGAGCTCAGCATAGAAAAGTATATGGAACAAAGAAATTGATACCATGAAAGAGCACATAATAAAAATGACAGCAACAAACTCATATTTGCTGATAATTACATATCTGGCAAGGGACAAATCTCCAAGATTTATAGAAAACTCCAATGCCTCAACAGCAAAGGAATTAACAATCCAATTGAAAAATGGGCAGAAGACATGAATAGTCACTTCACCAAGGAGGAAATTCAGGTGGCCAGCTAATACATGAAGAGATGCTTACAATCATTGGCCATCAGAGAGATGCAAATCAAAACAACAATGACATACCATCTCACTCCAGCATTGATGGCAAGGTTCAACAAGATAGAAAATAACAAATGCTGGTGAGATGTACAGAGATTGGGGCTCTAATACACTTCGGTTGGACTGTGAAGAGATACAACCACTGTGGAAAGCAATATGACAATTTCTTAGAAAGCTGGAATTGGAGATACCATTTGACCCAGCAATCTCATTACTAGGTATATATCCTAGAGAGGTAAGAGCCAGGACAGGAACAGATATATGGACACTCATGTTCATTCATCACAGCATTATTAACAATAGCAAAAAGGTGGAAACAACCTACATGCCCATCAGCGGAAGAATGGATGACCAAACTATGGTACATACACATAATGGAATGCTATGCAGCACTAAGGGAACTCTGGTAGCGTAGTGCCTAAGGCAGTTGACTGCTAACCAGAAGGCTGGTGGTTCAAACCCACCAGCCACTCCTCAGAAGGAAGATGGGACAATCTACTTCCGTAGTGATACTGCCTCGGAAACCCAAGGAGGGGTCACTATGTGTCAAGTCCGACTCCATGGCACAATACAACAACAACAACAACAACAACAACATGCAGCACTAAAGAATAATGTAGAGTCTGCAAAACCCCACATAAAATAGATGAACTTGGACAGCATTATGCTGAGTGGAATAAGTCAATCACAGAAGCACAGATATAGTAGTAGTTCGTTGTTGTGGAGGGTCAAGGAAAGGTTTATATATGGAGGGAAAATTTCTTTGTTGATTGCCAGGGGTGGGAGGGGAGGAGAAGGAACACTGGGAAAAAAAAAAAAAGCATTGACCCATGTCACTTTAGTTTTGTATATTTCACTGTACATAAATTATATTTCAGTGAAATGCATTAAAAAAAAGAAGCCCTCAGTCTCCAGAAGAAGGGAAATAATAAAGATCAGAGCAGATTTAAATGAAACAGAAAAACATTGAGAAAATCAAGAAGTCTAGAAGCTGATTCTTTGAAATGATTAAAGAATCGACAAACCACTGGCAAATTTAACTAAAGAGAGAGGAGATGCAAATAACACGAATACCAAATGAAATGGGCAACATCATAAAAGAACTAACTGATATAAAAAGAATAATAACAGAATACCATAATAAACTATACTCCAATAAATTCCAAAACTTTAAAGAAATGAACCAATTCCTCAAAACACGAGACATACATAAAGTAGTAGAGACAGAAGCAGAAAACCTGAATAGATCCATAACAAAGGAATAAATCAAGCAGGTCATTCGAAAAAAAAAACAAAAAAAAAACACCTCACCATACAAACAAGTACTGGCACAGATGGCTTCACTGGAGAATTCTATCAAATATTCAGAGAAGATGTGGCATTTATCCCACTCAAGCTGTTCCAGAACATAGAAAAGGATGACATTCTCCCAAATTCATTCTATTAAGCCAGCATAATCCTGATACCAAACCAGGCAAAGACATTACTAAAAAGGGAAACCGCAGACCAATATCCCTCATGAATATGGATGCAAAAACTTCAACAAAATCCTAGCTATTAAAATCTAACACTACATATATATATATTAAAAAAAAAAAAAAAAACATGACCAAATGAGATTCATACCAGGTATATAAGGATGGTTCAGCATTAGAAAAACAATGTAATCTACCACATAAATAAAACAAAGGAAAAGAACCACATGATCAAATCAATCAATGCAGAAAAGGCATTTGATAAAATCCAGTACCCATGCCTGATAAAATCTCTTAGCAAAATAGGAATAGAGTAGACATTCCTCAACATAATAAAGGGAATATATGCAAAACCAATAGCCAGCATTATTCTCAATGGAGAGAAACTGAAAGCATTCCCTTTGAGAACAGGAACTAGGCTAGGATGCTTTCTATCACCATTTCTATTCAACACTATATTGGAAGATCTAGCTAAGGCAAATGGCATAAAGAGAAATAAAATGCATCCAAATTGTCAAAGAAGAAATAAAACTATCTCTATCTGCACACGACATAATCTTATACACAGAAAACCTAAGACACTCAGCAGGAAAACTACTGGAACTAATTGAAAGGTTTAGCAAAGTGGCAGGATACAAGATCAATATACAAAAATCAGTTGGATTCATCTATACCAACAAGGAGATCTCTGAAAAGGAAATAGAGAAAACAATACCATTTACAATAGGTACCAAGAAGATAATGTATTTAGGAATAAATCTTACCAGGAACACAAAATACCTATACAAAGAAAACTATAAAACACTACTATAAGGAAATATCAGAGACTTACATAAATGGAAGATCCATATCCAAAAACAAGATCCATATCCAAAAACAAGATCCATATCCCATGCTCATGAGTGGGAAGACAGAACAGTTTGAAAATATCAATACTACCCAAAGCAGTCTATAGATTCAATGCAATCCCAATCCAAAGTCCATCAACAGTTCAAAGAAAAATCAATCACTAATTTTGTATGGAAAGGAAAGAGACCTTAGATAAGGAAAGGACTATTGAAGAGCAAAGTAGGAGGTCTCATACTCCTCAATCTGAAAACCTACTTTACAACCACAGTAGTCAAAACATTCTGGTATTCAATGCCAACCACTTGGGAAGGGATCAAAACTGGAGATCCTGGATAGAGTGGTAGGAAAAACGTGGAACAAAAGTAAAAAACACAATAATGACCAGAATTACTTGTCAGATGGAGTCTGGTGGGACCCTCAATTACTATGGCCCTGGGATATACTTCAGGCCTAGGATAAAACTCACTCCCTAGGGCTGACTCTCAGTCCAACAGTAATAAGACTTACATACAGAATACCCAACTAGGGCAATGCACCCACCTACTCTATGGAGATACATCCCTTGGAGCAATTGGCCATGGGGCACCAGAGGGGCAACATTCACACAGAGGAAAAGGTGGACAGACAGGAGTGCATAACTAAAAAGGGCACAGGGATGATGGGTGGTCACTGGGAAGGGGAGGAAGAAAGTGGGTTAGAGCCAGGGATGATAATTGGGGAGTGAAACCAAATGTACACAAACTGTTGAATGTAAAACAAATACTGCTCCATAGATTTGCACCTAAAGCACAATTTAAAAAAAAAATCCTGGTATTGGTACAGCAATCAACACATACACTAGTGGAACAGAACTGACAGCCCCGACATAGATTCATCTGCCACTCCTTGGAAGGAAGGTTGGGCAATCCTACTACTGTAGTGATACTGCCTCGGAAACCCAAGGAGGGGTCGCTATGAGTCGGGGCCGACTCGATGGCAAATAACAGCAACAACAACATGGTCAGCTAATCTTTGACAGAGGGCCGAAATTCATTCAATGGAGAAGAAACAGTCTCTTGAACAAATGGTGCTGGCAAAACTGGAAATCCATTTGCAGAAAAATAAAACAAGATCCATACCTCATACCATACACAAAAATGAACCCACCTTAGTGGGTCAAGGATGTAAACATAAACCTCAAAACTATAAAGTTCATCAAATAAAAAATAGGGTCAAATTAGGGGCCCTAATTTATGGTACAAAGATACTATCAAGCATAACCCAAAATGCACAAACTGCGGAAGAGAAACACAATGACTGGGACATTCTAAAAATTAAATTCTTGTGTGCACCAAATACTCCTTCAAAAGAGTTAAAAGTGATCATACAGATTGGGAAAAAATTATTTGGCAATGACATATCCAACAAGGGACTTATCTCTAAAATTTATAGAAAACTTCAACACCTCAACATCAAAAAGACAAATAAATAATCCAATTTAAAATTGGGGGAAAATATGAATAGAGACTTCAACAAAGAAGATATTCAGGCAGGCAACAAACACATGATGAAATGCTCATGATCGTTAGCAATTAGAGAGATGAAGACCAAAACAACAATGAGATATCACCTCACCCCTGCAATAATAGCAAAGTTCAACAGGACAGAAACAACAAATGTTGGTGGGGATGTGGAGAGATTGGAATTCTCATACACTGCTGATGGGATGGTAAAATGGTAAAACCACTATGGAAAACGTCATGACACTTCTTTAAAAAGTTGGAAATAGAAATATCATTTGATCCAGCAATCCCATTACTAGGAATATATCGTAAAAAGGTGAGACCTGGGGCACGAATAGATACGTGCACACCTGTGTTTATCGCAGCACTATGTACAATAGCAAAGAGGTGGAAACAGCCTAGATGCCCATCAACAGACGAATGGGTAACCACACTATGGTACGTACATACACACAATGGAATAGTATGCAGCATTACAGAATAATGAAGAATTAGCAAATCACCTCATAATGTGGATGAACTTGGAGGACATTATGCTGAGTGAAATAAGGCAATTACAGAAAGACAGATATTATATTGATATCATTGCAAAAAGTTAAGGAAAGGGTTACACAAAGAAGGAAATTTTCTTTGTTAGTTACCAGGGATGGGAGGGGAGAGAAGGAAGGGAAAATACATGGTTAATTAAAAGGCAAGTTTGATACGGGTGAAGGGATTTAAAAAATAAATAAAAGGGATGAAGTGGGAGAAACAAAAGAAACGAAGGAAGAGGGAAACAAGGGGAGAAGAGGGTAGAATTAAGAAAAAGGGGAAAAGGGAAGAAAGAAAAAAGCAGCACAGTGCAGTTGAAAGTGTCAGCCACCAAACATGCCTATCAGCTTGTCCTAGAATGGATTACAACAGAAAGTTCTCTCTGCTACTGAAGCACAGAGTTGTCCACAAAGTAGAGCTACTCCTAGATGGACAAACTAATTCCTCATTCAAAGGCAGCCTTAGGGGATCTCGAGAAATAATAGTCCATGGTAAATCCCGGATGTTTAAGAGATGGCAAACACCCTAAATTCCGTCTTTGGAGAGAGGAATTTGGCCAGGTTTTAGTTACATTTTAACTTCAGGGGTAATTTTGTATATTGTGAATACCAAAGTCAGCCTCTTCTTAGCCTTCTTCTATTTTGTTCCAAGAATATAGTGCAGGCAGAAACAAAGAACATTTGGGACTCAGGGGGATGAAAGACATGAGAAGCTCTACCCAGGGCCTGCTACATATGAGGTTCTCGTTAAAATTCATACAATGAATTACAATAGGCAGTTTCTAGTTGGGATTAATATTATGTTTAAATCCTGTATCTCATAGACATGAGTGCATGTATTTTCACATTTAGCGTCTCTGAGTTCAATGCATCATAAAGTTAGTGGCATCTTAAAATTGCTGACCATGTGGTGGTCCTATGGTGGTGGTTTTGCCTGTACTACACAAACTTGATTGTTTTTCCTTGACATGACTGGACAACCATAACCCTTTGTTGTTTCCAGCATCTAACCATTTAAGGATCATTGAGATCATTTGTGTCCTGCTTATTTTCTTAAAAACCTTCTCATGACACTTCTGTGAAAGTCTCAGGACCAAATGCTGCCCTTTGGATCTCATATGGTTGATTGTACTAAGGAGTACATATCACCCCATTGCCTGTTGTGATAGTTAAGTTGTGTGACAACTTGGCTGGGCCTGGTTTTGAGTGACTGGGCAGCTAGATAATGTGACTATCAATCAATTTCATGGTGGAATCTACTGGAGCAGCTGAGTAGCTGCCTTAGGGATGTAGTCTCCTTGCAGTTTATAAGAAGGCAGCTTTGAGAAAGGTCTTTGAGCTTTTTGGCATGCTTGGACCCTGCACATAGACAACTCTTCATCTCAATGGCCTGCCATGTTGTCTGCTGATCTTGGGACTGTTAATGGACTTGAATTCGTAGCGTGCCATGTTGTTTGATAATGTTGGGACTGTACTTTTATACTCGTTGACCTTGGGTTTGCCAGCTTCAGCAGTAAGCAGCTGTACGAGTTAAGAGAAAGCTCCAGCTTCATTGTGCTGGGAGCAAGAAGTAGAGCTTAAGCCCAAGGTCGAAGGGCTTTTACCTAGCCCCTAGAGCTGGCACTTTGTACTCAGACTTCTAGCCTCCTAGATTGTAAGAGAATAAATCCCTGTTTGGTCAAGCCACCCACTTGTGGTATTTCCTGTTAGAGTGGCACTAGAGGACCAAAACACCAGTCTATTGTTTGGCTGAAAGTTGAGCCACGGGAGTAAGTTCAGTTCCAGACTTGAAGGGTGACTAAAGGTCATAGTCTCGGGTGTTCCACCAATCTCTATCAGATCAGTTAGGCTAGTCTTTTTTGACTGCATTCAATGTCATAAAATAAAATGTGTATGAACAATTGAATGGAAAATCAATTTGTCTATGAACTTTCTCTCAACAATAAAAAGTTCAAAAAGAAAAGAAAATTTCAGGATCAAATCCCAGGTGTCAGCAGCTTGGAAGTATTGCACTCTCTCTCAAGGAATGAGTCCCTGAGTGGTGCAAATGTTTAAGGTGTCGGCTGTCAACCAAAAGATTGGCAGTTTGAACCTATCCAAAGGCACCACAGCTTGTCAATCTGCTTCCAAAGAGGCACAACTTTGAAAACTTTATGGAGTGCAGTTCTGATCTGCAATGCATTGGGCCACCATGAGTTGGAATTGACCCCAGAGCAACTAGGCTTTTATTGATGGCACAAATATTGTCTGTAGAGAAGAAATGAAAATCAATGGCATTGAGGTGAAATGAAATCCAGAAGATCTGGATACTGAATATAAAGGACATTTTAAATATTGAAGACATTTTAGGTATATGATGAAACTCATTTTATTTTGCTTGTGTTGTTGTTAGGTGCCATGGAGTTGGTCCTAACTCTTAGCAAACCTATGTATAACAGAACAAAACACTGCCCAATCTTGTGCCATCTTTTACTATGCTTGAGCCCACTGTTGCAAGCCACTGTGTCAATCCATCTCACCTTCCTCCTTTTCACTGACCCTCTACTTTACCAAACATGGTGTCCTTCTCCAGGAATTGGTCTGTCCTGATAACATATCCAAAGTACATAAGACAAAGTCTCATCTTCCTTGCTTCCAAAGAACATTCTGGTTGCACTTCTTCCAAGATAGATTTGTTCCTACTTCTTATAGTTTATGGCATATTCAATGTTCTTTGCCAACACCCTAATTTGAATGCATTAGTGCTTCTTTGGTCTTCCTTATTATTGTCCAGCTTTCATATGCATATGAAGTGATTGAAAGTACCATGGCTTGGGTCAGGTCCACCTTAGCCTCAAAGTTATAATTTTGCTTGCTAGTATTTTGTTTTGCTTGTAATGTGTATAAATATTTTCAATACTTATAAAAAATACAAAATAATAAGAAAGTACTGACACTTTTCTTTTTCCATTATTAGTAGTGTGTCTTACATTTGATAGCCTCTTAGATTCAATGCAATTATGAAATTTCTGAATGTGTTAATTCATGAATATATGATAAATACAATTAGACATTTGTGATCCAATAAATCTTTAGTAATCTAAATAGCTCACCATGTATTCTCAGTGGTGGAAATGCACCCAGAAGTATATAAAGTACAGTTATAAAAATTTTTATAAAAATTTGCCATTGAGTCAACAACAACTCAAGGTGACTTCATGTGTTGCAGATAAGAACTGTGCTTCAAAGGGTTTTCAATATGATCTTTGGGAAGTAGATCACCAGGCCTTTCTTCTGAGGCATTTCTGGGTGAATCTGAGCCATTAATTCTTTCATTACTAAAAAAACCAAACCAAACTCACTACCATTGAGTCAGATTTGACTCATAGTGACCCCTCCTTGGGTTTTTGAGGTGGTATCTCTACGGAAGTAGATTGCCCACTCTTCCTTTAGAGGAGTGGCTGGTGGGTTTGAACCATCACCCTTTTGGTTAACAGTCAAATGCCTTAGGCACGACACCACTAGAGCTATTTCAAAGAATTTAGAATTCCCATAAACCCTCTAATTTGTTTTAATTTCTTATTTTGACATAATTTGACTTCAGAAAAGTTTCATGAATACTACAAAGAATTTCCATGTACCTTCCACACAGATTACCCAAATGTTAATATTATACTACATTTGCTTTATTGTTTTCTGTTTTTCCATTTTTTTTTTCATAGCTGCAAAGTGCTACATAGTGTGGAGTAGTATCCTGGTTTATTCAATCACTTTGCTATGTATGAGCATTTGTTTCCAATATTGTGCATTTACAGTGTTGCAATGAATAAACTTGTACCTACATATTTTTTTTAAACTTTTTATTGTGTTTTGGGTGACAGTTTACAGAGCAAATTAGTTTTCCATTCAATAATTTATACACATTTTGCTTTATAACATTGACTACAATTCCAACACTCTACCCACTTCCTCCCTGTCCTCCCTGCTCCCATTTGTCCTTCTATTGTGCCCCTTCCTGCCTTCTGTGCTTTTGATCTCTTCTGGCAAATGCTGCCCTTTTGGTATCTTATGGTTGATTGTTCTGAGGAATTCATTTCTCTGGTGTCACTGTTCACTTTATAGACCTACCTATTGGGGGCTCTGGTAGCATAGTGCCTAATGCACTTACTTGACTGCTAACCAGAAGGTTGGCAGTTCAAGCCCACCAGCCACTCCCTGGAAGGAAGGTTGGGCAATCTACTTCCATAGTGATATTGCCTCTGAAACCCAAGGAGGGTATGAGTCGGGTCCGACTCAACAGCACATAACAACAACAACATTGTTTGACTGAATGGTGATCCCCAGGAGTGGATCAGTTCCAGGCCTGATGGGTGTCCACAGGCTACAGTCTTGGGGTTCTGCCAGTCTCTATCAGACCAGTAAGTCTGATCTTTTTTATAGTTTAGATTTTTTTTCTATCCTTTAAAAAATTTTTTTTTTCTTCCTGCTCTATCTAGGACCTTCTATTAGGATCCTGATCAGAGAGGTTGGTAATTATAGCCAGGTACCAGCTAGTTCTTCTGATCTCAGGGTAGTAGACACTGTAGTTGACATGATCCATTAGTCTTTTGGGTGCCTATGTATTTTTATGTTGTTTAGATTTTATCTTTGGGCTAATTCTAGAAGTGTAATTACTAAATCAAAAAGTTATCATACATGTAAATTTGTTAGATATTGCCAAATTCCTCTCCATAAGAGTTCAAACACATTGCATTTCTATCAACAATGTATGAGTGTGTGATTTCCCACAGTCTCACCAAAAGAGTTGTTTTTAAACTTAAACAAGTTTTGCCAATTTTTTGAGTAAGAAATGGATCTCAGGGTTGTTTTAAGCCACAAATCTCATATTATGAAAAAGTCTGAATACCATTAAAGGCCATTTTTACATCTTTTACAAGAAATTATTCATGCCTTTTGTCTATTTTTAAAGTTTGGGGTTTTAATCAATATTTTGTCTTCAATATATGTTATAAATATTCTCTTTTTGCCTGTTGTATTTTGACTTTGTTTACAGATTATTTTCTGGTTTGCAAAATTAAAAACTGATATTTATGTAGTCAAACTGATTAATCTGTACTTTTATTTCATCTGAATGTTTTTTTTCTAGTATTCATGTCTTCTTTACATTTTTATCACTGATTCATTTGGAGTTCATTCTGGCATGTGGTGTGAAGTATGGATCTAATCTTACATTTTTTCAAACAACTAATAGTTGTCTCAGCACCATTTATCAAAGTGTTCATCTTTGCCTCAGTGTATTAAGGCACCGTCTTCACCATTTACTAAATTTCCAAATTTATTTGAGTTTATTTCTGGCCATTTTACTCTATTCCACTGATCTAATTTCCTATTCTGCACGATTCCAAACTGTATTAATTATACAGGTTTCATAGTACATTTTAATTTCTGTTGAGGCAACTTCCTCCTTGTAGCTCACCTTTTTCAGTGTGAGTTTTATTTTCCCTAGCTATTCGTGTTTATTTTTTCATATTAATGTTTCTTTTATTGTGGTTTGGATGAAAGTTTATGGAGAAAATTAGTTTTCCATTCAGCAACTTAACACATACTTTGTTTTGTGATATTAGTTGCGAAACCCTCAGTGTAACAGCACCCCTCCCACTTCCTCCCTGGATTCCCAATTTCCATTTGTCTTTCTTTCCTGTCTCTTCCTGCCTTCAGAATTTGCGGTTTTGGGGAAATGCTAACATTCTGGTAGCATATGGTTAATTGTTCTGCGGATTGCATTCCTCAAGGTGTCATTGTTCACATTATAGGCATGTCTATAAGCTTTTTTGGCTAAAAGCTTATCTCCAGGGGTGCGTTCAGTTCCAGGTTTGAAGGGTATCCAAGGGCCAAAGCCTCAGAGGTTCTACGAGTCTCTAATAGACAAGTAAGTGTAACATTATTTTATTATTTTAAATTTTGCTGTACATTTTTCCCTCTTACTCTGTCCAGTATCTTCCATTGTGATCCAAATCAGAGTAGTCAGTAGCAGTAACCAGACAACATGTAATTCTTCTGTTTCAGGATAGAGGAGGCTGTGGTTAACGTGGTTTATTAGTCCTTCGGATGAATTGTTTCCTTGAGTCTTTGATTTTCTTCTCTCTTCTTTGCTCCAGACAGGGAGAAACAAATAACTCTATTTTAGATGGCTGCTCACAAGCTTTTTAGACCCTAGTCACTGCTCACAAAAATAGAGATGTAGAACATTGTGGAGTATATGCCAATTGAACTAGATGTCCCCTGAGACTATGGTTCGAAGCCCCCAACAACAGTGATTCAGTCCCTCAAGGTGTTTGGTTAAGGCTAAGAAGTTTGCGTAACTTTATTCCTTATGTACTCTTCTATATTCATGGATATATTTGCAGCACATAAAATACATATGTAGAAATATCCTCTACCAAACATATACATACTTGTGTGTTTAGTCCTATTAGCCTTTTACACCTGTTCAGCTTGCATGTCTACCTATGTATCCACTCACAGGTTATTGTTTATTACGGTTATTGAATGATTGTATATATAATGTTGTTGTTATGTGCTGTCGAGTCAAACCCGACTCATAGCGACCCCTCCTTGGGTTTCCGAGGCAGTATCACTACGGAAGTAGGATTGCCCAACCTTCCTTCTGAGGAGTGGCTGGTGGGTTTGAACCGCCAGCCGTCTGGTTAGCAGGCAAGTGTCTTAGCCACTATGCTACCAGAGCTCCCCCTGTATATATAATAGTATTTACTTTTGTTGTCTTTAACTCTCGTGCACTTCCCAGTGTCTTCCTTGGCCTTGGTCATATTGTGCTGACGTCCTCCTTATTGTTTATTGTATTTCCCTTCACCCAAGTTAATACATGTCTATTCTTTAGTTAGTTATTCCCCCACCCCTTACACTCCCATCCCTGGTAACAATCAAAAAATATTTCTTTCTATGTGTAAACCTTTTCTTGGCTTTTTATAGTAGTGGTCTCATACAGTGTTTGTCCTTTTGTGATTGACTTATTTCACTCATCTTATGAGTCCTCTAGGTTCATCCATGTTATAGGGTATTTTGTGGATTCATTGTGGATTCATAGTTATTCTTTAATGATGCATAGTATTCTATTGGGTGTATGTACCATGGTTTGTTTATCCATTTGTCCATTGATGGACACTTAGGTTGTTTCCATCTTTTTGCTATTGTGAATAATGCTGCAGTAAACATGGGTGTACATATATCTGTTTGTGTCCCAGCTTTTATTTCTCTAGCATATATACCTAAGACTGAGATTGTTGTATCATATGATATTTCTATTTCCTACTTTTTAGAGAAGCAAAACCAAAAAACCAAACTCACTGCTGTCGAGTCATTTTTTAATCATAGTGACCCTTCCTTGGGTTTCCGAAGCAGTATCTTTATGGAAGTAGATCACCCAATCCTCCTTCCGAGAAGTGGCTGGTGGGTTTGCACTGCCAGCCTTTTGGATAGCAGTCAAATGCCTTAGACACTATGCCACCAGAGTACCCTTTAAAGAAGAAGCATACCATTTTCCACAGTGATTGTACCATTTTACAGTCCCAACAGCAATGTATGAGAGTTCAATCTCTCCACACCCTTGTCAGTATTTGTTGTTTTCTGATTTTTTATAACTTTGCTATTACTGCTGTGGTGAGATGATATCTCATTGTTTCAATTTCCATCTAGCTAATGGCAAATGATTGCCAGCATTTCTTCATGTGTTTCTTGGCCACCTGAAGGTCTTTGGTGAACTGTCTGTTCATGTCCTATGTGAATTTTTTAGATGAACTTTTTTTTTTTTAATTGTTGAAGTGTTCATGGTTTCTATAAATTTGACTGCTAACCAGAGGCTGGCAGTTCAAACCCATGAGCCACTCCTCGGAAAGAAGACTGGGCAATCTACTTCCATAAAGATACTGCCTTGGAAACCCAAGGAGGGGTTGTTATGAGTTGGATCCAACTCCACAGCAGTGAGTTTGGTTTTTTGCTTTTTTGTCCAGTAAGTTGTTACCAATTTTTTTCCACAGTCTGTAGGTTCTTCCCTTACTCTTTTGGAGAAGTCTTTTGATGCACATAAGTTTTTAATTTTTTAAACACTTAAGCATTTAATTTTTAGACGGTCCTTGTCATCTAGTTTATTTTCTGCTGTTTGTGAATTTTTATTTATGTTTGATAGACTATATGTGTCATAAATTAGCACTCCTAACTTTGCTACTATTTTTCTTTAATAACCTTTATATTTTTAAATTTAGGTTTTTGATCCACCTTGAGTTAGTTTTTTATATGGTGTGAGTTATGGATCCTGTTTCATTTTTCTGCAAATGGATATCTAATTTTACCAGCAATATTTGTTAAAGAGACTATATCTTCCCCCATTTAATGCATTTCAGCCCTTTGTCAAAGGTCAGCTATGTGTAGTGGATAGATTTACTTCTGGGTTCTCAATTCTGTTCCGTTGGTCTATGTTTCTGTTATTGTACCATTACCAGGCTGTTTTGACTACTGTGGCTGTATAGTAGGTTTGGAGACCAAGAAGTGTGAGGCCTTCCACTTTGCTCTTCTTCTTTAGTAGTGCTTTGCATATCTGGGCCCATTTTCCTTTCCGTATATAGTTTTAGATTAGTTTTTCCATCTCTTTGAAGAATGTTGATGAAATCTGGATGGAGATTACGTTATACCTACAGATCACTATGGATAGTTTTGATGTTTTCACAATGTTAAGTCTTCCTATCTATGAGCATGGTAAGTTCTTCCATTAATGTAAGTCTTTTTTGATTTCTTGCAGCAGTATTTTATAGTTTTCTTTTTGTAAGTCTTTTGTCTCTGGTTGGGTTTATTTCTAAGTAGTTCATGCTTTTGGTAACTATTATAAATGGTATTGCTTCCTGATTTCCTTTTCAGAGTTCTGTTTGTTAGTGTAAATGAATCTACCTGATATTTGTATTTTGATCTTGTATCCTGCCACTTTGCTGAATCTTTCTATTAGTTTCAGTACTTTCTTGTTGAGTCACTGAGATTTTTTATGTATAGGATCATATCATCTACAAATAGGGATACTTTTACTTCTTTCTTACCAATGTGGGTGCCTTTTGTTTTCCTGTTTTACCTGATTTCTCTGGCCAGTACTTCAAACACATTATTGAATAGGAGTGGTGACAAAGGGCTTCCCTATCTGGTTGTTCACAAGGGGACTGGTTTCAGTCTCTCTCTGTTGAGAATAATGTTGGCCATTGGTTTTGTGTGTGTACTCTTAATTATGTTAAAGAATTTCCCTTCTATTACTATTTAGCTGAGAGTTTTTATCAGGAATTTAACAGGTTTTAAAAAATCCTGTGTTTTATTTATGTGTGGATTGTGTTGATTATTTTTATAATATTTAACCATCCTGGCATACTTGATGTGAATCCCACTTGGTCATGATTGAGAATTTTTAGTTATGTTCATGAGGGACATTAGTCATAATTTTCTTTTCTAGTGGTATCTTTGCCTGGCTTCAGTGTCTGGGTTATGCTTGCTTCATAGAATGAAGTCAGGACTATTCCATCCTTTTCTAGGTTCTGTAACAGTTTGAGTAGAAATGGGGTCACCTTTTCTCTGAATGATTGGTACAATTCTCCAGTGAAACTGTCTGGGCCAGGACTTTTTGCTGTTGTTGTTGTTAGTAACTTTTTTTTTTTTATAACCTGTTCATTTTCTTATTTTGTTATGGGTCTGTTCAAATTTTCTACTTCAGTCTATGTTAGTTTAGGTAGGTAGTGTGTTTCTAGAAAATTGTCCATTTCTTCTAGTTTTCAAATTTGTTGGAGTACTGTTATTCTGTTGTTGTTGTTGTTAGGTGCTGTTGAGCCATCTCCAACTCATAGAGACCCTGTGCACAGCAGAACAAAACACTGCCTGGTCCTGTGCCAGCCTCATGGTCCCTGCTACAACTGAGCCCATCATTGCAGCCACTGTATCAATCCATGACATTGAGGGCCTTCCCCTTCTACATTGACTATCCACTTTACCAAGCATGATACCCTTCTCCAGGGAATGGTTCCTTCTGACAACATGACCAAACTAGATGAGACCAAGTCTGGCCATTCTCACTTCCAAGGAGCATTCCAGCTGCACTTATTCTAGGACAGATCTGTTAGTCCTTTTAGCAGTCCATGGTACTCTTAGCATTCTTCTCCAACACCACAACTCAAAATCATCATCTCTTCTTCAGTTTTCCTTAATCATTGTCCAGCTCTCACATGCAAACAGGTGATTGAAAATACCATCATTTGAGTTAAGTGCACCTTATTCTTCAGAGAGATATTTTTGCTCTTCATCACTTGAAAGAGGTTTTTGCAGCAGATTTGCCCAATGCAGTATGTTGTCTGATGTCTTGACTGAAGCTTATGTTGGTGTTGACTGTAGGACCAAGTAATATGAAGTCCACGAAAACTTCAATCTTTTCTCCATCCATCGTGAAGCTGTTTATTGGATCAGTTGTAAGCATTTTTGTTTTCTTTATATTGAAGTGTAATGTATACTGCAGACTGTAGTCTTTAATCTTTATTAGTAAGTGCTTCAAGTCATCCTCACTTTCAGCAAGTAAAGTTGTGTCATCTGTGTATCACAGGTTTTTAATGAGTCTTCCTCCAATCCTGATGCCACATTCTTCTTCACATAATCCAAATTCTTGGATTATTTGCTCAGCATACAAGTTGAATATGTATGGTGAAAGGACACAACCCTGACACACTCCCTTCCTGATTTTAAACCATGCAGTGTCCCCTTGTTCTATGTGAATGACAGCCTCCTGATTTATGCACAGGTTCTTCATGAGTACAATCAAGTGCTCTGGAATTCCTATTCTTCTAAATGTTATCCATAATTTGTTATGATCCACATAATCGAATGTCTTTGCATAGTCAATAAAACAGAAGCAAACATCTTTCTGGTATTCTTTGCTTTCAGCTAAGATCCATCTGACATCAGCAATTATATCCTTCATTCCACATCCTTCTGAATCCAGCTTGCATTTCTGAAAGCTCTATTTCAATATACTGCTGTAACCATTTTTTAATTATCTTCAGTAAGACCTTACTTGCATATGATATGAAGGACATTGCTCACTAATTTCCACACTCTGTGGGATCATCTTTCTTTGGAATAGGTACAAATATGGATCTCTTCCAAGCAGTTGGGCAGGTAGCTGTCTTCCAAATCTCTTAGCATAGCTGAGTGAGTGCCTCCAGGGGGCATCTGTCTGTTGAAACATCTCAATGGGTATTCCATCAATTCCTGGAACCTTGTTCTTCACCAATTCTTTCAGTGCAGCCTAGACTTCTTCCTTCAATATCATTAGTTCTTGATCATATGCCACCTCCTGAAATGGATGGACATTGACCGATTCTTTTGGTACAGTGACTCTGTGTCCATCTTCTTTTGATTCTTCCTGCATCATTTAATATTTTGCCATAGAATCTTTCAATACTGTACTTGAAGCTTCAATCTTTTCTTCATTTCTTTCAGCTTGAGAAATGCTGAGCATGTTCTTCCCTTTTGGTTTTCTAACTCCAGGTCTTTGCATATTTCATTATAGTAATTGGCTGCTTCTGCTTGAGCTGCTCTTTGAAATCTTCTGTTCAGCTCTTTTTTCTTGTCATTTCTTTCATTTGCTTCAGCTACTCTCCACTCAAGGGCAAGTTGCAGCATCTCTTCTGACAGCCATTTTGGTCTGCTCTTCCTTTCTTTTCTTTTTAATGATCTCGTGCTCTCTTCATGGATGATGTTCTCGATCTCATCCCACAATTCCTCTGGTTTTCAGTCCTTGATGTTCAATGCATCAGCTCTATTCTTTAGATGGTCTCTAAATTCAGGAGAGATATATTCAAGGTCATATTTTGGCTCTCATGCACTTGTTTTAATTGTCTTCAATTTCAAGTTGAACTTACATATGAGCCATTGATGGTCTGTTCCCCACAATCAGCTCCTGGCCTTGTTTTGGCTGAAGTTATTGAGCTTTTCCATTGCCTCTTGCCACAGATGTAGTCAATCTGATTCCTGTGTATTCCATCTGGCAAAGTCCATGTGTGTAGCTGCCATTTGTGTTGTTGAAAAAAGTTACTTACAATGAATAATTTGTTGGTCTTGCAAAATTCTATCATGTGATCTCCTGCATTATTTCTATCATCAAGGCCCTCATTTCCTACCAGTGACTCTTCTTTGTTTCCTACTTTTGCATTCCAGTCTCCAGTGATAATCAACACATCTTGATTGCATGTTTAGTCAATTTCAGACTGCAGAAGTTGGTAGAAATCTTCAATTTCCTCATCTTTGGCTTTGGTGGTTGATGCATAGGTTTGAATAATAGTAGTATTAACTAGTCTTCCTTGTAGGTGTATGGATATTATCCTATCACTGACAGCATTGCACTTGAGAACAGTTCTTGAAAGAGTCTTTGTGAGAATGAATGCCACACCAACCCTCTTCAATTTGTCATTCTCAACATAGTAGATCATATGGTTGTCTGCAGATCAGTGAGTAAGCACAAGCCTGCCCATGCTTACCTCACTCCCGGTTACTAAGCACAAGCCCTCCCGTGCTTACCTCGCTCCCGGGGACTAAGCAAAAGCCCGCCCGTACTTACCTTGCTCCCGGAGATCCAGTCCCTCTCGGGAGGGTAACAAGGGAAAGTGTTCAGTGCAGATCAGTGAGAGCTGCAACATCTGAGTAAACCCAGCCTTACTCATGGAAAAGAGAAAGCTTTCGAGACCTTCATTTGCTGATGTGGCACCACTCAAATTGAAGAGAA
>NW_006921606.1:4538609-4542489 GCF_000298275.1 Orycteropus afer afer
TTTATGCATTCCGTTTCATTTTTGACAACTTCCATTTTTTCCTAGATTCATACTTAGTACATTATATGTTTCAGTTATAAATGGATGTTTGCACCTGTTTCTTCTCATTTTGATTTGTGCCACATCAGCCAATGGAGGTCCTAAAAGCTTAACTCCATCCATATCATTAAGGTAGTCTCTATTCTGAGGAATCAGCTCTTCCCCAGTCATATTTTAAGTGTTTTCTGACCTGATAGGCTCATCTTCCAGCACTATATAGGACAATGTTTCAAGGCTGTTCATAGTTTTCCAGTATATATCAGATAGTGTTTCACTGCTATTCATAAGATTATCACTGGCCAATTCTTTGAGAAGTAGAAGGCCTCTCCCTTCTTCCAAGTCTATCTCAGTCTGGAAGCTCTGCTAACACCTGTCCACCATGATTACTCATGCTGGCATTGTGCAACACTGGTGGCATAGCAACCAGCCTCACAGCAATATGCAAGCCACCACAGGATGACAAATTGACAGACAAGTTTGTCCCCTTTAGTTGTTTCTATCCTCTGTGCTCATTTCCCCACCTATGTGGGGCCCAGTCTTACGATAAAGCTGCCCCAGAAGGCCCAAGCCATGTGCCCTCCTACCTTTCTGGGGGCCCGGCCTTAAAATAAAGCTGCCCCAGAAGGCCCTGAGCCACATGACTGCCTACCTCTCTGGGAGCCCAGCCTTAAAAAAATAAAAAGAAATACTGTTATTCTAGTATTCTGTTATAACCCTTTTTATTTCTGTTGGTTCTATTGTGATGTCACCCATTTCAATTCTTATTCATGTTATTTGCATCTTCTCTTTCTTTTCCTTTTTTATATTTGCCATTTAGATTCTCAATTTTATTAATGCATTCAGAGAACCAACTTTTAGTCTTGTTGCTTCCTTCTACTGTTTTTCTGTTTTCTATTTCATTTATTTTTGTTCAAATATTTATTATTTCCTTTCTTCTGGTGACAGTAGGCTTTTTTTATTTTTTTTTTTTTGCTGTTCTTTTTCTTTTTCTAATTGTTGGAGAGGGAGCTCTGGTAGCATAGTGCCTAAGGCACTTGACTGCTAACCAGAAGGTTGGCAGTTCAAACCCACCAGCCTAACCCAAGTAGGTTGGGCAATCTACTTCTGTAGTGATACTGCCTCAGCAACACAAGGGTCACTCTGAGTCAGGGCCAACTTGACGGCACATAACAACAACAATTGTTGGAGATGTTGGGTTAAGGCGTTGATTTTTGTTCTTTCTTCTTTTTTGATGTGTGCATTCATTGCTATGAATTGACATCTGAGCATTGTTTTCCCTGTGTCCCAAAGGTTTTGGTACATTGCATTTTCATTCTCACTTGAGTATATGAAGTTTTTTATTTCACTTTTCATTTTTTCTATTACCAAGTAGTTTTCAAGCAGGGTAGCATTCTTTTTCCATGTCTTTGATTTTTTTTTTTTTTCCTTGTTCTTCCTGTTTTGAATTCTAATATAGTATTGTGATCTGAGAATATGCTTTGTACTATTACGATGTTTTAAAATTTATTGAGGCTTGTGTTGTGACCTAATGTGTGGTCTGCTTTGGAGAATGATCCATGTTTGCTGGAAAAGAATGTGAATTGTGTTTTTTTTCTAGAGGGGGCAGTAGAGAGTTCTGTATAAGTCTATGAGGTCAATTTGGTTAATTGTGTTGTTTGGATCTTCTGTATTTTTGTTAAATTTCTTTCTAGTTGTTCTGTCTTTCATTGAAAGTGGTGTGTTAAAATCTCCTACTATTATTATAGAGTTGTCTATTACTTTTTTCAATTTTGTTAAAGTTTCATTTACCTATTTTAGGGCTCTTTCATTGTGTAGATATTTATTACGGTTATGCCCTCTTGTTGGATTGACTATTTAATCATTATATAATGTCCTTCCTTGCCACTTTTGCTGGTTTTGGGCTTAAAGTTGATTTTATCAGAAACTAAGCTCTATTTTGATTGCCATTTATTTGATTTTTTTTTTCCTCTCTTTGATTTATAGCTTTCTTTTATCTTTGTGTCTAAGTTGTGCCCCTTGTAGGCAACATATTGATGGCTGAAGTTTTCTTTTCCATATTAACACTCTCTGTTTACTGGTGCATTCAATGCATTTACATACATTGTAATTATCAATAGATATGAATATACTACTGTCATTTTGTTGTGTGTTTGTGTGGTGCTAATTATTTCTTTGTTTCATATATTTTTCTGTGATGAGTTCTTTTTTTTTCAGATTTTCTTTTCATTTTGATTTTGCTGTTAATTTTGTGTACTTACTAAGTCTTTATGATTTTCTTCTTTTTTATTTTGGTTACAAGGTTTATTAATTTTCTTTGTGGTTATCCTAATATTTAATTTTAAGTTTAAAATAGTCCATTCTTTCTCTTTTTTAATTGTACTTTGCTTGCAAATTTACAAAGCAGATTTGTTTTACATTCAACAGTTCACACGTATTTGATCTCAGCCCCAATTACAATCCTCAACCATGAAAACTCTCCTCTCTTTTCCTCCCTGTGACTAACCCCTCCCTGTGCCTTTCTTGTGTATGCATTCCTGTCTGTCCAGCTTTCCCTCTATGTGAATGCTGCCCCTCTGATGTCTCATGGTTGATTGATTTAAGGGGTGAATCTCCCTATGGTAGGTGGGTACATGTTCCTGGGATAGGTGTTTTACATACAGGTCTTTCTACTGTTGGGCTGAAAGCCAATCCATGGAAGTGAGTCCATTTCTAGGCCTGAAGGATAACCCGGGGCCATAGTTTCAGGGGCTCCACCAATCTATCTGACCAGTAAGTCTGGTCATTTTTGTATTTTTGAATTTTGTTCCACATTTTTCCTCCCACTCTAACCAAGATTTTTCTATCCCTTTCTGAGTGATTGGCATTGGTAGCTGGCACCATCTAGTTCTTCTGAGGTCCTCATGGTCTATCATATCTTTGGACTAATTGTTTCCAAATGAAGTCCATTCTACCTTTATATCAGCTTGACTCCTTCTCCTTCTGTTACTACATCATTTATTCTGTCTTTTTGTTTTGTAGCTGTCATCATTTACAAATTGACATCTCTGGTTCCCTATTTTCAGTCTTATGGGTTTTTAAAGTTTTGATACTTCTGTGTCTGGGTTTGTTTCCTGGGTGATGTTCTCATGTGTCTTAATCTCAGATTGTTCTCTGGCATCCTTGGTTCTCTCTCCCAAGGGCTGCCTTTAGCATTTTTTTGTGTGGTTGGTCTTTTTTTTTTTTAAACATATTTCCTTAATTTCTGCTACCTGGAAATGTCATAATATTTTCATAGCATTTCCGGGGAAATTTTGCTGCATATATAACTGTTGGCTGGCAAATTTTTCTTTCAGGGCTTTATATATATCATCCCATAAACTTCTAGCCTGCATGGTGTCTACCAAGAAATCAGAGCTTAATCTTATTGGTTTCCTTTGTAGGTAACATCCATTTTTCCTGAGCTGCTCTCAAGATTTTTTCTTATTGTTGTTGTTGTTAGGTGCTGTCGAGTCATTTCCTACTCATAGCGACTCCATGCACAGCAGAATGAAACACTGCCTGATCCCGTGCCAGCTCCACGATCCCTGCTATACCTGAGTCCATCATCACAGCCACCATGTCATTCCATCTTGTTGAAGACCTCCCCCTCTTTCATTGATCCTCCACCCTACCAAACATGACATCCTTCTCCAGGGAATGGTCCCTTCTTACAACATGACCAAAATAGGTAAGATGAAGTCTGGACATTCTCTCTTCCAAGGAGCATTGTGGGTGCACTTCCTCCGGGACAGATCTGTTAGTTCTTTTAGCAGTCCATGGTACTTTCAGCATTCTTCGCCAGCACCACAACTCAAAAGCATCA
>NW_006921606.1:4543964-4551879 GCF_000298275.1 Orycteropus afer afer
GTTCTTGATATCTTCCCACAATTCTTCTGGTTTTCAGTTGTTGGTGTTCAATGCATCAAATCTATTCTTTAGATGATCTCTAAATTCAGGAGGGATATATCAAGATCATATTTTGGCTCTCTTGGACTTGTTTTAATTGTCTTTAACTTCAAGTTGAACTTGCATATGAGCAGTTGATGGACTGTTCCACAATCAGCTCCTGGCCTAGTTTTGGCTGAAGATATTGAGCTTTTCCACCACCTCTTGTCACTTGTTTCTTTCTTAGTCTTTGGTTTTGGAAATTTTGATATCAATATGTCTTGGTGATTTTCTTTTTGAGTCTATTTTATTTGGGGTTTGTTGAGCTTCTTGATTTACCTCTTCTTCTGTTTCATGAAATACAAATAATATAAATATAAATATAGGGATACTTTCTTTCAACAAATCTTTGACGGCTTTCCTGTTCTGGAATTCCAATCATGGGCAAGTTTTTGCTCTTGGTAGTGTCCCACGTGTTGCTTAGGCTTTCTTCATTTTTATTCATTGTTTTTTTTACTGGTTCCTTTCCAAGATTAAAATTGAGTATTTTTTCTTCTATTTCACTGATCCTGTCTTCCATTGATTAATTCTAGTCCTTTGTCTTTCCAATGTGTTATCAATTTCTGAAATTTCAGTGTTAATCTGGGTTTCTAGTTGTTGTTTTTGTATAGTTTCTATATGTATATTTTTTTCATCATTTTGTTCTTGGATTATTTTCCTTAATTATTCTAGAGTTTTGCTGTGTTTTTCTTGATCTTGTCTGTGTTTTCCTTGGTCTCTTGGAGGACCCTATACTTAAGTCCTTTGATTTCAGGGAGTTCCATTACCATTTCTTCATCAAAGAGGTGTCCTGAGTCTTAATTTTGGTCCCCTGCTTAAGAAATATTGTCCTGTTTCTCTGTGTGATTTGAAGTTGTCAGTTGTCTCCAAGACATTGTGCTATTATTGCATTTATTTTGTAATTTTATGTTGGTTTGTTTTGCCCTGAATTTTTTTGTTTTGTTTTTATATATTCAGGTGGGCAAGGCAGGCATGCTGCTCTATTCACTAGTTTGGCTGCACTGTGGCACTCACTCACTACCTGTCTCCTGGTGGGTGGAGTAGAGGGTGGGTGTGTGGGCACAGGTCTGTTTGGTGGTCCTTGAGAAAATCTGAGGGCAGTTTGGACAGGTGTTGGTGGCTATTGGTCATTGATATAGTGGTGAATGAGTATGTGGTGGCACTTGCCCAGTGAGTGGGCTGCAGATTGGAGTTGTGGCAAATGTGGATGGCTAATAGGGATGCAGTTGCCACCTTTTGCCAGATTGGGAAAATAAAGAGAGACAGAGACAGAGAGGTGGGGGAAGGGAAGAAAATAAAAAGAGATAACAAGCACACAGTATGTTATCTAAGAGATTGTGCTCCACCAACCACAGAAGGGGTGGGTACATAGTATGTGATCCATAGAAGTGTGCTAAAGGCTGCTAGGGGAATGGAGTGGCAGGGTGCTGTGGGGTGGGAGGAGGTAAAGCAGGCAAATTGCTGGGTGGGGTTGGGGCAATAACGGGATCATCATTGGCCACCAGGTGGGTGGGAGTGGGAGGAGCCACCCACTCATCATTGGGAGGGTGTTGGGTATAAAAGGGGAGAGTGCAATCCTAATTAGGGTGCTAGTTCTTCTCTTCTCCATTCTGGATAGATTTTTCTTCCCAGACTCTAGTTGTTCTCTATTTGTGTTGGTGGTCGGAGCATGATTGCTTGCTGGGATTTATTATTAAACTTTTTACTTAAAGGTTACATGAAGCTTGGACATTTTCTGTCTCCTAGATTTGCAGCAGATGCAGAGGGTTTTATGAAGTTGTATTTGTTCTATTTTTAAAAAATCCCTCACTCATATCAAACCTATCTCTTAATTATCTACCCATTTTCCCTCCCTTCTCCTCCCCTCCCATCTCTCTCCTTCCAACTCTGGTAACCAATAAATAAAATTTCTTTCTCTGTGTAAGCCTTTCTTTGACTTTTTACAATAATGGATTCATACAATATTTGTCCTTCTTTGATTGACTTACTTCACTCAGCATAATGTCCTCCAAGTTCATCAATGTTATGAGATGATTTGGTGATTCTTCATTATTCTGTAATGTTGCATACTATTATTCCATTTTCTACCTTAGTTTCTGCTAGTTTAGGTAGGTCTTGTGTTTCTAGGAATTTTTCTATTTCTTTAAGGTTTTCAAATTTCTTGGAGTAGTTCTTCATAGTATTCTGTTATTATCCTTTTTCTTTCAGTTGGTTCTGTTGTGATTTCACCAATTTCACTCATTATTTGTGTTATTTGCTTCTTTTCTCTCTTTTCTTTAGTTAAATTTGCCAGTGGTTTGTCTATTTTGTTAATCTTTTCAAAGAAGCAGCATCTAGTCTTGCTGATTTTCTCTGCTGCTTTTGTTTCATTTTTTTTCCTGTTCTGAACTTTATTATTTCCTTTCTTCAGGAGACTGAAGGCTCTTTTGTTGCTCTTTTTCTAATTGTTGGAGTTATTGGGTCAAGAATTTGTATTTGTTCTTAATGTTGTTCTGTGCTGTTTTTTCAGAGGATGCTTTCATTTGGATTTATGCAGCTGCCCTTCCCTTAGCTACTCAACTCCATAATTTCTAAAGTGGAGCAGGCTGTGATCTGGGCATAGATTCACTGCTCAGATAGATGCACAGGTCAAATGGCAGAGGTGGGATTGGAAAGTAGGCAGAACTTCATGCAGAACCTGTCCTGTCTTATCTTTGCTAATCTTGTACCACCAGGAACACCCCTTTCACCATAAATTTTTACTTAGACAAGATTCTCAACATGGTTGTGGTCTATTTGAAGAACATTTGCTATAAGAAATTCAGCTGAGGAGAAGATACAGATAATTCACAAAGAAGACTTCATTCTACACAAAAATTCCTTGCAGGTTTCCTTTAAAAGGTCAGATTCCCACGCTACTTAAAGCAGAATTTATTTTGCAATAATTTAATCTGCATTAGAATTCTCTGGAAATATGCACATGTATCAACCTAGGTACAACTTTGACTCCCTGATTTTCTTTTTCTTCTATCAATTATCTTTCCTTATTCTAGAAATAAAGACCCAAGGAATATACCGTTATAAGATTGCCTTGGTCATTGGGTATAACAAGAAAATAAGTATTAGTTAAAATCAATCTTACTTTTACATAAAGTAATGTGTTTTTACACAAAAGAGAGGGCATGGGTTTGATTTCTGGTTAATGGTGGGTTGAACACATGTTTCTATTCTCACTCCCTTTCAAAAGACTACTAAAACTATAGTAATGGAAATTTTTATAAAGACATAAATCCACAAGGATGGTGTTATCCTGGCAAGAGTCAATAGCAACATTTTTGGAAGCTGAAAATTCGATGCAAGAATCAAAGTCAACGTTATGGGTACGAGAAAGCTAAAACCCAGGCTGGCAGTAGAGAAAGTTAAGAGCCAATTTGAATTACAGTTCAGAGTCTTTCAAAAGCACAAAAAGTTTCAGCACCAGACACCTCTAGAGCAGAGAGTGAAGGAAGGAGGTAAATAAGGAGAACTAGAGTCAATTTTGATAGCAGTTTCATCTCTAGATATCTTTGCCCAATTAATGCTGCTGAAAAACTTCCACCCTGCAAACCCCCCACAGAAGCCTGTATGTTTCTTCTTTTGAAAAGAAATATAAGACCCTTGCAAGAGACTATAAGACAAAATTTGGGGGCACTGTACTAAAGCCAGAAGATCTGGTGGCACAGTGTGTAAATCATTTGGCTGCTAACCAAAAGTCTGTAGTTTGAACTCAACAATCACTTGGTGGGAGAAAGATGAACCAGTGTGTTTCTGTAAAGATTTACAGCCTTGGAAACTCTATGGGGCATTTTTGTCCTATAGGGATACTGTGAATCAGAATCGTCTCAATGGCAATGTATTTGATTTTTTTTTGTTTTGTTTCGTTTTGGTACTAAAACCAGAGATTAAGTGACTGTCTTTATATTGAATGATAAATGTAGAGGCAAAATTTGCTTCCCTTCCAAAATGCTGGTGTTGAAATATTACCCTTCAGACAGACAGTTAGAAAACTTTATTTTTTGAGGAATCTAATCATCCCAAGAGAAAAAACCCAAGATAGTAACCTCAGATACTGACTTCCTCAATATTGTTGTTGTTATTGTTGTTGTTAGTGTCAGTTCTGACTCATTACCACCTTATATATAACAGAACAAAACATGGTGTGGTCCTGCCAACTTGATCAGCATCAATCATGAGCATTTTCAGAGTCCATTGTTGTGGCTATTATTTCAATTCATCTCATTGAGGATTTTCCTCATTTTCTACCACTTATTTGTCACTTTGTCACACAGTGTGTTGCTATGATGTCAAAAGCTATGCCACCAGTATTTCAAATATCAGCAGGGTCACCTATGGTGGACAGGTTTCAGCGGAGCCTCCAAATTAAGGCAGACTGGGTAGAAAGACCTGGTTATATGCTTTCAAAAATTAGCCATTAGAGTTCCATTAAGATGGTAGAATAGGCAGAAAGAGTGCACAGACCCTCTTCAACAAAGAAAAGGGGAACCAATTAACACAGATACAAAAGATAACCCTGGACCCCTGAGCTCTGAAGGGAAAGATATAGAAGTGGACTAAACTCCAACTAGCCAAAGAATTTGCATGAAAACAACAAAAAAAGGAGACATATGGAGCTGCAATCTGGCAGTGATCCTGATGGTACAGGCAGCTTGGATATTGGTGGTAGGACCTAAGAATTAACCTAAAAATCAGCCCTGCTACCAGGGACTACACAGAGGACTGCTCTGGGGGTTGGGGAATAAAAGTAGAAGCAGCAAAGAGGAAGGCAGGCTGAGCTATTGACTTTTGCCTCTCTGGAGGGCACAGCCATTTTGAATGTTTACAAGTGGTATGACCATTTTGGATTTTTAACACAGGGTTCTCCCAGATTCCAGGGACTTAAGAAGAGGCTCTACTTGCTGGGAACAACAAGGACATTCCAGATGCAGAAGAGTAGAAAGGTGTGACATTCTTGTTACTCTTTTACTCCACACCCTCTTGGTGAATGGAGGTATAACCATCCCTCACTCCCACCCACCTTCTGGGTAGGCAGGAATTCCATCCCAGTCTATGTGCTCGGACAGAACCTGGGTGCACTGCCTTGCCCTGCCCTGATTTTTTTCTGTTTTTTAGTTTGTTTGTTTTTGTCTGTTTTAAAACTACTACTATTATTATTACTTTTGACCTTTTTACTATTATTCTTTATTCTTCCCCTCCCAGGTTCTAATTTTCAGCTTTTTTTTTTTTTTTTTCCCAGCTCCTGGTTGCAATTTTTCTTTCTTTCTCATGGTTAACCACATTCCTTATTTTTCTTTTTGCATTTTTACCATTTTTTCTTTATTTTTCTCCTTCTCTACCTTTTTTCTCTTATAGTCCTCTCCCCACATATAGCCCTTTTTTTCTTTTTCCCTTTTTTCTTTTTTTGGTTACTGTTCCTGTGTGATCACATAGTGTGTTTTTGTCCATTTACTTTTATTTCTGATGGCTATTCAATTGTTATATTTTTCAAACTGAGTGGAAGACACCAATAGTCCTCATATGACACAACAACACTCACATCTCCTGAAGCTTCACTTACTGAGGGAGAGCCACCACTTCCTTCAACACCAACAGGCCAATGATAAACAACAACCAAGAAGAACCTGAGTCACCCTTGACTGCTCTTCACAAACAGTTAACAGAGATCTAAATACAACAATGCTATGATATCTCAGAGACAACAGAGCATCACAGTCCACACAAAGAAGGAAGATAAAGCAGAAGAAACAAGGGAGTAGGATGCAGACCCAGAACACATCCCTGAGGAAGGAGCATCATTGGAAATCTCTGATAGGGAACTCAAAAGAATTATATTTAGGTATCTTCAAAGAACTGAAAGACAGACCAAGGGAAACACAGACAAAACCCTAAAAGAATTTTGGAAGAATATACAAGAATACAATGACAAAAGAAATGAAAAATTAGAAATGATTCTAAACCTACAGACAGAAATCCAGAAGAATAATACTAAATTGTTAGAAATAGAGAACACTTTGAAAAGGCAAAGGAGTAAAATTGATGCAACAGAAGACAGAATTATAGAGATTGAAGACAAATACCTGAATACGTCTTTGGAAAGGGATCAATCAGAAAAAAAAAGATCAAAACAAAATGAAGAAAGCCTAAGGTTCATGTGGAATACAATCAAAAGGAATAACCTACATGTTATTGGAATTCTAGAACAGGAAGAGAAAAATAAACCACTGAGAAAATTGTCCAAGATTTGTTGGAGGAGAATTTCCCTGATACAATGAAAGATGAGAATATGTCCATTAGGAAGTCCAAAAACCCCAAATAGGATAGATGTTAAAAGAAAATCACCAAGACATATCATCATCAAACTTATCAAAGCCAAAGACAAAGAAAGAATACTGAGAACAGCATGGGGAGAACAAAAAGTTACTTACAAAGGACAACCAGTAAGAATAAGCTCTGATTTCTCTGTAGAAACCATACAAGTGAGAAGGCAATAGGAAGGTACATATAAAACCATGAAAGAGAAAAAATTTCAACCAAGAATTGTATACCCAGGAAAATTGTCCCTCAAATATGATGGTGAAATTAGGAGATTTCCAGATAAGCAGAAACTAAGGGAATTTGTTAAAACTAGACCAACCTTACAAGAGATACTAAAGGGAATCCTTTGAACAGAGAACCAAAAATAGCTAACAACAACTGACTATTAATACACAAGATGGCATAACCCAAAAACCACAGCCATGGACATATCCAAAGTAAAATAAGTTTACAAGATTGTAAACAGGGAACCAGAGACATCAATTGGCAAGTGAGGACAACTACAGACCAAAAAGAGGGAAATTACTATGTAGTTACAGAACTTCTAAATGGTGAGGAAGTCAAGAGAGTTGCAAGATAGAATGGACTGTTCTAAACTCAGGAAGAAAATTATAAATCACAGGGTAACCTCAAAGAAAAATGATAAACCTTTACATCACAGTAAAAAAAAAAGGACAAGCAAAAATATTCAGCAAATACTAAAACAACAGCAACAAAGGAAATTATAACAGGATTCATAAACATAATGAGCTCAGCACAGAAAATAATATGAAACAAAGAAACCAGGGACACCATGAAAAAACACATACCAAAATGACAGCATCCAAATCATACTTGTCAATAATTACACTGAATGTTAATGGATTAAATGCACCACCCAAGAGACAGAGAGTTGCACATTGGATAACAAAGGAAAAAAAAAAAAAAAAAAAAAAACCATCAATATGCTGTCTGCAAGAGACACACCTTAGAAACAAAGACAAAAATAGATTAAAAATCAAAGGTTGGAAAAAGATATGTCAAGCAAATAGCAACTAAAAAAGCAGGAGTGGCAATATTAATTTCTGATCAAATTGAATTTAAGAAAAAAACCACCATACGAGACAAGGAAAGACTTTATATAAAGATTAAAGGATTGATTGGACAAGAAGCCATAATCATAATAAGTATCTATGGACCCAAGGAAAGAGGCCTAAAATACATGTCTTTTAAAATCAGACTTTAAAAGACAAGTCAAACAGATGACTCCACAGTCATAGGGGGAGAATTTAATACACCACTTTCAATGAAAAATAAAACAACTGGAAAGAAACTCAACAAAGATGCAGAAAAGCTAAACAACACAATCCACCAATTTGACCTTATAGACATCTACAGAGCACTTTACCCAGCAACAGCACAATATACATTCTTTTCCAGTGCACATGGAACATTTTCCATGATAGACCATATGTTAGGCTGTAAAGCTAGCCTTAATAAATTTTAA
>NW_006921606.1:4552979-4554702 GCF_000298275.1 Orycteropus afer afer
CCTACTCAAACTATTCCAAAATATAGAAAAGGATGGAATCCTCCCTAACTCATTTTATGAAGCAAGCATAATCTTGATACCAAAACCAGGCAAAGACGTCACTCAAAAGGAAAACTACAGACCAATATCCCTCATGAATATAGATGCAAAAGTCTTCAACAAAATCCTAGCCAATAGACTCCAACAACAAAGCAAGAAAATAATTTATTATGACCAAGCAGGTTTCATATCAGGTATGCAAGGATGATAGTTCAACATTACAAAAACAATCAGTGTCATCCACCACATAAATAAAAGAAATTAGAAGAACCACATGATCATATCAATTGATGCAGAAAAGGCATTTAATAATATCCAAAACCAATTCCTGATCAAAATTATCAACAAAATAAGAATATAATGGACATTCTTCAACATAATAAAGGGCATCTATGCAAAACCAACAACCAATATTATTCTCAATGGAGAGAGACTGAAACCATTCCTCTTGAGAACAGGAACCAGACAAGGATGACCGCTATCACCACTTCTATTCAACATTGTACTGGAAGTCCTAGCCAGGGCCATAAGGCAAGAAAGGGAAATCAAAGGCATCCAAAGTGGTAAGGAAGAAGTCAAACTATCCCTATTTGCTGATGATATGATCCTGTACCTTGAAAACCCAAGAGACTCAGTCAAAAATCTGCTGGAACTAATTGAGAGATTTAGCATCGTGGCAGGATATGAGATCAACATCCAAAAATCAGTTGGATTCCTGTACACCAGCAAAGAGATTGCTGAAAAAGAAATAAGGGAATCAATAACGTTTACAATAGCTACCAAACAAATAAAATAAAATACTTGGGAATAAATCTTACCAGGAACACAAAAGACCTCTACAAAGAAAACTATAAAAAAAACTATTTCAAGAAACCATAAGAGATCTACAGAAATGGAAGAACATCCCATGTTCATGGACAGGAACACTGAACATTGTAAAAATGTCAATTCTACCCAAAGCAATCTATACATTCAATGAAAACCCAACCCAGATCCCATCAACTTTTTTTAAGGATATGGAAAAACCAGTCACTACCTTTATATGGAAAGGAAAGAGGCCTCAGATAAGCAAAGCACTATTGAAGAAGAAGAACAAAGTAGGAGGTCTCACACTGCTGGATCTCAAAACCTACCATGCAGCCACAGTAGTCAAAACTGTCTGGTAGTGGTATAATGACAGACATATAGACCAATGGAAAAGAATTGAGAACCCAGAAATAGGTCCATCGACCTATGGTCAGCTGATCTTTGACAAAGAGCCAAAATCCATTAAATGGGGAATGGAGTATTTGTTTAATAAATGGTGCTGGAAAAACTGGACATCCATTTGCAGAAAAATGAAACAAGGTCTGTACCTCACACCATATCCAGAAACTAACTCCAGATGGATCAACGACTTAAATGTGAAACCTAAAACTATAGAGTTCCTCAAGAAAAAACTAGGGTCATATTTAGGGGCCCTAATGTATGGCATAAATAGACTATCAAGCATAACCCAAGATGCACAAACAGCAGACGATCAACTAGACGAATAGGACCTAAAAATCAAATTTTTATGTGCTTCCAATGACTTCTCCAAAAGAGTCAAAAGAGAACCTACAGATTGGGAGAAAATATTTGGTAATGACATATTTGACAAGGGACTTAACTCTAGAATTTATAGAAAACTCCAACACCTCAATAA
>NW_006921606.1:4554927-4559617 GCF_000298275.1 Orycteropus afer afer
GCCCAACCTTCCTTCAGAGGAGTGGCTGGTGGGTTTGAACTGCCAGCCTTCTGGTTAGCAGTCAAGTGCCTTAGGCACTATGCTACCAGAGCTCCTCATTAGCCATTAGAGAGATGCAAATCAAAACAACCATGAGATACCATCTTGTCCCAGCACTAGTAGGAAAGATCAGCAAGACAGAAAATAACAAATGCTGGTGAGGAGGTGGAGAGATTCGGACTCTCACACACTGCTGATGGGTCTGTAAAATTGTACAACCTCTGTGGAAAGCAATATGGTGGTTCCTTAAAAAGTTGGAATTAGAAATACCATTTGACCCAGTCATTCCATTACTAGGTATATTTCCTAAAGAAGTGAGAACCATGAGAAGAACAGACATTGCACACCCATGTTCATCACGGCACTGTTTACAATAGCCAAACAATGGAAACAACCTAGGTGTCCATCAACTGAGGAATGGATAACCAATCTATGGTACATACACACAATGGAATACTATGCAACCCTAAAGAATAACCTGTTGTTGTTATGTGCCGTCGAGTCTGCCCCGACTCATAGCGACCCCTCCTTGGGTTTCCAAGGCAGTATCACTATGGAAGTAGGATTGCCCAACCTTCCTTACTGCATAACATGGATGAACTTGGAGGACATTTTGCTGAATGAAATAATTCAATCACAGAAGGACAAATATTGTATTAGTCAATTATTGTAAAAGTCAAGGAAAGGTTTACATATGGAAGGAAATTTTCTTTGTTGGTTACCAGGGGTGGGAGGTGAGGGGAGGGAATCCTGTTAGATAGGTAGAGATAAGTATTGATGTGGGTGAAAGGATGGACAATGTAACAAATGTGAGTGATCAATATGGTGGCATGAGGAAGAGGAAGACATAGAGAGGTACATGGGAGGTGCAGACAACAAAGATGAACCCTTTTGTACATACAGTACTGTGTTGTTAGTGAAGGCAAACACGGGTATATGGGTGGATATATGTGTGTACAGGCTGAACTATTAGGTATGTCTATGAAGTAGGGAATGTACCTAAGATCATGTATAGAGTTGGCAGACAATGGTCCTACAAGGGTATTTGTATGACCTGTAAGAATTCCCAGGTGTATAGTAGAGGTGACAAGGGACAAGGTTGTAGTCACTTCTTGGTCACAGCCAGCTATCCAAAGGGACCAAGCAGTTGAACCGGTCGACTCAGGACCATAGTCGCAGGGGACATCAAGCTCAATTGGCATAACATACCATACAAAACATTGTTCCATCTCCTACTTTGGCCAGTAGCGACCGAGGTCTTAAAAGCTTGAAAGCAGCCATCTAGATGTAATGATGGGTCTCTCCTCATCCAGAGCAAAGAAAAATGAAGAAACCACCAAAGATTCATGGAAACAATTAGTCCTAGTGACAGGTACAACATGCGATCTGCATGGCCTATATGACTATGAGACCAGAAGAACTAGATAGTGCCCAGCCACCACTGTCAACCACTTGGGGTAGGTATCTATGTAGGAGATCCTGGATAGAGAGGGAGAACAATGTAGAACAAAACTTAAAATCATTTGGAAAAAAAAAAGGGGGGGGACCAGTTTTGCTGGTCTGATAGACCCTGGTAGAACCACTAAGACTATGACCCCTAGCTGTCCTTCAGGTCTGGAATTGAACCCACACTTGTGGCTTCCAGCCAAAGAAAAGAAAGACAAATGAGCTGAACAATTACCTGAGGTAGATACACTCCTTGGAGAGAACAATCATGGGAGAAAGAAGGGCTGTTTATGCACAGGGAGACAGCTCAGGGGGCAGGAGTGTATGGAGGGATGGACAAAGGGAAGAGGTAACTATTGGGAGGAAGTGAGAGGGGAGCAGTTGCATTGGGGTAAATTGTAGTCAATGTTGTGAGACAACGTGTATGTGAACTGCTGAATGGAAAGTGAATTTGCTCTGGAAATTTTCACCCAAATCACAATGAAACCAAACCAAACTATATATATATATATATATATATATATATATAAGCCAATGAAAACCCTATAGATTACAGCAGACTTCCCCAATAGAACTCTGTCATATCACTGAAGATTAAAGCTCAAAGTCAATAAGCCCCACCCACATGCATAGAGCTTCAACCAGCATTTTAGTCTTTCATTTATAATTATGAGCAGACTGAGAAGGAGTATTAGACATCTGAGGAAAACCTCTAACAAAAGTTAGAGATCAAAACAAACCAAAAGAATTCAACCTGGAGGAAACATACTATGCAGGGAGAAGGAAATTTTTAAATACATGCTATTAATTTCAGAGATGTAAGACAAGATATCACAGCCATTAAACAAGACCAAGAACCCTACAAAATAAACATTTTAAGAATGAAAATTAAAATAACATGATAGTCAAAGTGGAAACATCAATAGAAAAACTAGAAGATATAATTGAGAAAATCCCTCAGAAACTAGAGCAGAAAGACAAAGATGGAAAAATAGAGAAAATATCTAATAAAATTATAAAACCAACTCAAGTATTCTGATATCCATATATCTATCAAGAGAGTACAGAAGAAATGAAGGGAAGAAATCACCAAGAAAAGAATTCGTGAACTATAAGATCTCAGTACTCATCTGTCAGTCCACTTCTCATCTGTCAGTTTGTCATACTATGATGGATTGCATGTTGCTGTGATGCTGGAAGCTATACCACTGGTATTTCAAATACCAGCAGGATCTCTCATGCTGGATAAGTTTCAGCAGAGAATCCAGACAAAGACTGACATGAAGAAGGATCTGATGATCTACTTAAAAAAAAAAAAAATTGATCAGTGCAAACTTTATGAATAGCACTGGAATATTGTCTGATACACTGACAGATGAGTCCCCCAGGTTAAAAGGCACTCAAAATATGACTAGGAAAGTGTTGCCTCCTCAGATTAGAGTTATGCTGCCTCAAGAGGAGCACTGGTGGCATAATGCCTAAGGCATTTGACTACAAACCAGAAGACTAGTAGTGGTTCAAACCCATCAGCCACTCCTCAGAAGGAAGGTTGAGCAATCTATTTCTGTAGTGATACTGCCTCAGAAACCCAAGCAGGGGTTGCTATGAGTCAGATCCGACTCCACAGCAGTGAGTTTGGTTTTTGTTTTTACTTTCTCAAAGTAGACATTAATGATGTAGATGTGTAAAGATTTTGAGACCTGCATTTGGTGATGTAGCATGGCTCAAAATGAGAAGAAACATCTGCAGTTACCCATTAATAATTGTAATGTGGAATATATGAAATATGAATGCAGGAAAATTGGAACTTTTCAAAAATGAAAAGAGGGATTGAAAATGGAGTCTTACCAGTGAGCAGCATGCATTTTATTCCCCTCTGGCACCTAAGGACTTTGAAAACTAGGTACAACAGATTGAATTAAGAACTTTGGTGCTCTAAACAGCTCACTGAATCAGAGTGCACCAAACACAGAAGAGCAGAATTAGAGGAAAGGCACAGGGAGATTATTTAGGAAAGAGCTACTGGCAGAGGACAGACAGGCACCCAACAGAGACCATTGGAAACCTTCCTGTGGCAGTCACTCTCTGCCAGGAAAGGGTGGCTGCCTGAGATGCCTGAGCCAAGAAGGAAGTCACCTTATAGCAGCATACCAGCGACCACTACAATATTACAGTGGGCAGCGGCAGAGACCTGCCTCCAGCAGCTGATTTTGCTGGTAATTTGGGTCGTCTGGGTGCAGATGGGCATGGGCACCACTGCTGAGATTCAGGTGAAGATCTCACTGTTGCGCCAGAAAGGCTAGCTCCTTCCCCTCCCAGCAGATCACAGAGTGGGCTTGGGTCAGACTGGTAGACACTGCTTTTCTTTGCCACGGATATTGGGACCCCAGGTCACTAGCAGGTACTCCTCCAACTCCAACACAGCTGAAATTGCATGCATCTTTGGCGCTGCAGGTGGGCGGTGTCACAGACAAACTCCAGAGCCGGCCATTAGCGGTCTGGTGGGATTGTGTCAGGACCACAGGCAGATGGGGCATGGAGAGCAAAGAAACCGCATCTGAGTGTGGCCCCATGAATTTTGCCTTGGAGCCATGCTTTGGCGCTATGGGGCTGCGGAGGTGGGGTCTTTGAGTGTGCCTGAAATTGGTGGAAATTTGTGACCCTCTAACAATAGGAATCTTTCCGGAGTTTGAGCCACAGTCTTGCAAATAAACACGTCATCAAAAATAGCCTGCTCAAAGCCCTAGAAACCGATCCTAGCAACACCAAGCTTTCCTTCTTCTGCTCCCAACTTCTCTGCAAATACCTTCACACATTCAATAGAAAAAGCCATATGCAGCCAATTACCATAAAACTTCCCACTTCAAACTCTAAACCCTCTTTATGAAAAACAAAAACACATATCCACACTACACACAGTGATTCCACCATCACAAAGAAAACAGTGGAGCGACCAAACACACCTGAATCAATAATAAAATAAAACACACCAGCTTCACCTTTCCAAAATATTAAACCATAAAACCAAGACAAGTCAACACATAACCAGCAGCTAGAGACAACCTAAAGAGACAGCACTGTACCACATTCCAAGGGCTTAAGAAGAGGTTCTGCTTCCCAGTAACCCCAAGAACTCTCCAGACCTGTACTACATGACTGAAAAGGTCCTAGTTTACACCTTTTTTTATTTTTCATTTTTTTTTAA
>NW_006921606.1:4563204-4576225 GCF_000298275.1 Orycteropus afer afer
AGCAACTGGTACACCATCTGATCTGCAGCCTATACGACTATGAGACCAGAAGAAATAGATGGTGCTCAGCTACTACTGTCAACCACTTGGAAGAGAATCTTTGTAGGAGATCCTGGATAGACAGGGAGAACAATGTGGAATAAAAATGCAACCCTAAAGTATAAGATAGAATCTGCAAAAGGACAAAAGGATAAATACTGTATTAGTTTGTTTTTGTAATAGTCAAGGAAATGTTTATCTATGGAAGATCATTTTCTTTGTTGGTTACCAGGAGTGGGAGGGTAGGGTAGGGAATACTGTTAGATAGAGATAAGTTTTGATTTGGGTGAAGAAAAGAGCAATGTACCAAATGTGAGTAATCAATATAGTGGCATTGAGGAAGAGAAAGACATAGAGAGGTATGTGGGAAGTACAAACAACAAAGATGAACCCTTTTGTGCATATAGTACAGCATGGTCAGTGAAAGCAAACATGGGTATATGGGTGGATAGATGGCAGGATAGGCTGAAATATTAGGCATGTATATGAAGTGCAGAGTGCACCCAAGAACATGTATAGGGTTGGGAGAAAGTGGTCCAATAACTTTACGTGTACGGTCTGAATTCTCAGGTGTATAATGGGGCTGACAAGGGGCAAGGTTGTAGTCACTGCTTGGTCACAGCTGGCTACCCAGAGGGACTGAGTAGTTGAACCTGTGGGCTCGGGACCATAGTCACAGAGGACATCAAGCTCAATTGGCATAACATACTACACAAAACATTTTTCTACCTCCTACTGTGGCGAGTAGCGACTGGGATCTTAAAATCTTGCAAGCTGCCATCTAGATGCAATGATGGGTCTCTCCTTGTCCAGAGCCAAGAAGAATGAAGAAAACCAAAAATTCATGGAAACAATTAGTCCTAGCAACTGGTACACCATCTGATCTGCAGCCTATATGACTATGATACCAGAGGAACTAGATGGTGCCCGGCTACTACTGTCATCCACTTGGAAGGGGATCTATGTAGGAGACCCTTGATAGAGAGGGAGAACAATGTGGAGCAAAACTCAAAATAATTTGAGAAAAAAAAAAGGGGGGGGGTGGAGAACCAGGTTTGCTGGCCTATTAGAGCCTGATAGAACCACAGAGACTTTGGCCCCTAGCTGCCCTTCAGGTCTGGAATTGAACACACAGCTATGGCTTCCAGCCAAACAATAGACAGGCATATCAGTTGAGCATTTACCTGAGGTAGATACACTCCTTGGAAAGAATAAGCATGAGAGGAAGAAGGGCTGCTCAGGCACAGGGAGACAGCTCAGGGGGTAGGAGTGCATGGAGAGATGGGCACAGGGAAGAGGTAACTTTTGGGGGGAAGTGGGAGGGGAGATGTTGCATTGTGCTAAATTGTGGTCAATGTCATGAGACAAAGTGTATGTGAACTGCTGTATGGAAATTGTATTTGCTCTGTAAATTTTCACCCAAATCACAATTTAAAAAAAAATGAAAGGATATGCTTGAAAAATTGATATTCTAGGCTTCAGGGAGTTGAAATGGACTGATATTGGTCATTTTGAGTATGGAGATTTCTATACACCTACAAAGAAGACTAGTTAATATATCTATTATTCAAACTTATGAACCAACCACTAATGCCAATGATGAAGAAATTGATAATTTTGGTCAACTTCTGCATTCTTAAATTGATCAAACATGCAATCAAGATGCATTGATCACTGATGTTGATTGAGCTGCAAGAGTTGGAAACAAAGAAAGAATGAGAAAGTTGGAAACAAAGAAAAAAGATCAGTAGTTGGAAAATGTGGCCTTGGTGATAGAAATAATCCCAGAAATAACATGATAGAATTTTGCAAGACCCAAGGTCTATGCACTTGAAATACCTTTTTTCAACAACATAATTAGTGCCTATACATGTGGACCTCACCAGATGGAATGCACAGGGATCAAATTGATTATATCTGTGGAAAGGAACGATAGAGAAGCAATATCATAAGCCAGAACAAGGTCAGGGGCCAACTCCGCAACAGACCATCAATAGCTTATCTGCAGGTTCAAGTTGAGGCTGAAGAAAATTAAAACAAACCTGTGAGAACCAAAGTATATCTCACATGACTACAACTCACCTGATTTCCTAGACCATCTCAAGAATAGATTTGATACACTGGACACTAATGACTGAAGACCACATGAGTTGTGGGATGACATGAAGGACATCATACATGAAGAAAGCAAAAGATTATTTAAGAAGACAGGAAAGAAAAAAAAACACCTAAAAGGATGTCAGAAGAGACTCTGAAACTTGCTCTTGAACATAAAGTAGCTAAAGCAAATGGAAAAAATGATGAAGTAAAGGACCTGCATAGATTTCAAATGGCAGATCGAGAAGACAAAGTAAATTATTATAATGAAATGTGTTAGAGAACCAAAGTGAAGAAAACATTCAGCAATTATCAAGCTGAAAGAACTGAAGAAAAATTCAAGCCTTAAGGTGTAATACTGCAGGATTCTATGGGCAAAATATTGAATGACTCAGGAAGCACAAAAAGAAGATGGAAGGAATACTTAGAGTCACTGTACCAAAGATTATTGGTTGGTGTTCAAATATTTCAAGAGGTAGCATATAATCCAGAACAAGCGTTTTGAAGGAAGAAGTCCAAGCTTCACTGAAGGCACTGGGGAAAAACAAGGCTCCAGGAATTGATGGAATATCAATTGAGATATTTCAACAAAGAGATGCAACACTGGAAGCACTCATTCATCTATGCCAAGAAACTTAGAAGACAGCTATCTAGCAAACTGACTGGAAGAGATTCATATTTTGCTGGTTCCCAAGAATGTGATCCAACAGAATGTGGAAGTTATTAAATAATATCATTAATACCACATGCAAGTGAAATTTTGCTGAAGACAATTCAAAAGACAGTTGAAGCAATACATTGGCAGAGAACTGTCAGAAATCCAAGCTTCAGAAAAGGGTGTGGAATGAGTGATATTATGGCTGATGTCAGATGGATCTTGGCTGAAAGCAAAGAATACCAGAAAGATGTTTATTTATGTTTTACTGACTATGCAAAGGAACTCCACTGTGTGGATGTTATGGATAACATTGCCAAGAATGGGAATTCCAGAATACTTAATTGTTCTCATGAGGAACCTGTTCATAGACCAAGAGAACTTCTTTGAATAGAACAAGGGGATACAGTATGGTCTAAATGTGTATCAGGGTTGCACCCTTTCACCATACTTATTTGATTTCTAAGCTGAGCAAATAATCCAAGAAGTTGGACTATATGAAGAAGAAAGCAGCATCAGGATGGGAGGAAGATTCATTAACAACCTAAAATATGCAGATAACACAACCTTGCTGCTGAAAGTGAAGAGGACTTGAAGCAATTACTGATGAAGATCAAAGACTATAGCCTTCAGTATGATTACACCTCAACATAAAGAAAACAAAAAACCCCACACAACTGGACTAATAAGCAACATCACAACAAAGGAAGAAAAGATTGAAGTTGTCAAGGATTTCATTTTACTTGAATTCACAATCTATACCCATGGAAGCAGCAGTCAAAAGTTCAATCGACATATTGCATTGGGCAAATCTGCTGTAAAAGATCCCTTTAAAGTTTTAAAAAGCAAAGATGTCACTTTACGGACAAAAGTGCACCTGACTGAAGCCATGGTATTTTCAATTACTTCTTATGCATGAGAAAGTTGCACAATGAATAAGGAAGCCTGTTTGGTGTATTTGAACTATGATGTTGGTGAAGAATATTAAATATACCATGGATTGCCAAAAGAATGAACAAATCTGTCTTGGAAGAAGAACAGCCAGAATGCTCCTTAGAAGTGATACTATAACTTATGTACTTTGGACTTGTCATCAGAAGAACCCATTCCCTAGAGAAGGATATCATGCATGGTAAAGCAGAGGGTCAGTGAAAAAGAGGAAAACCCTCACGAGATGGAATGAAATGGTGGATAAACAATGGTCTCAAACATAGCAACAACTGTGAGGATTGCACAGAACTGTGTAGTATTTTCTTTTGTTGTATGTAGGGTCACTGTGAGTTAGAACTACCCCAATGGCACCTAACAAGATCTCACTTACAGTTAGGTTGTAAAACATCTCCAAAGATCATCACTCCCACAATAACAATAAGAACAAGCCAGATAAGCAACAAAATTATGATTTTTAAAAGCCCTTCAAAGAGCTGGAAATGCTATGAAACCGAAATGAACCCAATTCCAGAAAGTGATCAGCCTTTTCTTAGGAGATGCAAGGCCCACAGCTGATTTTATCTTCAGTGTAGTGGTGGGAGGAGGAAGAATTTTCCACAAACTTTTAACATCTATGTTGGTTGGCAAAACAGATTTGGATCTTCTAGTTCTTCAGCTGCAAAGGCAATCCACACCAGACTAGAATGTCTAGAAACAGACGCACATGTAGTCAATTACTTAAAAAAAAAAAAAAAAAAAAAAAAAATTCAATGGGGAAAATAACGTTTTCCTTTCCTTCAAAAAACAAAACAAAACCACAAACAATGGTGCAAGAACTGGATAACAATTTTGGGGAAAATGAACATCATACCCTAGTCAGTCTAGAAACAAAAGTTAATTTTGAATGGATCATAGAGCTAAACATAAAAGCTAAAAGTATAAAACAAAGGAAAATATGTTTGCAACTTTAATGTAGGTAAAGATTTTTAGATTGGACACATAAAGCACTAACCATAAAATAAAAGGTTAAATTAAAAATCTTTGCTTATGATGAGACACCCATTATAATATCTAAACACTGAAAAGATCCCCAAATGTCCATCAATAGGAGAACCACTGTGGTATATTTATATGGAATCTAAGCTGCAATATAAAGGGATACACTAGCAATAAATGCTACAATAAATCTCAAAAATATCATGTTGGGTAAACGAAGCCAAATAGAAAAAATACCTACTGGATGACACCATTTATATAATGTCCAAAAATAGGCAAAAGTAATCTAAGATCATAGAAATCAGAAGGTGACCCACTCTAATTTGGGGGAGGGGTGGTAGCTTCTACAGTGTGGGGAACTGGCTGGAAATGGTTATGATGGAGTGGCATGAGTAGTGGTTACACAGGTGTACACTATTGTTAATACTTATCAAATTAAACACTTAAGCTTTGTTCATTTTATTGTTTGTAATTATACTTGAACAAAAATGTATTGAGCTAAAGAAAATAATTCAAGAAAATTTCTCAGAACTGAAGGATAAGTGTTATGAGATTGAAATGGCCACCCAGTGCCTAGTGTAGTGGATGAAAATAAACCCACACTTCATCTCACATACTTTGGACAGGTTATCAGGAGGGACCAGTCCCTTGAGAAGGATAGCATGCTTGGTAAAATAGAGGGTCAGTGAAAAAGGGGAAGACCCTCAATGAGATGGATTGATGCAGTGGCTGCAAAATGGGCTCAAACATAGCAACAATTGTGAGGATGACATAGAACCAGACAGTGTTTCTTTCTTTTTTATACAGGGTCAGACTGACTTGAAGGGAGCTCTGGTAGCATAGTGGCTAAGACACTTGCCTGCTAACCAGATGGCTGGCGGTTCAAACCCCCCAGCCACTCCTCGGAAGGAAGGTTGGGCAATCCTACTTCCGTAGTGATATTGCCTCGAAAACCAAGGAGGGGTCGCTATGAGTCAGGTTTGACTCGACGGCACATAACAACAACAACAACAATAACAGCAAGGTATATGGCTGATACTCTCTACAGGATCCCTATGGGTTGAAATTGACTCAATGGCAAAGGACTTATTTATTTATTTATTTTAAAGATATATAGTCATGAAATTTCAAAACACTATAGAATCTTTACCAACCTGGGATACACTGACGACACAATGTTGCTTGCTGAAAGTGAGGATGACTTGAAGCACTTACTGATGAAATTCAGGAATACAGTTTGCAGTATGGATTACATCTCAATATAAAGAAAACGAAAACCTTCACAACTGGACCTATAAGCAGCATCATGATAAATGGAGAAAAGATTGAGGTTGTCAAAGGCTTCACATTGCTTGGTTCTAAAATCAACACCAGTGGAAGCAGGAGTCAGCACATCAGATGATGTATAGCACTGGACATGTCAGCTGCAAAAAACCTCTTTCAAGTGTTGAAGAGCAAAGATGTCTCCTTGAGGACTAGGGTGTGCCTGACACAAGCCATGATATTTTCAATTGTGTCGTATGTATGTGAGAGCTGGACAATGAATAAGGAAGACCGAAGAAGAACTGATGCTTTTGAGTTGTAGTGCTGGCGAAGAATGCTGAAAGTACCATGGACTGCTAAATGAACTAACAAATCTGTCCTGGAGGAAGTGCATCTGGAATGCTCCTTGGAAGCGAGAATGGGCAGACTTCATCTCAGCTACTTTGATCATGTTATCAGAAGGGGCCATTCCCTGGAGATGGATGTTATGCTTGGTAAGATGGAGGGTTGACAAAAGAGGGGAAGGCCCTCAACGAGATGAGGATTGACACAGTGGCTGCGGCTATGGGTTCAAGTACAGCAGGGATTATGGAGCTTGTGTGGGACCGGGCGGTGTTTTGTTCTGCTGTGCACAGGGTCATTATGAGTCAAAGACGACTCGACAGCACCTAACAACAACAACAACATAGGGTTCCAGATAGAAAAAGCAGGTTGTCTACTGAGCACCAGAAATTTCAATGGTTTTAGACTTCTTAATAACAACACTGGAAAGAAGACAACAAAGTAACAATGACTCCAAAATTCAGAAAGAAAATAATCTTCAATTTAGAATTATACCCAGCTAACTATTCATCAAATATGGGGATTAAATTGAAAAAATTAAGGTATGCAAGGTCTCAGAAACTATATCACCTCCACTTCCCTATTAAGAGGTTGTTAGGGATTTGCTCCACCAAAAGAAGACAGAAAAGCAAGAAAGAGGAAGACAAGGGATTCAGTAAACAGGAGGTCCAAGAGGAAATTGTGCAGGAACTCCAGGGAGTTTGGTAGAGAGATTCCCAGAATGATAGGTGTGTATCAGATGTGGATTGTAACTCAAGAGGACTATCATCACCACAGTGTGTTCTGCCATTGCGCTTTTTTTAGATTCTGAGGATATAATGCCTGAGAATGTGTACCCCAGACTCTTATCTCTACTTTGTTTGTCTTGTTCCATGTCTTCCTCCCTGCACTATCTCAGACACTCATTCCATCCCACAGAAGTGGTATGCTTTGACCTAACTCCAAGATTTGGAGGTAGGCTGTTGTCAAGAATTGTTTGCTTGGTAGAGTTTCACAGATGCTAGCAGAAAGACACAAGAGTCCTAGCTCAGAGAAAAAAGATTTTATTACTCATGGCACAGCAGGCAGCATGAGTTTTAAATCTGCATTGGTTCCCCTTGCCCTCAATTCCCAAGAGGTTCAGGTGGATGGTACAGTAGGTCTGTGTCATAGGTGAGAAACTCGAGCTTAGCAAACTTCCCAAGCTTATATAGGGGAAGATAACAACTTTGCCTGACCTCTGCCCTAGAAGAAGTCATCTTTTTTTATCCTGGACAGCAAAGAAATCTCCCTTTTGGCCCAGAAGGAGCTACTATCTCTATCTTCCAAGGCTGTTTGTTACATAAACATCTTTGAGACTATAGTATAGAACAAAAGTAGTAAACATCTCTTGATAAAACTTACAAAAATGCAAGAGACGCATGGAGAATTGACTCCCAATAGCCACGGCAAGCCCAGAAGCCCCCTTCCTAGTCCTCTAATACCCTTTTTCTGTCCTCCAAATACTCTGTCCTCCATCCTGTGTCCCAGCTTCCCCCTCATCACCCAACATCCTTTTCTCCCATTTCTTCCTTGACATACAACTGAGGAAAGACCAATATCTGGCCCACACTAAAACCTTTCTAGGTGTGCCGAGTATGATGAGATCTGTGTGCCCAGAATTAATTTTTAATTTGAAGTATGAAGCCTTCATACTTCCTCAGAATGGGCTCTTGTGAGCTGAACCCAAGTTATGACCTCAGGACTCTGTTCAGCTTCTGTTTTCCTGACAGCCTTTCCCTAACAGGGGTTATACAACTACACCTGCTCCTCACTTATCAACTATCTCATTATCTGACATTTCACATTTACAATAGTAAAAAAATCTACTATACAGTGATTTTTTTGCATTAACCACATACATCTGGCAGTAACAAATGTCAAAGTGTAAGGTGAGAATAATGCTGACTGTGCTGGTTAAGGTTACGTGTCAATTTGGTTGAGCCATGATTCTTAGTAGTTTGGGTGGTTATGTAATTTAGCAGTTACATAATGATGCAACTTGGCAGTCATGTAATTATATAGTCATCTTCCATTTTTACTTCATGTGTTCATCCTCCATTTTTGCATAACACAAATTTCCCCATAATGACCTGGTCTTTGGAACCTAACCATGTCAATAAGTGAGGATTACATGTATTTGGTTTCTCAAAATTCAACAATATATGATTTGCAGATATATACTAAGATAAAAGGAATATGAGAGACAAGGCAATAATGAATGCAGAAGCCCAGGTGGAGGTTGTCTTTTGTTGGGGAGGGAGGTACATGATTTTTGGGAGGGATGGAGGGGCAGGGCTTCTAAGGTAGTTAGTAACATTCTATTTCTTAGCCTGCATGATAGATGGACAAATATTCATTTTATTATTTTTTTTAAATATATATGCACATTTTATGTACTCTTCTCTACATGTGATACATTTCACAATTTAAAATTAAAATTAAAATAAAACCAAAACCAAACTCACTGCCATCAAGTCAATTCTGACTCATAGTGACACTATAGGGCAGAATAGAACTGCCCCCAAGGTTTTCCAAGGCTGTAAATCCTTATGGAAGCAGATTGCCTCATCTTTCTCTTATGCAGCAGCTGGTAGGTTCTAACTGCCGACCTTCTGATTAGCTATCCAGTGCTTTAAGCACAGTGCCACCAGAGCTCCTTAAAATGAAAGAAAGTGGGTAAAAATGAGTGAGCAGAGGTTTGCAGTGAGAAATATCCAAATTCTGCTTCCCACTATCTTGGAAACCCTACTTAATGAGAGTTAGGGTCAGCAAATGATGGTTCCTGAAAAAAAGAGAGAAGGGGAGAGCAATTGAGAAGGAGGGACCAAGAAAGAGAGAAAGAAGGTGGAATGGGAGAAAAAAGAACAGAAGGGGAGAGCCATTGACAGCTGAGTTGAGAACAAGCAGATCTTCTGAGAGGACCTATCTCCCCCAGGTCTCCACCTGACAGCCCCCCTTCAGTTCCTTGTCACCCTTTACCAGACCTCCCCACTGTCCCTCTCTTCCCTTCTCCCCTACTGTACCCCTTCTTGTCCCCCAGCTCTCCTCCTACTCCCCCACCCCTTCCCATACTAGTTCTGCCATCTCCCTGCCCTGTTCCCCTTCCTGTTCCCTCAACCTCTCCTTTTTCCCTACTGCCCCCTTCCACTCTCTCCAGTTTCCCTTCCCCTGTTCCTCTTCATCCTCTCATCCTCCCACCACCCCCTTCTCTTCCACGACATGATTTGACAGCAGCTTGGCTATAGGATGGCTATGTCAGTTTATCTTAAGATCATGAGGGGTGTTTGGCACCTCAAAGGTTTTTTTTTTTTTGACCTTTGGTTTGGGAACTCAGTTTTGTCAATGATAAACTGAGAGCAACGGAAACTACCAACGCCTCTATTGTGCGAGCCCCAGCAACAGTCAAGTTCAAAGCCAACACACACACACACACACACACACACACACACACACGCCTCATCCAGCTCCCCAACACTCCAGCCAGGCTCCTCAACAGCCTGGACCTTCAGAAGGAAAGCTATGAAAACCATTTGGGGGAGGTTCCTCGAGCCTGCCCCAAGCAGCCAGGTGATGTGCTCGCTCTGGTATTGGGACACACTGATGATAACACAACTGAGCGTGCAGGAAGACGCGCATCCACTTGGGCTCTTACTGCCTATGAGGGTGCGGCCTGGAAGGTCCTTGAACAGCCCAGTGCCCGGCACAGGGCCCTCTGACACTCAGCTCAGCGGCGGAAGCCTCCACCCCCCACACCCCTGAACAGCAGGAGATGTGGCCCTATGGAGTCCCGCGTGGAGAAGGCCTCTGAGGCCCGGGCGCTGATTGCTGCTCCACCCGCTCAGGCTCTAAGGAAGGGACTTTGGGAAGGGGCTGGGCTTACTTCCGGCTCTGGGAAACTACCTTCACAAAGGATCCGCAGTGGATCCAAGGGAATCTCCTGGGAGAAATGAGGCGGAGGAAAAGTACGAAATCTGAGCCAAGGAAAGAGAGAGACATAGATGAATTTTCCCATTCTGTTTTTGGCAATAACTTCCTTCCAGGGACTCTAGGGAAGGGGAATTTGATAACCTTGCAACTTCACCCTTAGACAGACCAGGCTTCTCTGGCCCTCAGCCGTGGGCGAATTTGGAGTAGGGTGTGGGGGAAGGGATGTGAATGCTTTCTACAAAAACTGTTGTTGTTACGTGCTGTGGAGTTGGACCTGACTCATAGTGACCCCTCCCTGGGTTTCCCAGGCAGTATCACTACGGAAGTAGTGGTGAACCTTCCTTCTGAGGAGTGGCTGGTGGGTTTGAACAGCCAGCCTTCTGGATAGCCATCAAATGCCTTAGGCACTACTACCAGAGTACTTTCTAAAAATCCATTTATCTTTCAGTTTTGTCTCCCCCCGCTCTGGCTCCCTCCCTCCTTCCTCCTCAGCCCTCTCTTTTCCTCTTATTTTCCTTCCTTTCCTCTTTCCCTCCCTCCTCTCCTTCAGTTTTCGTTTTCTTCCTCTGTCCCCCATTTTGAAATGATGGATTTGACCTCTTTATACTCTGCACAGTATTATCATAGAGCTACGCGAAGTTCCTCTGTTGTTCTCTTTTATTATTTTCCTCTTAATCTCTCATCATCCCTCTACAACAGGGGAGCACAATCTTTATATTCAATGTATGTCCTTCCAGTCCACCTTCCATTCTTAAAATACAGTGTTGCATTTTAAAGTATTGTGTCACATTTTTTATTATTTACATTTTAAGTTCAATATAGTTTTGAAACAATTTTATTGAGTTGTTGGCATATCATAAATGACACATAAAGTGTACAATTTGTTATATTTTGACATATGTAAAGACCTATGAAATAATCTCCATAATCAATATTGTGAACATATTTATCACCCCCAAAAGTTTCCTTCAATCCCTCTGTAATTTCTTACCTAAGTCTTCCTGCATGCATACAACTGATATGTCATTACAGATTAGTTTGCATTTTGTAGAATATTGTGTGAGAAAATACGGTATGTATTCTTTTTTCATTCTCAGTGATTGTTTTGATATTCATTCATACTGTTGGAAGTATCAGTTCTTCGTTTCTGTTTATTGCTCAGTAGAACTCCATTGTAATTTGTGTATGCCACAATTTGTTTATCCATTCATCTGCTGATGGATATTTGGGTTGTTTGCAACTTTCAGCTATTACAAATAAAACCATCATGAACATTCATTTACAAGTCGTTGTATGGACAAATGCTTTCTTAGGAGTGGAGTAGCTGCGTAGGAGTATTTTAATTTTTTCAGAAACTGCCAAAATTTTTTCCAAAGAGGTTGTACCATTTTAAATTTTCACCAATAGTGGTTATGAGTTTCAATTCCTCCACACTCTCATCAACACTTGAAATGATATATTTTTTTTTTTTTTAAATAGCATTCTAGTAGGTATGTAGTGGTATTTCATTGTAGTTTTCAATTTGCATTTCTCTAAAGACTAATGAATTCATCATTAAAAAGAACATTTCAAGTATATCCTGAAGTATAATGCTGTCAGTAATAGGATAATACCCATACACCTACAAGGAAGACCAGTTAATACTATTATTCAAATTTACACACCAAACACTAAAGTTAAAGGTGAAGAAATTGAAAATTTTGCCAACTTCTGTAGTCTGAAAGTGATCAAACATTCAAACAAGGTGCATTGATAATTACTGGTGAATGGAATGCAAGAAGTGCCAACAAGAAACATCAGTAGTTAGAAAGTAGGGCCTTGATGAAAAAAAAAAAAAAATGACACTAGAGACCATGGGAAAGAATTTTGCAATACCAATTCTTTAGTCATTGCAAATAGCTTTTTCCAACAACATAAACAGCAACTATACACATGGACCTTGCCAGAATGAATACACAGGAATCAAAAAGACTACATCTGTGGAAAGTGGCAGTGGAGAAGCTCAATACATCAGTCAGAACAAGGCAAGGGGCTGACTGTGGAACAGACCATCAATTGCTCATATGCAAGTTCAAGTTGAAACTGAAGAAAATTAAAATAAGTCCATGTGAGCCAAAATATGACCTTGATTATACTCACTGCCATTGAGTTGGATCTGACTCATAGTGACCTCTCCTTGGGTTTCCGAGGTGGTATCACTACGGAAGAAGATTGCCCAATCTTCCTTCAGAGGAGTGGGTGGTGGGTTTGAACCACCAGCCTTCTGGTTAGCAGTCAAATGTCTGCCACCAGAGCTCCTCCTGACCTTGATTACATCTGTGTTAGATTGGGTTCTCTAGAGAAACACAAAAACCAGCAAGTGTATATATAGAGAGAGAGAGAGAAAAAAATTTATCCTAGGAAAATAGCTCACAAGCATATAGAAGCTGACAAGTCCAAGCCAACAAGTCCAAGCCGACAAGTCCAAGTCTCTGGAGGAGATGGGCTGGTAGCTGCTTTGGCTTCTGCAAGCACAGGGGGGTCGAGAGATTCAAGGATGGCAGGCAGTACACTGGTTGTTGACTCCAACCAAAGACGAATCCAAGATCTCCAGGCCGAGCGGTGGGCTGCTCACTCACCGAAGTCTGTAGTCCGCACACCAGAGTTCCAATTTCTCAAAGAATGTGTCTCTTCCCAGGATGTCCCTGGATATCTTGGAAGCAGGCCACACCCCTAGGGAAACTCCCCTTGGGCAGACTGGCCACTCAGAAC
>NW_006921606.1:4596863-4601696 GCF_000298275.1 Orycteropus afer afer
GAGGTTTGTCAATAGATTATAAATTCAGTTCATTCAGGATGTATACAGAAATATAGTTGAGTAAACTGACGCTTATTCAGCCAAAAAAAAAAAAAAAAAGAAGATGAAAGGAATATACACAGTCACTGTACCAAAAAGAAATAGTCAATGTTCAACCATTTCAAGAGGTAGCATATTGTCAAGAACCAAGGATACTGAAGGAAGAAGTCCAAGCTGCAATGAAGGAATCAGTGACCAAGAGGCTGTAGAACAAGGGACTACAGTGTGGTTAAAAATCAGGCAAGGTATGCATCAGGGGTGGAGCCTTTCACCATACTTGTTCAATCTGTGTGCTGAACAAATAATCTATGAAGCTGGACTATATGAAGAAGAACGCAACATCAGGATTGGAGGAAGACTTAGTAACAATCTGTGATATACAGATGACACAATTTTGCTTACTGAAAGTGAAAAAGACTGAAGCATTGATTGATGAAAATCAAAGACTACAGCCTTCAGTATGGATTATACCTCAACATAAAATAAAAATCCTCACAAGTGGACCTCACAACATCATGATAAACAGGGAAAAGATTGAAGTTGTCAAGGATTTCATTTTACTTGGAACCACAATCAACACCATGGAAGCAGCAATCAAGAAATCAAATGACATACTGCATTGGGAAAACCTGCTTCAAAACATTTCTTTTAAGTGTTAAAAAGCAAAGGTGTCACTTTAAAGACTAAGGTGAACCTGACCCAAGCCATGGCATTTTAATAGCCTCATATGCATGTGAGAGGTAGACAATGGATACAGAAGATTGAAGATTTGGTGCATTTGAATTGTAGTGTGGGCAAAGAATACTGAAAATACCACAGACTGACAGAAGAATGAACAAGTCTGACTTGGAGGAAGTACAGCCAGAATGCTCCTTAGAAGTGAGAATGGCCAGACTTTGTCTCACATACTTTGGTCATGTTGTCAGAAGGGACCAGTGCCTGGAAAAGTAGTGGGTATTTTACTTTACTTAGTAAAGTAGAGAGTCAATGAAAAAGGGGAACACCTTCAAAAAGATGAATTGACAAAATGGCTGCAATGATGGGCTCACACATAGCAATGATTGTGAGGATGGCACAGGACTAGGCAGTGTTTCATTCTGTTGTATGTAGGGTTGCTGTGAGTTGGAATAGATTGAAAGGCACCTACCAACAACAACAACAACAAAGACTAATGATATTGAACATCTTTTCAAATCTTATTTTTTACTTTCTTCCCATCACTGTCAGTTTGTCTAACTGCAGTGGCTTGAGTGTTGCTATGGTACTGGAAGCTATGCCACTCGTATTTCAGATAACAATAAGGTCACCCATGGTAGATAGGTTTCAGCTGAGGGTCCAGACCAAGACAGACTAGCAAGAAAGGCCTAATGATTTAAATTGAAAATTAGCCAATGAAAACCATATAGATCACAGCAGAATGTATCTGATAGAGTGCTAGAATATGAGCCTCCTAGTTTGGAAGGCACTCAAAACACTCAGTGGCTGCAAGGGACACGGGCATGCCAAGGACTGTGAAGATGGGGCAGAATCCAGGCAAACTTGTATTCTGTTGTACCAGGGTTGCCATGAGTTGGAACCCACTGCACAGCAACTAACAACAGGTAAGTCATTAGCATTTCTCAGCTTACTTCCCCATCTATTAATTAAAAATAATAATTTCTGCCCCACAAGGTTATATAAATGCATGCTAGTCATAAAAACAAAGGCAATAGGCATAAGTATGTTAAAGGTGGAGTATATTCCTTTCAAAAAGTACTGCATTCAATAGTTAAATAAAGCAAATGATACAGCAGTTCTTAAAGCATGAAATAAAGGCACTGGCCCCAATTCTAACCCCAGAGCCACTCTCAAAGCAATCCTTTTCACTGTTTTTTAGTTCTTTTTTTATGGTTTCCTTCATATCATTAAAAATATGGTTATACCAATATTTTTCATATGTTGGTATGAAATGTAATAATCAATTTCTTCTTATGAAAATGAGGATTTAGCTCATTCTGACCACTTTCCTGTCCCAGTAAAGAGCTTTTTACTTTCTTTTTATTGGCTGCCTTTGTGAATACAAAAAATATACTAATACTTTTATTTCTTATTTTATCAGCTCTAGGCAATACCATTTTATTCCCTACTTTGTAAGTTGAGAGCATTTGCCCTCTACACATTTCTTCATCTTTCTTTTATCTTCCATCTCCCTTCTTTTGTTATCTAGTCTTTTACATTGTATCTTAGTTTCCTAGAGTTGTTGAAAGAGAAATACCAATTGTGTGACTTTAAAGAACAGAAACTGATTTTTTTCACAATTCGAAAGGCTGGAAGTCTGTTGACTCCTCAAAGGGAGGTCTATTTCAGTTTCTAGTAGCCAGCAATCCTTTGTTCCCTGGTGGCAAATATCTTCCCTGGCTTGTGCTTGCTTCTCTCTGTGTCTAATCTACTCTTTATATAACTCAAAAATGGTTAAGTTTATGACTCACCCTACACTGATTTGGCCTCATTAACATAACAAAGAAAACACTATTTCCAAATAGGATTATATCCACAGGTATAGGGGTTACAATTCCAAGTCAAGTTTTAGGGGAACACAATTAAATCTGTAACATATTGTTAAAGGTGATAATGTTTATAGTTGGTTCTGCAACAGGATGATTAATTCTATCTTTCTTTTGTGGGTTCTGAAAGTTAAAAATCTTCTCACAGTGTGTACGTTATGATAACTATAGGAATGTTGTTCTCTGCAGAGCCCAGCATGTATTATGATTACATTTCCTTTCATGTACAATATTTTGTTTTTCTTAGAATTCCTGTTTACCTTCTGGGCACTCGGACACCTATTTCCTTCCTCTCTCGTGGAGCCAAACGTATGTAGGCAAGGGATCTAAACAACCACACTCATTGCTTCCCAGGCAAACCAAGACTTGGGGGCAGAGCTACGGGTAGGAACTATGGTGGTTAATTTATGTGACAACTTGGCTAAGCTATGACTCCCAGCGGTTTGGCCAAATACTAGACTAGTTGCTGTTTCGTAATGTAATGACTTTCTATAATGTAATGTAATCAATCAGTTCAAAGGGGAATTTCTTATGGTGTAGTCTGCCTTTAGACTATAAATATGTTTTAGCAGAACTTGCTCTCTTTCTCTCTGCACACTTCTTATTTCCTGACCTATGGATCTTGGGATGCAAGCATGCAGAATTCTCCAGTCTGCTGCCTAACCAGTGAATTTTGGGTTTGTCAGTCTCTGGAATTGTGTGAGTCTATCTCTTGAAGTGAGTCAATCTTCCTATTGCTCTCTTTCTCTCTCTCTCTTCATAGCTAAATTTGTCATTGTTAGGTGTCACTGAGTCAGTTTTTACTCACAGCAACCCTCTGTACACTCCTTGCTCCTGAGCCATCCTTAGAATCATTGACATGCTTGGCCCATCATCACAGCCACAGTATCAATCCATCTCATTGAGGGTCTTCCCCTTTTGTGTGATCCTCTCCTTTATGCTAGCATGATATTCTTCTCCAGGAATTGGTACTTCTGACAACATGACCAAGTCATGAGAGAAAAAGTCTGGCTATTCTTGCTTCTAAAGAGCCTTTTGGCTGTACTTCCTCCAAGACAGATTTTTCATTCTTCTAACAGTCCATGTTGTCGTTGTTACATGCCGTGGAGTCAGATCTGACTCATAGCAATCCTTCCTTGGGTTTCCAAGGTGGTATCACTAAGAAGTAGATTGCCCAATCTTCCTTCTGAGGAGTGGCTGGTGGGTTTGAACCATCAGCCTTCTGGTTAGCAGTCAAGTGCCTTAGGCACCATGCTACCAATGCTCATTCAATATCCTTCACCAACACCACAATTCAAATGCATCAATTCTTCTTCGTCTTCCTTATTCATTCTCCAGCCTCCATGCATGTGAGGCTGTTGAAAAAGTGACATAGTTGTTCTCAAACACCTTAAAGAGGTCTTTTGCAGCAGATTTGTCAGATGCAATACCTCTATATACATGTATGATGGTTAAGGTTGTGCCAACTTGGCTAGGCCATGATTCTCAATGGCAGATGTTATGTAATCACCCTCAATTTTGTAATCTTAGGTGAGCAATTAATCAGTTGAAAGGGGAGTTTACTTGGAGGTGTGGCCTGCATCCAATATATGTTCTAGCAAAGCTCACCCTCTTTCAATCCTGCATCCAACTCATCATCTTTAGACTTTCAATTCTTGGGACATGAGCTAGTAGCCTGCTATCTGACCTATAGACTTTGGGGTTATCTAGCTCCTGCAGCCCTGTGAGCAGCAGTCTACCTTTTGACCTGCCAATTTTGGGATTTTCAGCTCTTGAAGCTACATGAGTCAGTAGAAGCCTCCAGTCTGAAGCTTGACCTGTGTATTTGGGGATTGTCAGCCTTCACAATTGCATAAGCCAATTCCTTGGAATAGATCTCTCTAATACGTATATATATATATATATATATATATATATATATATGTATATATATATATATTCTCCTATAGAGAACATGTAATGTACGAAGTATGAATCTAGGAAAATTGTTGTTATTGTTGTTAAGTGCCGTCAAGTCATTTCCGACTCATAGCGACCCCATGCACAGCAGAACAAAACACTGCCCGATCCTGCGCCAGCCCCACAATCCCTGCTGTACTTGAGCCCATCATCGCAGCCAACATGTCAATCCATCTCGTTGAAGGCCGCCCTCTCTTTCGTTGACCCTCCACCCTACCAAGCATGACATCCTTCTCCAGGGAATGGTCCCTTCTGACAACATGACCAAAATAGGTGAGACGAAGTCTGGCCA
>NW_006921606.1:4605023-4611610 GCF_000298275.1 Orycteropus afer afer
GTGACATGGGTCAATGCATTTTTTTTTTTTTTGCAGTGTTCCCTACCCTCCCTTACCACCCCTGGCAACCAACAAAGAATGCTTCCCTCCATATAAACTTTTCCTTGACCCTCCACAACAATGAATTAATACTGTATTTGTCCTTCTGTGATTGACTTATTTCATTCGGCATAATGTCCTCCAAATTCATCCGTGTTATGTGGTGTTTTGCAGACCCTACATTATTCTTAAGTGCTGCATAGCATTCCATTGTGTATATGTACCATAGTTTGGTCATCCACTCTTCTATTCATGGCACATAGGTTGTTTCCATCTTTATTTGCTATTTTGTATAGTGCTGCAATGAACATCTGTTCCTGTCCTGGCTCTCACCTCTCTAGATATATACCTAGTAATGGGATTTCTCAGTCAAATGGTATCTCCAATTCCAGCTTTCTAAGGAATTGTCATACTGCTTTCCACAGTGGTTGTATCACTTCACAGTCCAACCAGCAGTATATGAGAGATCCCATCTCTCTACATCCCCACTAGCATTTGTTATTTTCTGTCTCATTGAACCTTGCCATCAGTGCTGGGGTGAGATGGTGTCTCACTGTTGTTTTGATTTGCATCTCTCTGATGGCCAATGATCGTGAGCATCTCTGTGTAATTGCTCTCCACCTGAATAGCCTCCTTGGTGAAGTGTCTATTTATGTTGTCTGCTCATTTTTCAATTGTATTGTTAATCTCTTTGCTGTTGAGGTGTTGGAGTTTTCTATAAAACTTAGAGATAAGTCCCTTGCCAGATATGTAATTATTGACAAGTATGAATTTGTTCCTGTCATTTTGTTAAGTGCTTTTTTGTGGTGTTGATTTCTTTGTTTCATATAATTTTCTGTGCTGAGCTTGTTTTGTTTTATGAATCGTGTTATCACTTCCTTCGTTGCTAATGTTTCAGTATTTGCTAAATATTTGTGCTGGTCCTCTTTTTTATGTTGATGTGAATGTTTTTCATTTTTCTTTGAGGTTACTCTGTGATTTATAATTTTCTTCCCAAGTTTAGAACAGTCTGTTCTATCTTGTATTTGTCTTGACTTCCCTACCATTTAGAAGGCCTGTAATTACATAATTATTTTCCCTCGTTTTGTTTTGTAGTTGTCCTCATTTGTCAATTGATGTCTCTGGTTCCCTGTTTACAATCTTGTAGGCTTATTTATCTTGGATGCTTCTGTAACTGAGTTGGTTTCTGGGTTATGTCACCATGTGTGTTAATGGTCAGCTGCTGTTTGCTGTTGCTTGTTCTCTATCCAAAAGACTCCCTTTAGCATCTCTTGTAAGGTTGGTCTGGCTTTAACAAATTCTCTTAATTTCTGCTTATCTGGAAATATCCTAATTTCACCATCATATTTGAGGGACAATTTTGTTGGGTATATAATTCTTGGTTGGAAATTTTTCTCTTTCAGAGTTTTATATATACCAGCCTATTGTCTTCTCACCTGTATGCCTTCTGCTGAGAAATCTGAGCTTAGTCTTATTGGTTGCCCTTTGTAGGTAACATCTTGTTTTTACTGTGCTGCTTTCAGGATTCTATCTTTGTCTTTGGTTTTGGTGACTTTGATGATGATATGTCTTGGTGATTTTCTTTTGAGGTCTATCCTATTTGGGGTTTGTTGGACTTCTTGATTAGATATATTCTCATCTTTCATTATACCAGGAAAATTCTCTTCCAACAAATCTTCAGCAATTTTCTTTGTGGTTTTGTTTTTCTCTTCCTGTTCTGGAATTCTGATTACATGTAAGTTATTCCTTTTGATGGTATCCCACATGAACCATAGACTTTCTTCATTTTGTTTTGATCTTTTTTTCTGATTGATATTTTTCCAAAGACGTATTGGGGTATTTGCCTTCAATCTCATTAATTCTGTCTTCCATTGATTCAATTCAACTCCTTTGCCCATTCAATGTGTTACCTATTTCTGAAAATTTAGTATTAATTTTCTGGGTTTTTGTGTGTAGATTTTGTATCATTTCTAATTTTTCATTTATTTTATCATTTTGTTCTTGTATTGTCTTTCAAATTTGTTGTAGGGTTTTCCTCAATTTTATCAGTGATTTCCTTGATCTGTCTCTCAGTTCATTGAAGGTACCTAAATATAATTATTTTGAATTCCTTATCAGGGAGTTCCAATGCTGCATTTTCCTCAAGGATGTGTTTAGGGTCTGTATCCTGGTCCCTTGTTCCTCCTGCTTTATCTTTCTTCTTTGTGTGGACTGTGATTCTCTGTTGTCTCTGAGGCATTGTGATGTTTTTGTGTTTAGATTTAATTGGTGATTGTATGTTGAAGTGACTTGCCTACAATTTTCATTTTCTTTGTTTTGTTTGTATGTTATCTGTGTAAGGAGGGTATTGTGCTGTGCTCCTCTATTTGCTAGTTGCCAGCACTCATACACTCACCACTTGTTTCCTTTCCTGTTGTCAGCCTCCCATACATCCCTGCTGTCCTTGGCAAATGGAGCTTATTCTTAAGTCCCTGGAATCTAAATGAGAATGCTGTCACTTTGAAATCCAAAATGGCTGCCCCTTGTAAAGATTCAAAAAGGCTGCACCTTTGGTCACTTTAAATATATGAAATGGCCACTACTTATAAACAATCAAAATGGCTGCCCCCGCCAGATATCCAAAAGTCCACAACTCATGTTGTCTCTCTCATTGCTGTTTCCCTTCCTCATTATAGGCTACCAGCACAGTCATCCCTGCAGCCATGGCAAACAAGGTTGATCTTTAGGTCAATTCTCACATCCCAACACCACTTGGAAATATTCAGGCTGTTGGTCCCATCAGAGTAGCTGACAGTCCACTGTTCTGACCATCTCTGTACTCACTGTTTTCATTAAGTTTTTCCACTTGTTGGTGCCTCATCCACTTCTGTATACTTCCTTTCAAAGCTCAGGGCTCCAGGATTATCTTCTGTATCTCTATCAATTGATTTCTTTCTTCTTTGTTGAAGAGGGTCTGTGTAGATTGTCTGCCTATTCCTCCATCTTACTGGAAGTAAACCCAGAGTCTTTCTGTAAGAGTCCTCAGAAGGAAGACTGGGCAATCTACTTTCATAGTGATACTGGCTTGGAAACCCAAGGAAGGGTCACTATGAGCTGGGTCCATCTTGATGGCAGTGAATTTTTTTTAAGATTGCTGAATTACAATATCAATTGAATTCCCAACATCAATTGATGTCTAATGTTAAAATGAGGTCATTGATTGGACATCAGTGAGATCCTGAAATTTTGGATGGGGACATATGGGCAGATAATCAGGAAACTGGGGACACTGAACCTCTAAATTCCATTGAATCACTCCTGCCAACAGAACCAGGCTTCTCATCTGAAGACCTCATCTGAAGACCTCACTTCATTCTCATTTGCCAAGTCTCCCTCCCCAGTAAAACCATTAATTTTCACAATTTTGTCTGATAAGATTAACCCAGCTTTGCCCAAATAGTCTTTGTGCTATGGCCTGGGATGGGAGTAGGGGTGCCCAGGACATCAGCTGAGGCAGATGTCTTACAAGGCATTGTTGACTGTCCCCAGGACCCACCTCCACCACCCTCCAGCAACAGGTCTATTTCTTTTAGACCTATAATTAGACTTAAGCCTAGTGAGGCCAAAGAGATAAATTTTAAAATGTGACCCAGCAGGAGTTATGCTACATTCCAAAAGAACTACTTGATTTTTCTGGTATATACAAACATAAACCTGGGGAGTATGGGTGGGAATGACTATTAAGGAGTTGGCTAGTCTGAATTGATATGGGCCCACTAAGCACAGATTCTTCAATCAGTCTTTCATTTTGAGAGGTTAGAAAAGGATCTAATAGTTTATTTGGTTGGTTCATGGAAGCATGGGTTATGCAGTGGCCTGCACTAAATCAAGACAAAATGACAGACTTGTCTTGGTATATGTACTGTAGAAGAAGGTATCCAAAGGCTTAGGGAAATAGGCATGTTAAAGTGGATTTATAAGGTTAGACTCAGAGACTCACCTGTGAAGTATCCAGAGGAAACATCTTTTACCACAACATTGGGAACAAATTTGTGAAGGGACCCCCAGCATCCTTGAAGACTACTGTGATTGCTATATTATGCAAGTCAGTTTTTACATAGGGAACTTTCCTAAGTGAATTAAGAGGAAGAAGGTTGGGCAATCTACTTCCGCAGTGATATCACCTTGGAAACCCAAGGAGGGGTCTCTATGAGTTGGGTCTGACTTGATGGCACATAACAACAACAACTACTACTACTACTACTACTACTACCACCACAATGGGGCTTATTGGTAGGGGCCAACTTGCAGCACTTAATCCACAAAGACAAGGTGGGTGTGGTTACCTTAATGGACCACAGAATCAAAACAGTAATCAGAATAGTCTGACTCACATGGACTTACGTCATTGTGACTACCATGGCTACTTAGGCATGGTGTCCCTAGGAGTGAAATAAATGAGGGATCTACTAAATATTTACTTGATATATTGTGGTGGTTATGTTTTTGTGTTAACTTGGCTAGGCCTGGTTGAGTGGTTGGGCAGCTGGATGTAGTATTCCCCATGATAAGACTGGTAATCAACTCCATGGTGGGATCTACTATGAGCAGCTGAGTAGCTGCTTTTGGGTATGTGGTCTGCTTCCTGTATATAAGGAGAAGCTTTGAGAAAGGTCTCTAGCCTAATGCACGCTTAGACCCTGCATGTAGCTGTATTGTTGCTCAGCAGCCTGCTATGCTCTGCCAACCTTGGGACTTACAATGGACTTAAGTTAATTGCCTGCCCTGTGGTTTGGCAACATCGGGACTGTACCTTTTTACTTGTTAACCTTGAGACTGTGCCTTTTTACTTGTCAACCTTGGGGCTTCTCAGCCTCAGCAGCCAGCAGCTGTCTGAGTGAAGAAATGCCTCTAGCTCCAGTGGGCCAGGAGCAGGAGGCAGAGCTGGACCCCAAGGTTGAAGGGCTTTCACCCAGCCCCTAGAGCCTGGCACTTTGAACTTGGACTTAAAGCCTCCAAATTGTAAGAATAAACTCCTCTTTGTTAAGGCCATCCCATTTGTGGTATATTTCTTGTCAGAGTGGAACTAGGTAACCAGAACATATATACAAACAGAATTCTATGCCAAGTGAATGACAACATAACTTGAATTGCCAAAATACATAGTCACAGCCCCTCAATCAATTCCAAGACTTGAGCTAATTTACAGACCCACAACCCTTTGAGTGAAGGGGAGACTGGGTTCCCTAGAGGAAGGGACTACAATGACAAAAATTTATATTGTTACTCTTTCTCTCAGTCTTTGCTAAAGGGATCTACAGCATTTTTTCTCCATAAACAATTTATTGGGGAAAAAGAAATAATCAGAATTTCAGAATTTTCAAGGATTACTGGACACTGGCTCTGAACTGACACTAATTCCAAGAAATTAAAAACATCACTGTGGCCCACCAGAGTAAGGCCTGATGGAGGGAGTCTTAGTTCAGCTCCATTCTTACTGTGGATTCAGTAGGTCCTGAACCCATCTTCTAATGATTTCTCCAGTTCTAGAACACATATTTGGAATAGACATAGTCAGTGATTGGCAGAGCCCCCACAGTGGATCCCTGACATACGCAGTAAGGGCTATTATAGTGGGAAAAGCCAAGTGGAAGCCATCAGAATGTCCTGTACCTAGAAAAATAGTAAACTAAAAGTAATACTACATTCCTGGAAGGATTGCTGAGATTAGTGTCACCATCAAGGACTTAAAGGATGCAGGGGAGATGATTCCTAGCACACCCCCCTTCAACTCACCTATTTGGCCTGTGAAAAAAATCTATGGATCCTGGAGAATTACTGTAGATCGTTGTAAACTTGACCAGGTGGTAACTCCAATTGCAGCTGCTGTTGCAGATGTGGTTTCATTGTTTGAGCAAATTAATACATCTCCTGGCACCTGGTATACAGCCATTGATCTGGCCAATGCTTTTTCTTGATTCTTGATTCTAGTTTTGAAGAATCACCAGAGGCAGTTTGCCTTCAGGTGACAAGGCCAGCAATGCACCTTCACTATTCTACCACAAAAGTATATCAAATCTCCACCCCTGTATCATAATCTAGTCCACAGGGAACTTGATCATCTTTCCCTTTCACAAAATGTCACACTGGTCCATTACATTGATGACGTTATGCTGATTAGACCTCCTAAGGAAGAAACATCAAAAACTCTAGACTTATAGGCAAGAAATTTGCATCCTGGAGCATGGGAAATTAATCTGACAAAAATTCAGTTACCTTCTACCTCAGTAAAATTTCTAGGGGTCCAGTGATGTGGATATTGCTTCCAAAGTGAAGGATAAGTTCTGACATCTGGCTTCTCCAAAAACTAAAAAGGAAACACAAGGAGTTCTAGCAAGATGGCGGACTAGGCAGAAAGACTGCACAGACCCTCTTCAACAAAGAAAAAGGAAAACAATTAACACAGACACAGAAGATAATCTTGGACCCTTGAGCCTTGAAGGGAAGGATATAGAAGTGGACTAAACCCCAACTAGCAGAAGAATTTGCGTGAAAATACCAAAAAAGGA
>NW_006921606.1:4636013-4655712 GCF_000298275.1 Orycteropus afer afer
AATGACATGAGACAAAGTATATGTGAACTGCTGTATGAAAAGTGAGTTTACTCTGTAAATCTTCACCCAAATAAAAATAAAATTAAAAAAAAAAAAAAAATCTCCAAAGACACTATTTCCAAACAAGGTCACATTCACTGATACCAGGAGTTAAGACTTCAAAATATCTTCTTCTTCTGTTTGTTTTTTTTTTTTTTTTTCCGGCACAATTCTATCCATAACAATTGGTTGTGGTAAGCTGGTTTCCTCCCCATGAGGGCCTCTTCACACATGGGACTCTCACCTGGGCTGATTGATAGTCCTGGTGATATGGAGGATGGTTTTCCTGAAAGCAAGTGATTTAAGAAAAAGGGAGAAAACTAAGCAGAAGCTATATTCTTTTTATAACGTAGCCTCAGAAGTCAGAAAGCATCCTTACCATTATGTTCTATTCATTAGAAGCAAGACAAAAAGCCTGGCCCACTGCCTAGGCAGGGGAATTAGGCTTCATCCATTGATGGAATCAATAACCAGTTGCCCCAGTGACCTCATGCGTGTCAGAATAAAACTGTGTTCCATAGGGTTTTTAGTGGCTGATTTTTTAGAAGTAGATCACCAGACCTTTCTTCTGAGGTTCCTTTGGGAGATTTGACTTTCTAACCTTTTGATTACCAGCCAAGCATACTAACCATTTGCACCACCCAGGACTCTTATTAAAGAAAACAGTGTCATAATTAGAGGATATCTTTTAAAACCATGATCCCCATACCAATTTGAGCCATCACCATTTACATTCACTAAAATCAATCAAAATATAAATTTTGGTCTATGCTGTTCTCTTGATCTATTTGTTTTTCAGCCAGCACTTGCATGAAATTAAAGCCTAATTTATCAGACAAGCTGCTTTCCTTGAGCACAGGAAGAACTAAGAGATAAGGAGGGCCCTGAAACCCTGAGAGGCAAAGCTAAAAGAGGAGGAAATACATCAAAGAAGGAAAAGGTATGTTGGAGGAAAAGACCAACAACATACTGCTTTTCTCTGCTGTATCAACAGGAGGCAAGAGGAGGCATGCCTGGAGTGAAGTCCTGTGCTCAGCAATAACACTAAAGCCCTAGTCCTGATACTTAGATGCAGGAAGGGGACTGTGAGTGCTGCACCCTTGTCAGATATGGCCCTTGGTCCCCCTTCAGAAGAACATGAAGATGAAGCTGTTTTTTCAACCATGGGGACATTTAAAGTCCATGCTCACTTAGCCCAAAGGCAGGCTGAGAGCTGAATGACACAGCCTGGGAGAGGGAGAGAAACAGGGTGTTGGAAAAGGGTATGGCTGGGATACCTTAGAAGCAGCCCTGATTGAACAAGTAATAAAACAAACAAATAAGTAAATAAACCAAACTAACTGCCATTGGGTCGATTCTGACTCATAGCAACACCCATTGAGTTTCCAAGGAAATCTTTACAGACTGCGCAGAGAAGCTGGTGGGTTTGAACTGCTGACCTTCTAGTTAGCAGCCTCATCCACCACACCAGCAGAGCTCCTGGTGGTGAACAAGTAATAGCTAGAGTAAAATAGTCAGTGTTTAAAGGAGTAGTGAAGTTGGGCTTGTTTATGTATTCCTGATACACACAAAGGCTTAACTGGGTGAGCAAGGAGGGTGGGTCGTAGAAATTCTGAGGAGAGACAATTCCCAGAGTCAGGCAGAAATGGCGTCATGGGGCTAGGGCACCCATTCATGGTACAGTGGACAATCAAGCACCTTGGAACCTAGGGAGGGGCACACATGCAGAATTTACAGTGAGAGTTTGGCACAATTTACTCAGATTAGGATGCTGGCCAAGTATTTGAATTTTAGCTTGGATCTAGGCTTAGTAGGGAAAAGGTGGGCTATAAATCAGAAAAAAAAAGATGATTTTTGGAGAAAGGAGGGAGCTGGTGCTTGCATTTCACACCTATTCTGGTTTAGGAAGACAGGATTAATGTTAGTTGCCACCTAGTGGAGGGGATGTCCCATCTCATTGGCTGCGGGAGATGAGAGGTGGCTGGGGTTGCCTCAGGAACCAAAAGAATTGAGTCTCAAAGAGGAGGCTGTCACTAAGGGAATCACCCCCACTCACCCTTGCTCCTCACCTACCCCTGTGGCAATGCCTAGTGGTCTTTAGGGCATAGCATCTTATACCTACAAACAGATCAAATTTACATATGGGTCTTGGCACCTGGGCTCAACAATTAAAGTTAAGGAATGCCCTGCTTGGGAGATTAAAAAAGGGCAGTTGGTCTAGGAGACTACAGCCTTTACATAATCTGTCAACATCTGTGTTTTTGGAGCTCAGTTCCTATGCATGGCCCTTGAACATGGTGGCTCCCAGGAGAGTCTATGCTGCTCTCAATAATAATGCCAGTAATGAGGAGGGCCACCATTTACTAACAGGACTATTGTGAAGCTCCTGAGAGAGCCAATCTAATGGATCTGTGCTGGGCCACTTCCAGAAAACATGTTCAATAAAGATCACAGCCCATCAGAATGGAACTGTGGACAAAAGCACGTGGACATGCTGACAAGTTTAGGAGCTTTGTCACTTGTGGCTTGACAAATTGTTTTGTCCCAGAGACACAGGAGGCAGGGTTCACACGCCAGCTTCCCAGATGCCAGGGATCAGATCCAGATGGCCAATGTCACCTGTAGGCTTTTTGTTTGCTTGGTTGTATTGTTTTTAATCTACTCCAGACCCTCATGCCCCTGTCTGTGAAATTGGATTAAGCAAAAGCAATTTTTGTGTGTTAAGGTGAAATGAGATCATATCAAATTGTAATTATTTCTTGTATGTGCCTTGCTCCACTAAATAGGGTAGGGATCAATTACTTTTCATTTCTAAATACCTAACACAAGGAACAGGGTTTAGCTCATAACAGAATCTTCTTCAATGAACAAAAAAGAGAGGGGTGTGAAATTTATGTTATTGTTTCCCCATTCCATTGTACAGTATCTGGCACATAGAATTACTAAAAAGGTGTTGAATGAACAAAAATGAGTGAATGAATGAACAATTGTAATTGCTTTTTCTGGTGTCTTTTACTGAGCACAGATGCTTTTGTGAGTTAAACTACTGAGTTAATTACAGACCCCTGGCCACTGTTGCTTATCCTGAAGTTTCACTTTAATGCCACTTCAATGATACTGTTTCCCGTAAAATCAGATCACAATTGTGATGAAGGTGATATGGGGATATGTCCTGACCTCCCACCATTTCTAATGCGCATTTTAATGGGGACATCTTTCTCCAGGGAGGGTGAGATTCTATCATCATGTAGTAGCTGGGCCCTCTCCCAAACCAGTGTTCAAAAGAATGGCTCAAGATCAACTATGTGAAATGAAACTCAAATCATTATTTTAGAAATGTTTTTTGGTATTTCTTGACTAGTTTATCTTAAAATGAAATTGAATTGCCTAAACTTTAGACATTGCATGGACAGTGCAATGCACATTTTGGGGTGTGGTGCATGTTGTCAATGCCTGATCCCTGTTATGGGGTTCATAGGGCTTTTGTACAAGTATCTGAAGCAGATCTAAAACTCTTCTCTGAAAAACAAAATATTCTCACTGCCAGCACGTCACCATCAACTCCAGCTAAAGCAATTCGTGAGGCTCTGTAATTGCCAGAAACACACATCAGACTTGCTTCTACTCTGTGCCACTGTCTTATCAGAAGCAGGGAATGGCTGAATTTCAGGTCCTGAAGGTCCCTGACTTCTGGTTGCCAATACTCATTAAAGGCTTGGACAGAAGTAGTATCCTGGAAGACTGTCTGACAACATTATATCACATATATGTTTGGCTTTTGTTGGCTATTGTTGTTAGTTACTGTCAAGTTGGCTTGACTCGAGGCCTTCTTAAGTATTATAGAACCACATGTTGCCCAATCTTCATGATTGGTATGCTTGAGTCCACTGTTGTGGTTATGTGTCAATCAATCCTTGTTTCGCTGACCCTTGATTTTACCAAACATGATATCCCTTTCTAGCGATTGTCCCTCCTGATATCATGTCCAAAGTAAGTCAGTCAATTCTTGCCACCCTCACTTCTAAGAAGAATTCTGGTTGATCCATAGGGTTTTCATGGGCTATTTTTTTTTTTTTTTTTCTAATTTGAATATATTTTATTCACATTTTGCCATTGTCATGGGCTAATTTTTAGAAGTAGATGATCAGGCCTTTCATCAGAGTCTGTCTTTGTCTGAAAGCTCTGCTGAAATCTGTCCACCATGGGTGACCCTGCTGGTGTTTGAAATACCAGTGGCATTGGTACCCATCAAGCACTAAGTCCATTGCTCCTTTTTGAGGTCAAGTGATTTAAGCCAATAAAAACATGCTGAGGTGAAGAGCAAAAGATGTGGCTTTCAATAAGTTCATGTAGGAGCTGAGAAGTAGAAGAGAATTCCCTCAGATTTTGTCTGCCTCTAGGTGCTTTCTAAGTTTTTTTTTATAGGGTGGGGATTACATCAAAATCATGTTATACATATATTTTCATTTGATTACAGGTAAAGTATGGGTAGCAAGGGATACAAAGATACTGGTTTTAGTATGTCTCATTGTAATGTTAAATCTTCACCAGGGGGTGTGATTTTTAGTATGCTAATAACGTAGTGTCTGAGGCACTTGACTGGTAACTAGAAGGCTGGCAATTTAAACCCACCAGCCACTCCTTCGAAGGAAGGTTGGGCAATCTACTTCCATAGTGATACTGCCTCCGAAACCCAAGGAGGGGTCCCTATGAGTTGGGTCCAACTCAATGGCACATAACAATAATAACAACAACAATGTTCCCTTTAGTGCAGATTCAAGCTGTTCCAGAGTCAGCAAACTTTCCATTTGATATTTCACAAAAGCCACATTTTACATCTATTATCTCACTGGGAGTAACATTGTTCCAATACTGTGCATTCTTTTAAAGAAAAGCTGTGCACGAATTTAGCTCCAGCATCATCTTCATGAGGAAGTAACCATAGTTCATAGTAACCAACAAACCATCACAGTGCAACAAACTGAGAGATAGGAGGTGGTATGTTTGGCTACATATAACTAAACCTGGACTAGAGTGCTTAACCACTGTAATAGAGTCAACCAAAGAAGTGCAATATGTGCCTAATAACATCAGTGTCCCAGGCTCCCATTTTTCTGCTCTGTCTTGTTTATGTCTTCCCCACTGCAGATTCCCTGCTTCAAGATCAAACCAAAAGCAGACCAGAACCAAGTCCTTGAAACTAGACCATACTCCTTAGTCTTGTCAAGTAAAGAGGCCAACTAGGAAGCTGGATATAGTCTCAACATGGGAGGAGGGGTCTGGCCTGGAGATTTTCTTTGTCAAATGGGGGTGTATCCTCTGCCAAAAATGAAGGATGAGGTAGAGGACGCTGAAGTTGAGCAGGGAGGAGAGGGCTCGACAGCATCCACACATTGCACTTCCTTGGTTGACTCTATTACAGTGATTAAGGCACTCTACTCCAGGTTTAGTTACATGTAGCCAAACACATCACCTCCTATCTCTCAGTTTGTTGCACTGTGATGGTTTGTTAGTTACTATGAGAGGAAGAGGTAGTTGAGCAGAGGAACAAGGTGGAAATGGTGAGCATTGTGGGACCCAGTTGATGTGGATAGGTAAAGATTTCCCTGTGTGTGCTGGGCTCCAGTAGCACTCAGAGCTCAGCCATATGCTCAGAAAGAGCAGAGAGTTGGATTTCTGTAGGACTGCAGTTCTACCTGACAACTATAATTAAAAGGAACAGGGGAAGGGTGCTGAGGATACTGGCAGGAGTGTGTTTGAGGTAATGGACCTAGAACATAAGCATGATGGGGAGGCAAGGAAAGTAAATTGGGAGGCATGGGCTGAGAGACCTTTCAAGGTAGGAATGTTTAGACAAGCAAGCTGGTATGAAAGGAAGCTGAGATCAGAGGTAGAAGCTCAACATCTAGGAGTGACGACAAGGTCCAGGATGTGACCACTGGAGTGGGTTGTTGAGGCAGTGTAGAGAAGGTCACTGGAGGAGGATATTGAGGAGCTCAGAGGGTAGGGGGGTAGAAGGGCTCTTGACATGTTTATCAGCTAGTGGTTGAGTTTGGCTGCATGTAACAAAAACACCAAATACTAGTAGATGTAGTATAATTTCCTCTCATATAGTGAGAAGTCCAGAAGTAGATAGTTCAGATCTGGCATGGTGGCTCCAAGATGTCATAAGCAACCCAGAGTTCATCCAGCTTCCTGTTCCACCGTCCCTGGGCTGGCCTGTCTTCTCATGCTTATAATATGATTACTAGAATTCCAGTGATCATATCCAAATTCCAGGCAGGAGTAAAGCAGAAAGGTGAAAAGGGGTATATGGCAGCTGAGGAAACCCTTTTAAAAGCACTATCCTAGAACTATAGCTGCTATCTTTTTACATTTCAGTAGCCATAAATGTGACATATGACAATACCTAGCAGCAAAAAGAGGCTGGTAAATGTAGAATTTTATTACCACAGTAAATTTTAAAAAAGGAGTTTTCTTAGAGTCTAGAATGCTATATAATGCTCAGAGAAGAGGCTGAAGATACAGGGTATGGGGCAGCACTTCTTGAGGACATAGTGGGAAGGTTGAGAGGTTGAGGAGGTCCTGGGCTTTGGGTCAGGGACAAGGCAGAGCAGAGCATTATGATGGGAATGCTGTAGGATAGTAAGTGGAAGGTAGGAAGGCTTAAATTCTTAATGGTGACTGATGAACACAGGAATGAGGAGCAAGGGAAATTCAGTCTCAGTGGGGCCAGATTAAAATCTATAAAGGGCCTGTCTCAGCCCCATACCCACTTCTGGACCATGCTACTTTTTGTTGAGACTGAAAGTCTGCAGTGTATATTTCCTGACTGTTAGATTGGGTTCTCTAGAGAAACACAAAAACCAGCAAAGTGTATATATATAGAGAGAGAGCAAGCAAGAGAGAAATTTATCTTAGGAAAATGGCTCACAAACGTGTAGAAGCCGGCAAGTCCAAAGTCCCTGGAGGAAACTTCGGGCTAGAGGCAGCCTTAGCTTCTGCAAGCGCAGGGGGCAAGAAATTCAAGGCTGGCAGGCAGTACACTGGTTGTTGACTCCAACAAAAGATGAATCCAAGATCTCCAGGCTGAGCGGTGGGCTGCTCACTCACCGAAGGTTGTAGTCAGCACACCAGGGTCCCAATCCACCAAAGAATGTTTCTCTTCCCAGGTTGTCCCTGGATATCCTGGAAGCAGGCCACAGCCCTAGGGAAACTCCCCTTGGGCAGATTGGCCACTCAGAACACAGTCATCCGATCCCATCATGGGAACAACCACACAGAACTGGGGTCCAGCCAAGTTGACACACAGCTCCAACTATCACACTGACTCTCTTACCTTCTCTTAGGTTTCCTATTAGGTTCTTCCAAAAAGAGGCTTTGGCATGAGGTCAGATGGCAAAGGGAGAGATAAGAATTCAGTGTGGTAGGCACTAGCAGCTGCTGGTGTGACAATGGGCAGGAGGCCCTGATTACGGTGACACCTCTTTGGTAGCTCCAGAATCAATTGTGGTAGTGTCTTTAATAGTGCAGCGCCAGGCACAAGCTCTTGGGGATGGGCTCCAAACCCAGCACAGCAGCAGCATATAATTTCTGATCATCACCCTGTCTTCATTCCCCTCCTTCAGTCACTCTTCCTCTTTCAGCCCTTCCAGATTTTGCAATTAATTCTCTGCATTAATTCTCCTCTGTTTGAAATACCTAGAGTGGTATCAGTTATACTAGCTGGACCTTGATATATCAGCCTTTCCTCAACATGCAATTTAATGTAAAAGAACATAAACCTTAACCAAGTTTGGTGTGTATTCTTTTAGATTTTCTCTGTGATTTCACATATGTTTATATGAATCCACCCAAACTATTTGATATTTTTGTGTTTATACAAGTTTATACTTTTCCATGTGACATTTTGTAACGTGGCTCCTGTTTTGGCAACTGATCTTGAAGATCCTTCCATGTTGTAGATTTCTCTATTATATATATATAGGATTATTCCATTTCTTTTAATTGATGCAGGGTGTTGTATTAGCTGTTTAACTCATGATGGACATTAAAGGTTTTGGCTTTTTTTTGCCCTTAATAGTGTGCTCATATGAACATTCTTGTACATGTTCCAGTGTTTCTCCAGACTAGTTAACTAGAAGTAGAATTGTAGGGTTGTAGAGTGTTTACATTTTCAGTTTTACTACCATTTGTCCAATTGTCTTTCAAAATGGCTGTACCTGCTTACAGTCCTACCAGTGGGCAAGAGAGCATACTCTCAAATACTTGATATTTCTAAACTCCTTGATTTTGATTAGTCTGAGGATGTAATGGCATATTGCTGTTCTTTCAGTTTTGCATGTCCCTATGGATTAGTGCAAGGCCCCATTTGGTGGTGCAAAAGGTTTGTGTTCAACTTCTAATCTAAAGGTTGGTAGTTCAAACCCATTCACTAGTGCTACAGAAGAAAGATCTGATGATCTGCTTCGGTAAAGATCACAACCTTTGAAAAATCTCTGTAACATGGGGTAACCATGATTCAGAATTGATTTGAAGGCAATGGTGTTTTTGTTTGTTTGTTTGTTTTATGGACTAATGCATCTGAGCATTGGTGGTAACTACTATAGGCTGACTCTGAAGGCAGAAGTAATCATTCTTGTGAAGTGGTACAGCCACTATTCCGTGGGTTTTGGTGGCAAGCTTTTGAGGTGGTGTTGCCAACAAAGGTGCATCAGAAGCTTACCATGATTTCCTGTCTCTAGTAAATGCAGCTGAGCCATCAGGTTGCTGAGGATTCTGATTTGGACACATTTGAGGGGGAGAAACATAGGCCTCAACCTAGCCACAGTCTCACAAGTGCTGATGCTTCCAGGAGCTGCAGAAGCCTGTCAGAGAGAGGCAGCCCCTTGGAGCAGTGGATAGACCTGCAGGCTCTTCTGTGACAAACCTCTGTGGAAGACAGATGTCCATAGAGTGAAAGGATTTTACCAGGAACACTGTAGAGAAGTGAAGAGCAGAAGCTTCCCTAATGAATGTGGTGGTCTTTATTGAGAATCAATGACAGTCCAATATCAGGGCTAATTAAATGTTGTGGAAACTGGACAGCTAGTTAGCCTCATCTCTTGACTTTTTCTGGTGATTATAATCCTGTGATGAATTTTATATTTTGAGGCCCTAAACAAAGAGTCCAGTAGATGTTCCCTAACATTTCTGCTTTCAAAAAAAAAAAAGAACCAGTCTCTACTCTAGCAGGTAAGGAAAGGGAGGCGAGCCCTCAGAATGACTATGCTTCAATTAATTTTGTTTTGCTTTGTTTTCTACAAGATGCTACTCAGAAAGGCAAAGAAATCACCTTTTCAGCAGATCAACCTCTTATCTGGTGGGAAAAGAAACAACTAATTCTGTTGCTGAAAGACTTTGGGTCACATCCAAACTTTGCCACTTTGTGCCCAGTTTCCCAAACAGAATTTGTTGTTATTATGTTGAGTTGATTCTGATTCATGGTGGTCCCATGTGTGCCAAAGTAGAATTGTGTTCCATACGGTCTTGGAAGCAGATCACCAGGCCTGTTTTCTGAGGTGCCTTTGGATGGGTTTGAACCACCAACTTTTTGGCTAATAGTCCAGGACCTAACCATTTGTACCAACCAGGGATTCCTTTCCAGCTACTAAACTGGGCTAATATTCTGAACTGCCTGTCTCGAAGGGCTCTTTCCTTTAGAAGTGAGCAGCATTGGGCTAGGAGTCAGGGGCACAAATTCTAGCCCTTGCTTTGTTGGAAACTCACTAAGTAACATTAATCACACTCTGTAAACTCTCCCTGAGTTTCTCAATCTGTGAGAGGGTATGTGATTAAAGAAAACATTAAAGTTATCAAGGATTTCATTCTACTTGGATGACAATCAATGTTCATGAAAGCAATAGTCAAGAAATCAAATGACATATTGCATTGGGCAAATCTAAAATGCAAGGATGTAACTTTGAAGACTAAGGTGGGCCTGACCCAAGTCATTATCTCTTCAATCACCTCATATGCATATGAAAGCTAGACAATGAGAAAGGAAGACAGAAGAAGAATTGATGCATTTGAATTATGGTGTTGGTGAAGAATATTGACTATACCATGGACTGCCAGAAAAACGAACATCAGGCTTAGAAGAAATACAACCAGAATGCTCCTTAGAAGCAAGGATGGCGAGACTTCCTTTCTCTTACTTTGGACATGTCATCAGGAAACACCAATTGCCAGAAAAGGACATCAATATTTGGTAAGGTAGAGGGCCAATGAAAAACAAAATCTCAGTAAGATGGAGTGACACAACAGCCGCAACAATGGAATCATATTGCTTATGAAGATGGCAGAATACTAGGCAATATTTTGTTTTGTTATACATAAAATCATAAAATGAGTCAGAGCCCACTCCATGGCAACTAACAGCAACAAAAGGTATGATCACACCCGTTCCGCTGGCTTCTGCTGGGATAAAGACCACAGGAGGTGCAGGATGTTTTGATAAACTCTGCAGTTGTAGTCATGAGGTGCAAACTCCTGTGCTTCAAATTGCTTTTGGGATCGTCCCTGATCCTTAGCTGCAGAAAGAATATGCTTTTTAGGATGAAACCGGTTGGCCGGGACTATTTCTGGCCACCTTCTTAGGAAGCTAGGCAGCAGAATCAAAGAGGATTTCCAAAATGAGGACACTTGACTCAATTTGAAGAGCAGCTTGGTGTCTTCCCCTGGCCCCTCCAGGATCACAAGGCTCTGATCAACTCTCGCGCGCCACCTGGTGTCTCCTCTCCGCTACTGCCCAGAAACCACGTGTAAGAAAGTGCTTACAACCTAACTACGTATCCTGGTCTTGACCCGTCTTAGCTAATAAGAAAGGGGGAGGCGGGGCAGGAGCGAGCGAGAGCCCAATCATCTCTTGCTTTCCAAGCGGAAGGCGGGGCTCGGGGTTTACCACGTTGGGTTTGTCCGCAGCGCTAATTACTTTTTCCAAAGGCTTGAGGGCTTCGGTTAGGCTGGCGCCGCCGCCGCCCGCCTTCTTCCTTTTGCCGGGACTGTCCGCCGGACTCTGCAGTCAAGTACCATGTGTGACGGCGCCCTGCTGCCTCCTCTCGTCTTGCCCTTGCTGTTGTTGCTGGTTTGGGGATTGGACCCGGGCTCAGGTAACGTGCTCTCCAGCACCCTTCTTCTCCCCTTCTGTTCCGGCCACCTTCGTTTTGCTGCCGCGCGGCATCTGGAGCTCCAGCAGGCTGACAGCGCCCGGCCTGAGGGCAGGCTCAGGCCGCGGTGGGGTAGGAGGCGCCTGTGGGCCTGGACCCGAGCGCTGGGCTGTGGCGGCTTCTGGGCGGCCGCTCAGCCACCGGTTCTCGGGTACCTCGGCGCCGTCCAGGAGGCGCTGGCCGGCGGCGCAGGAGCCCTTGCCGGGTGGGCGCGGGGCCCAGGCGCAGGCACCGGCCGGAGTGGGGGAGCTGGAAGAAGCAAGGGCAGACAGCGGCGCTTGGGCCGAGTCGACCCCATGTCTAGCGTTGGCTCTCGAGTGCGTCGGGCGGGCGGGCAGCCCGAGCTCCAGCGTGCTGACGCGTCTCCTCTCTCCCCGCAGCTGGCGGCGACGCGGCGGCCGACGTGGAGGTGGTACTCCCGCGGCGGGTGCACCCAGACGAAGTGCACCTGCCGCCGCTGCCCAGCACCCCAGGGCCTCGTCGGAGGCGAAGACCCCGCGCGCCCCCCGCCGCCCTGCGGGCACGGCCCGGCGAGCGCGCCCTGCTGCTGCACCTGCCAGCCTTCGGGCGCGACCTGTACCTGCAGCTGCGCCGCGACCTGCGCTTCCTGTCCCGCCGCTTCGAGGTGGAGGAGGCGGGCGCTGCCGGGCGTCGTGGCCGGCCTGCAGAATTATGCTTCTACTCCGGTCGGGTGCTCGGCCACCCTGGCTCCCTCGCCTCGCTCAGCGCCTGCGGCGCCGCCGGCGGCCTGGTACTGCCCGGCTCTGCGGGTGGGGGGGTGCCTTGGTGGGAAGTTCAGCCTTAAACTCTCCTACCTCCACCTTCCCCTCCCCACTGCTGGCAGAGGGTCTGTGCACAGTGCGGGGCAGGAAGGGAAGCGTTGGATTGTCCAGTGTCACCTCTCTCGGATTGGATTGTATGGTGCTGAGTCTCTGCAGTTTGCAGGGCCTGCAGGAGTGAATGGGAGTTGGAGGTGGTGGGGTTTGGGATTGCACAGGTGAATACCCCAGCACATCCAGGAAAGCTCAGATCTAGCTAGAGGAAATCTTCAGCCTGAAAGGGGTCCTTCATTCATTGCATCTGTATGGGTGTGTGTATGTGAGTGTTGTTGAAATGCCTGTTTGTATATATTCCCTGTATTCTTGGATATGAGGATGGGATAGTGAGCATTCACCTTCTTTCTGTCCTTTTCAGCTTTTCTGTACCTGGCGAGGAAGTTTGGAGGCTCCCTTTCCTCCAGGGTAGGGGCTAACCCACTCTTAGCCAACAGGGAGAGCAAGGAGGAGGGTGTTCTCAGCAGACATTTGTCTGCATCCACCCCAGCCAGGTTTTAGGGAGGCTCTGTATTTACACTGGCAATAAGACTCTATGCCTGTCCCTAGATGCTCCCTTGCTGTGGCAGCAATGTGTCGTGTCCCCCCCTCCCTGCCACATTTGAGGTACCCGTGACAGGTGCTCTGAGGAACAGTAGATGTTCTTGTGCACCTGGGGTTTGCACCACCATTTTTCTTAGGCCTCTGCTCTGTATGTACTCACTTGGTAGCCTTGATCACTTGGTAGCCCTAGTACCCAGCCAAACCCTTCCCAGTGTTTTCATCCTACTTGCAAGGATCACACATGACTGGCATCAGGCTGCCCCCAGCAGAGCCTGGTGTTGGATTAGGGCACAGCATGTATGGTGTTTCCCTATCTTCCATCAGGCCTGACTCCAGGGAGGCAGTTTCTAATATTCTTTTGTGTCTGTTATTCCTAGGCACTAGAAACAGCTCTCCTGACCTCTACCTTGTCTTGTTCCACCATCTAGAAGAATTCTTTTGCCCTTAACTCTCTACAACAAATCAGCTAAAATGTTCAGCAAAATTAAAAAGACTGGATCCACATCTTTTTGCTTTCTTCCTAGCAATGTAGGGGAATGCTGGGGTGGGTTCCTAGTATTGGCCTTCACTAGTTCCCCTTTCAGGAATTTTCTGAGTCCAGATCAGGGTAGGATCCACTTTTGCTTGACTGGGATTTGGCTGCTTTTGGTTAAACAGGGAAAATGGTATAGACTGTGGTGGGGCCTGGCTGGAGGCCAGTGCATCACCAGGGCAGAGACTGTGGGTTGTGGGTGAGGAGGCACAAGTAGGAGTGAGAAAGGCACAGATTACTTTAGGACTAAAGGCTGTATCGTGTTCTGGGAGGGACTGCAAGGCCCGCATCATTTTTCATGTTTTTGCCAAAGTGTTTAAAGTCTAGGTCACATCACTGTACTGTACATGGAAACATCTGAATCCCATTTGCTAAAGTTTAGTAAGTTTCTGTCGAGGTCAGAGTTTATACTTCTTGGTGTAAAGTTTCCAGCGAGGAGCTATCTGTGAAGGAGCTGAGGGTGGAAATCTGGATAGCATTGATTTGAAATCCTACAGAGAGTGAGTTCTCCACCCGCTCACAGATGGGATCTGAGTAGAGAGAGGGTTCATTTAAGTCCTCTGGTTTTTCAGGAAGGCTCTCCTTCCCTTTGGCTCCATATGAGGGCGCTGTGCTTTAGAGAAAGGAACCTAGCCAAGAAGCCAAGTTCAATATGAACAAGTTGCTGGTGGACTTCTAAGACTTTAGATTTTCAATTTTTGTTTGACCAGATGCTTCTGTTGTTTAGTCTGCCTTGTTCAGCCCACTTGTGTGAAGCTAGGTGTTAAATACTATTCTCTAATTAGTTGGGCAATCCTACTTCCGTAGTGATACTGCCTTAGAAACCCAAGGAGGGGTCGCTATGAGTCGGGGCCGACTCGACGGCAAACAACAACAACAATAATTACACATAAATGAAGGACTGAAGGCAGGAGGGAAGCTGCTGTGTGGTAGTTTGGAATGGATTTCTTGGTTGCCCGGTGGTCCTGGAAATCATAAATAAAAGAAAGCAACAGGAACTCAGGCTGACCAAGTGTGCATTGCACTCCATATTTACTTTGATTATAGTTCTCACCTATGTTGGACACAGCTCGGTGATTATTTTAGCTCAATTGACCATTGGGAGAGGACTGTGAAGCTGAGATGTGGAGTTGTCTGTGTGTCTCTCTGTTGGAACTGGTATCACTAAAAGGTGTAGGAGAGGAGAGATCACAAGCAGATGATTTTGGTGGCCATGGATGGGGCATTTCAAAGCCTCCTTGTATCCAAAGAGTCATGTAGTGCAGGGTAGGCAAAACTTTTTTTTTTTTTTCCTGTAAAAGAATAAATATTTTAGATAGTAAATATTTTAGGCTTTGTGGGCCATATGGTCTCTGTCTCTACTACTCAGTGCTGCCATTGTAGTATGAAAGCCGCCATAGACAGTCCATAGACAAATGAATGTGGCTGCATTCCAGTAAACTGTATTCTGACATCGGGTATCATTTTAATTGCTACTAAATCCTGCCACATCTAACATCTTCAAAATGGCTTAGCAGGGAGTGCTGAGCTTGGGAGCAGGGAGCATCGAGCGTCTGTTCCTGGTTGTATAGAATTGTGCTGTTTGTCTCAAGGTAATATTTGATAAGAGTGATTGGAATAGATCATTACCTAATTGTTTATGTGACATAGAGTGTAAATTGTGTTTGGTTTTGTGTCCTGTCTTTTGGCAGTTGGCAGAGAGGCGGGCCTGGTGATGTCTCTTCTCTCCGTGACTTACCTTGAAAAGCCGTGTAAGCTGTCCTTCTTGGGCCTTTCACAAACTACAAGCTCAAATATTAATCGTTTTCTGTTTATGTTTATTCTTTTTATTTACATTTCAGAGAGTGGTTAGACATAATGTAGATGTTTGGAAGAGTTTCTGTAAGCATATCATTTCAAAGCAGTAAACTGTGTACATGTGAAGAAGGTATTTCCACCCCCTGTGAATTTACTTAAGTTTGGCTGTGCTGCCTCTTGTGAGTAGGACCAGGTTGAGGAAGGCCAGCAGAATTAGAATCAGGTTAAACTTAACTGGATTTCAATGGAGATGGAACTTCAAGAATTATAATGAATGTCAGTTTCCAAAAGGACTCTTGGAATTACTTCCTGAAATGAGTGGATGCAGGGCCTGAACCAATCTCTGCACGTGAAGAAGAGTGAGCGGAGAGGAGGGGAGGGCCAGAGCCCGTGCATCAGTTGTGGTCTATGGAGCAGTGGCCATTCTTCCTTAGGTGGATATGTACAGGCTCCTGGAAGTCTGTCCACCTCTTCTTGGTGGAGGCTGTGGCCAGCCAAGAGAGCACTGTATGTGCAGTGTTATGATCAGACAGGACATCCAGGCTCTCTGGGCTATGGAATGTTAAGAAGCTATTCCTGCTTTCCAGGGGGTTTCCTAGTTTGCCTCCTTTGGACTCACAGCCAAACTTTGAAGGACCATAACTTTGAGTCTCTCATCCAGTGAGTGACCTCTTACATTCAGTGTTCTGTTAACCTGTTCCTCACAGTCCATGTGGCAGCGTTGGAGAGAATATTCAGCTTTGTTGTACAGGGGAAGAAGCTGAAGTATCATCCAGGTACAAATAGACAGAGGCTGAGGTCAGCCAGCCCTGAGTTAGAACAGTTGGAAACCAAGTTCTCAAGAGGGCCACTTGCCTGTGCCTGACTCCTAGGAAGAAGGGGCAGGTCTGGGGTGTTACTGCTTCTTCTTCTTCTTTTTTTTTTTTGTAGAAAAGAGAGTTATCAATAAACCCTACTAATTATAAAAGTACCCAGCATTTTCATATATTACCACTTGATTAAGATGAGAGGATTTAATCATTGTTAAGACATTGGGCTGTTAACCAAAAGGTCAGCAATTCAAACCCACTAGCCACTCTGCAGAAGAAAATGAGACAATCTGCTTCTGTAAAGATTTACAGCCTTGGAAACCTTATGGGGAAGTTCTACTCTGTCCTGTAGGGTTGCTATGAGTCAGAATTGACTTGAAGGCAGTAAGTTTGGTTTGGGTTTTGGTCAAATTATATAAGAAGTTCATGGGTGGTGCAGATTATTAACATGCTCAGCTACTAACCCAAAGGTTGGCAGTTTGAGTCCACCCAGGGTGCTTTGGAAAAAAGGGCTGGTAATCTTCTGAAAGGTTACAGCCATTGAAAACCTTATGGAAGGCAGTTCTTTTCTAAAACACATGAGTCACCATGAGTTGAAGTAGACTTGATGGCAGTTGGTAAAATTGTTGTGGTGTGAAGATCATTTGGAAGGGAGCGAATAAACCAAAGTTCAAAATTATTCATTATATTATTGATACGGTTTGAGAAAGGCACATTGTCCTTAGTGGTTCCCCAATTGCTATTGTTGTTAGTTGCTGTCCTGTGGATTCCAACTCACAGCAACCCTATGTGTGCAGAGCAGAACTGTGCTACAGGGTTTTCAAGGCTGTGACCTTTCAGAAGCAGATTGCCAGGCCTGTCTTCTGGGGCACTTCTGGGTGGCTTCAAACTGCCAACCTTTTGGCTAGTAATTGAGCACTTAACCATTTGTGCCACCCAAGAACCCCTTGTCAATGAGTATCACTAAAGAATTTATAATGTATAATATAAACATACCCAGAAAAGACAAAACCCATGTTTAAAGTTTTGTAAAAAGAAGTAGTTGAGTAGATGCTCCTCTCTGTTTTATCTCACAGGGAAGTAAGGGCAGAGACAGTTTTGAAGTTTGGAGACATGGAAGCATTAAAGGAAAGAACTCTAATCAGAATTCTTGAGCCTCTGGCCTCCTTGTTTGGCAGAGCCTTCATGCTAGCCTCATGGTGACTTTATATTCACTCCTCTATGTCCTGTCTTTTCTCCATACATTTTTCTCTGTCTGATCACCATTTCTCAGGCATTCCCTCCAAATGCAGCCCTCCTGAGCTAAGCTGAGCTCTCTGGATACCAGATACTTGATGCTTTCGGCACCACTGATCTTAGGTGCTAGGTGGCCAGTGACTGTCACCTAAGGCATGTAAATAAATGTTCCACTTTGAACTTTTTAGTTGGCAATATGTGAAAAAGGAAAAGGAAGTACAAGATGAGATGATGAACTGAAGAAGTGTTCTCAGACTGATTGCATTCTTGAAGTGTATTCACTGAACTCTGAAATGCCACAGCTGCCTGGTGTTGGTTTGCACAATGAGAGATATTTTTCAGCCATTTTGTTGGAGGGTACTAGGCAGAGTCATCGTTTAACCTTTCCCTATGCACGGTTCTGGATGCAGGCACACAGATACATAGTTATGCTCTTGTTCTTTAGGAAATGAAACTGCAAGGATATTCAGGGCTGGGAATGTGACCCTGTGATCTTAAGTGAGTCTGTTCACTCATTTGAGCCTCCTGGGTGCAACCATGAAGGCTTGCATTACATCAACCTCACATGGCTATAGAGAGAATGTAATAAGATGTCATTATTGCTAGCTGCCGTTGAGTCGGTCCCTGACTCATGCTGACCTCATGCACAATGGAATGAAATACTGCCTAGTCCTGTGCTGTCCCCCTGACTGGGCAGGTCAGACTTGTGATCCATGGGGTTTTCACGGGCTGATTTTCAGAAGTATATCACCAGGCCTTTCTTCATAGTCTGCCTTTGTCTGGATGCTCTGCCGAATCCTGTTCAGTATCGTAGCAACATGCAAGCATCCAGTGACTGATGGGTGGTGACTGGGTGAGGTGCACTGGTTGGTAATTGAACCCTGCTGGGTCTCCTGTATGAAAAGTGAGAATTCTACCACTGAACTACCACTGCCCGCACATGAAATAAGATAGAGTCTATGGTATCATTCAGTGCGAGCCTGGTACATTAAGGCATTAAAAATACGTTCCTTTTCTTGCCCCACCAGCTGTTCCCAGACTTTTCCAGTTATAGATTAAGCCATCAGTGTACACTGTTGACTGAATGAACAGATCATTATCATGTAGCTGCCATGTCTAGGTGAGTGTAGTAGATTCCCAACTGGCCTCAGAGAGAGAGAGAGAAAGAGAGTATAATGCGGGTTCTATCTGGGAGACACTTGGAGCTGCGCAGGAGAGAATGTGCATCAGTCTGCAGGTTAGCACGGGGAGGCAGGAAAGAGATTCTGGAAGCAAGGCTGAGGGGCTGGGTGGGGTGGGGACTTCAGGGATTGGGAGGACTGGAGCCTAAGGGGGTGGTCCTTAGATTCTGGGAGGGAGTAGTGATGGTTACCAAGCCAAGTCCTACCAGAGAAAAGGGACCCATACATTTGATGGCATGACCCCAGATGTCAACCTAAGACATTTGAAATTTATCCTAGGACAGGTTTCCAAACTTGAGTGTACATCCAAATTCCCTGGAGGGCTTGTTAAACAAATATCTTTAGGCCCCACCCACAGAAATTCAGGCATAGCAGGTCTGGGGTGGGCCCCGAGTATTTGCATGTCTAACAAGTTCTCAGGCGAGGCTGATGCTGCTGGTCTGGGGACCCCACTTTGAGTACCCCCAGCCTAGAAGCAGTGGGGAACATTGTGGGCTGTCGATTGGGGAAGCCCCAAGTGATGGCAGCAGGAGGTAGGCTGGCAGAGTAGGGGCTAGAGGCAGGTGGGCACCTGGATTGTGGAAATGGAAAGGCAGACAGGCTTTGAGAGAGATTTTGAAGAACAAGTCAACAGTGCTTCAGTCACTGATTCTACCTAATGATTAGAAAGAGGGGCAGCCAGCAGTGACCCCCTCATCACAGGGAAGCTGATGTTGGAAGGCAGACCAAGTTTATGTGCAGGCCCTCTTTATTTGCAGTGGCAGCTCCAGCAGTAGAACTTTGGTGCTTTAGGAGAGAGGGCAATGAGGCTGTGGCCTGGGATTGAAAAATATCTGATGCCTGTGCTAGGTCAGGTGTACTCTTTCCATGTGAGAGGTACAAGTCTCCAACCCTACCGCGGCCCCCAGGGGAGCAGAGGCAGGTGTAGTAGGGAGGCCTCCAGTCACAGACTTACCTGCACAGGAAGCAAATGCTGGGCCTCAATCTGTTCCATCCTCTTGGACCACTCAAGTCCACCCAGAGGTGCCTCAGAAAAAAGGCCTGGCAATCTACTTCTGAAAAATCAGCCACAGAAAACCCCATGGAGCACACTTGTACCCTGACACACATGGGGTCATCATGAGTCAGAGTCAACTTGACAGCAAGTTTATTTTTTTCCTTGATCTATACTAACCTTCGCAATATAGAAAAGGCACCTAAGACTCACCCTCCTGAAAAAAGGGCTGGAGAGGGTTTCCCAGGGCTCTCGTGGCCCTAAATACCAGCATGGACTTTTGTAGGACAGTGAGTTCAGCAGTCATAGGATTTTCTCAAGCAGAGATATTTCTTCAGTTCCAGAATATCCATATGACCAACTGATTTTCTTTGTCTAAAAGCATCTTCTAAGTTATGTCAAGAAGTTATGCCAATATTAGCTAGAAAAAACCAAAAACCCAGTTGCTATTGAGTTGATTCTGACTCATGGCAGCCTTCTGTGTGTCAGAGAAGAGCTGTGCTCTTTTTTTTTTTGTTTTTGTTTTTT
>NW_006921606.1:4658001-4661600 GCF_000298275.1 Orycteropus afer afer
TGACAATTTAGTATTAATCTTCTGTATTTCTATCTGTAGATTTAGAATCATTTCTGATTTTTCATTTATTTTGCCATTTTGTTCTTTTATTTTCTTCCAAAATTCTTGTAAGGTTTTTTCCATTCTTTCTTTGGTCTGTCTCTCAATCCTTTGAAGATACCTAAAGATAATCCTTTTGAATTCCTTATCAGAGAGTTCCAATGGTGCTTCTTCCTCAGGGATGTGTTCTGGGTCTATATCCTGCTCCCTTGTTTCTACCACTTTATCCTGCTTCTTTGTGTGGACTGTGATGGTCTGTTGTCTCTGAGGCATCGTGGCATTGTTGTATTTAGATCTCTGTTAACTGTTTGTGAAGGGCAGTCAAGGGTGACTCCAGCTCTTCTTAGTGGTTTTTTATCATTGGCCCATTGGTGGAGAAGGAGGTAATGGCTCTCGCTCAGTAAGTGAAGTTGTAGGAGGTGTGCGTGTAGTTGTGTCTTATGGGGACTGTTGTTGTCTCCCACTCAATTAGACACAAATTACAATTGAATAACCTTCAAAACACTAAAAGCACATGGACTAAAAACATGCCATGTAATCACACAGGAACAGTAACCAAAAAAAGAAAAAAGGGAAAAAGAAGAAGAAAAAACAAGAAAACTTCCAATATTTGGGGATAGGGCACTAAGAGAAAAAAAGTAGAGAAGGAGAATAATGAAATAAAAAAAAAATGGGAAAAATGCAAGAAGAAAAATAAGGAACAGGGTTAACCATGGGGAAAAAAGGAGGAAAAAAAAAAACCAACTTAAATTAAAAATAAATAAATAAATAATAAAAAAAATTTCAGCCAGGAACAGGGAAAAGAAAAAATGCTGAAAACTAGGACCTGGGAGAGGAAGATAAAGAATAATAGTAAAAAGGACAAAAATATTAATAACAATAGTTGTTTTTAAACAGCCAAGTACAAGCAAACTAATCACCAGAGAAAGAAAGCAAAAAAGAAAAAAATAAAAAGAGCAAAAAAAAGAAAAATTGGTGGAGGACAGGGCAGGGCACCCAGGGTCTGTCTGAGCCCACAGACTGTGATGGCTTTCCTGTGGGCCCAGAAGATAGGTGGGCATGGAGGATGGCCGCACCTCGGTTCACCAAGAGGGTGTGGGGTATAAGAGTAACAAGAGGAATGTGGTACCTTTTCAGTCTTGCAGGTCTGGAGGGTTCTTGGGGTTGCTGGAAAGCAGAACGTGTTCTTAAGCTCCAGGAATCTGGAGAGCACTGTTTCTTTAAATATCCAAAATAGGCAAGCCGTTTTTAGACCTTCAAAATGGCAGCGTCCTCCAGACTAGCAGAAGTCCACAGCTCAGCCTGCCTTTCTCTTCACCTTCTCTGTTTATTCCCCAGCCACCGGAGCAGTCATCTGTGCAGTCCCTGGCTAGCAGGGCTGATTTTTAGGTTAATTCTTAAGTCCTACCAGCACTTGGGAATTTCCAAGCTGTCTGTGCCATCAGGATCACTGCCAGACCGCAGTTCCGTATGTCTCCTTTTTTGGTATTTTCACGCAAATTCTTCTGATAGTTGGGTTTAGTCCACTTCTATATCCTTGCCTTCAAGGCTCAGGGGTCCAGGATTATCTTCTGTGTCTGTGTTACTTGGTTTCCCTTTTCTTTGTTGAAAAGGCTCCGTGCAGTCGTTCTGCCTAGTCCTCCATATTGCCGTAATGCCGAGCTGTGCTCTTTAGAGTTTTTAGTGGCTGATTTTTCAGAAATAGATGGCCAGGTCTTTCTCCTCGGGGCCTCTAAGACTCAACCCACCAAACTTTTGGTTAGCAGCTGAGTGTGTGTAGTCTCTTTGTACCACAGAGACTCTGGTCTCTGTGCTGATGTTAAGTGGTAATAAAAACCTCAGTGTCTTCATGTGTTTTGCACATTACAATGAAGAGCTAATCCTGCTTCAGGGAGTGGGCAGGGAGAGTTAACAGTATCTGATTTATAAGTCTGTCTTCCAGCAGTACAGAAACCCATCAAAGCAAGTACCTGGAACAAAGAGAATTGAAGATAACCACTAAAAGCTGTTAAAGTATCAGGTTATACCGGATACATTTTATTTGTTGCCAAGTGCTTTAGTGGGAAACCAAATCTTCAAAAACTTAAGACTTCTCTTTTAAGAGCATCATTTTGTTAGGGATTATTGGATCCCTTAGAACTGAATGGCCTCAGAGTAGCCAGTTTTGTTTGCGACAGGCATTTTTTTTCGCAGTCTCTGTCTCTTTAGATGGAGTCACCAGGTGGTGCAAGCAATTAATGTGTTTGGCTGCTAAGTGGAAGATTGGTGGTTTATGTCTACACACAGGCACCTTGGAAGAAAAGCCTGGTGATCTTTTTCCAAAACATCAGACATTGAAAGCCCTGTGGAGCACAGTTCTACTCTGGTACACATGGTGTTGTCATGAATTGGAATCAGCTTGATGACAACTGGTTCTGGTAGTTGGTCTCTTTAGATGATGTTTACAGGGCTTCTGGCACCTAATGGGACCTCATATTACTACTGGTATTTTCTCATTGCCATCAACAGGGCTGGGAAGGCCTTGGAAGTACATCTCACTTCTAGGCATAGATGGTGACTGGGATATTAATGCAAATTCAGGCAGACCTGCTCTTTGAGCTGCAACTAAGCAATGGCCTAGGAGCCAGGGCAGTAGGCAGAGCCCCTCAGTCGAAGGAAAGCCCAGGTTTGTGTTGGCAGTTCAAATACAGAATTCTCCTGAACATTGTAAAGGATCTCTGGCACCTGTTAAAATATTGAACAGTGGTTTCCAACCTGGTTATATGTTGAAATCTCCTGGTAAGCTTTAAAAAGCACCAAAGGCTAGCTTCCATCCTGAGAGTCTGATTCAGTTGGCCTGGAGTGGGGCCCAGGCATCAGGAGTTGTCCAGCCAGGGATGAGAACCCCTGAGCAAGCAGGAGTGCAGGAACTTTATTGCATTGCATTGCATTCAGTTCCGTTCCATTCCATTCTAAACATTCTCTTGAGTAACTATTACATGACAGAAATTAGAAAAATAAGGAACAAGGCAAGTCCTGCCTCAGAGGTACAAACTATGTACTAAGTTGTGGTCTATAGTTGGTAGAGGCTAGACACAGTGCAGTGGGTGTACAGGGAAAGGGGATTAATTCTGCAGAGAAAGGAGGCAGGGCGAGTGAGAGAAAGAGGAGGCCAGGAAAGATATGGTGGGCTGACAAGTATTTGCACTGCACTGAGACTGTGGGGGATCACCAGTGGCACTTTTCAACAGAACATTTCATTTCATTATTAGTAACGTGATGACAGGATGATGTTAAAGATGGAGCTGTAGAGGTGTGTCAGAGAAGCAAAGTGATGGTGAGGCTAAAACTGGGAGGAACAGGGCCTAGTCTTTCTTTGTGCTGGCCCTTGAGTAAGAGGTTAGCCTAGTACCCTTCTTCCTTTGGTGTTAGTCCTGACCACACCCTGCTTGAAGAACAGGTCACAAGAGGGCAAGTGACTGCCAGGTAGAATACAACCTTTTCATCCATTAACCCATCTCTCACCAGTGCTGACATTTTTTTTTGGAATGTGTAGAAACCAGCATGTTTGTCCCTCCAGA
>NW_006921606.1:4661700-4665344 GCF_000298275.1 Orycteropus afer afer
ATATATAAATATTATGAATGAATATGCATAGTCAGTCCTCTGTATCTGTGGGTTCTACATCCACGGATTCCACTAACCTCGGATTGAAAATATTGAGGGTTTGAGGGTGGTGGGGTGGGGAGAAACAGTTAAGTGGTCAGAGGAATTCTTCAAAGGCTAAGTAGGAGAGTAAAGTGCTATTTACATAGCATTTATATTATATCAGGTATTGTAAGTAATTTAGAGATGATTTAAAGTATACAGGTAGATAAATATAGGTTATATACAAATACTATGCCATTTTATATAAGGGACTTGAGTATCTGGATTTTGGTATCCATGGGAGTTCTGGAACCAATTTGCTGGGATACTGAGGAACAAATGTATATTAATATGCTTGTTAACTGAAAGGTTGGAATTTCAAGTCCAACCAGAGGTGCTTCAAAAGAAAGGGCTGGTGATTTACTTCTAAAAATCAGCCACTGAAAACCCAATAGAGCACAGTTCTACTCTGACACACTTGGGGTCATCCTCAGAGGCATATCTAAGGTATGGTAGGTATGGTACATGCCCTGGGTGCCACTTAAAGGGGGGAACCAGAGTAGTTTTTTTTTTTTAAACCATAACAGTTTCCATCACCAGCTGGAAGAGATCATTCAGCAAGTTAAGAATAATACTTGCATATTTGAGTGCCATCATGGGTCAAGGCAGACTGTGATTTTGCTGTTCTCAGAGTAGAAAGAGAAGAAACTGAAGAAAATGACTTTGAGAACATCATAGACCAATTTTCATAGTGAAAACAAGAAAAGTGCAGTTGTAATTTTCATGTAGTGCCATAATGTGTTAAGTAAAAGATTAATGAGGTTGAATTATATTTTTGAGCTGATTTTATAGTAAAGTTATCTAAAAAGTAGATGTCAAATGTTTAGACATGGGCATAAATTCAGTGCTTGCTGTAGGCCTATTTTCTGTAGATACGCCTCTGGTCTCCATGAATTGGAGTCAACTTGATGGCAACTGTTTTTTTTTTTTAATTGTGATTTAGGTGAAAGTATACAAAGCAGCTTCTTTTTCCATACAGCAATTCATACACATTTGTTTCATGACATTGATTGCAATCCCCATAATGTAACAGCTCTCTTTCTACTTCCTCCCTGTGGTTACCTTTTTCTTGTGTCCTCCTTTCTGATGCATTCCTGCCCACTGAACTATCTCCTTGTGCAAATACTATCCTTCTGATCTCCCATGGTTGATTGTTTATGGAGTATATCTACTTAGTATAAATGTTCACCTTATATGTCTGACTATTGTTTGGCTGGAAGCCATGGGAGTGAGTTCAATTCTAGGCCTGAAGAGTGACTAGGGGCCATAGTCTCAGGGCTTTCACCAGTCTCTATCAGACCAGTAAGTCTGGTATTTTCTATGATTTTGAGTTTTCTTCCACATTTTTCTCCCGTTCTATCGAGGATCTCCTGCACTGATGCTTTTCTGAGTGGTTGACACTGGTAGTTGGGCACTGTCTAGTTCTGGTCTCAGGGACATGTAGGCTGAGGTTCTCATGGTCCATTAGTCCCTTGGACTAATTGTTTCCATGCATCTTTGGTTTTCTTCATTCTTCTTTGCTCCCGATGAGAAGAGACCAATTGTTGCATCTAGATGGGATGGTAACTGATTTTATATTATACACATGTGTATACGTAAATACATGTTCACATATAAGCATAAGTATAAAATTTTAAAAAGCAGTCTCACAAAGTTGAGAATGTTTCAGTGTTTAAAAAGTTGTACCACATTAAGGCTAACCTCTACCTGGCCTTTTACATCATAGCTTGTGAAGGAAAATGCTAGACTGAACAAATGCTAACTGGCTTTGAAAGTGCTGGACCCAAGGGTATTGTTGATTTCTACAGCCAGAGTGTTTTGGGCCTCTGTCAGAATCCCATGGAGTACCAGGCTTCTTCTAGGTGGAGCTTAACCCTGCACATTGTGCCATCTCTGGCCAACTTCATGATGACCACTGATGTCATGCTGATGGTGATGGTGGAGATATTGAAAATTGAGGCTTTATATATAGCTACAGAGGCCTCTACATATCCCACCACAGTGACTTCTGCTTCCATTTCTTCAGCCTCAAGCAAAGTATCTTCATGAACAAATTTTAACTTCAAAGGACAGGAAAGAAAGCCACACTTTCCCACAGGCCATACAGTGCCACTTTAAGAGTTTTTTTTCCCAATTTTTTTATTGTGCTTTGGGTGCAAATTTACTACTTGTTTTACATTCAGCAGTTCATGCATATCTGATTTCACAGCCCTGATAACCATCCCCAACCATAAAAAAAACTCTCCTCTTCTCTCCTCCCTGTGACCACCCTCACCCTGTGCCCTTCTTATCTATGCATTCCTATCTGTCCAGCTTTCCCACTATGTGAGTGCTATCCCTCTGGTGTCTCATGGCTGCTTAGTCAAAGGGATGCATCTCCCCAGAATAGGTGGGTGCATTGACCTGGGGTAGGTGTTCTGTATGTAGGTCTTTCTACTATTGGGCTGAAAGCCAATCCATGTAAGTGAGTACATTTCTAGGCCAAAGGGTAACCCAGGGCCATAATCTTGTGGGCTCTACCAGTCTCTTTCCAACCAGTAATTCTGGTCATTTTTGTGTTTTTGAATTTTGTTCCAGATTTTTCCTCCCACTCTACCCAGGATCTTCAGATTTGATCCCTTTCTGAGTAGTTAGCATTAATAGCTGGGCACAATCTAGTTCTGGTCTCAGGTCATAGAGGCTGAGGTTCTCGTGGTCCATCTTATCTTTGGACTAATTGTTTACAGATGACTTTGATTTTCTTCATTCACTGTAAGATGGTTTTATTTTGGCAGTAAAATCTCTCAGTTATTCTTGGCAAAGAATGAAATGCACACCTTGAAATCCGCTGAGTAGTAAGTACAGTTTCATCCTGTAGGTTGGAGGCTAAATGTTGTAGGAGACCTTATTTAGTTGTTTTACTTTACTTACAGAGAGGCTTCATATTGTCCATTCTTGCATAATTTACAGGGGGTTTCTGTCATTTTGGTGAAGTCCCTGGGTGGTACAAACGATTAATTGCCTTGGCTGCTAACCAAAAGATTGGAGGTTCAAGTCTAGCCAGAGGTGACTCAGAAGAAAGGAATGGCAATCTACTGCTGAAAAGTCAGCTACTAAAAGTCCTGTGGAGCACAATTCTACTCTGCCACATGGGATTGCCATGAGTCAGAGTTGACGCAATGGCAGTTGGTTGGTTTGGTATCATTTGGCTTGAGTGGGATCTGGACTGAGGCTGGAGAAAGACATGTGCTTTGGTTTAGAGCAGTGGTTCTCAAAGTGGGGTCCTTGGACCAGCAGCATCACAAGGCCATTTGTTAGAAACACAAATGTTCAGGTCCCACCCAACATCTCCAGGTGATTTTGATGCACAATAGAATTTGAGAACCATTGGCTTAGTATTTTATGGCTTTTTGAAAATAATGGTGGGAGAGAGAGCCTAAGACTGATCTGCTGGATCTGTTGAATTTGTGTAGGCAAAGGTGGTCCAGGAGCTCTTTCAAGGAGGGAGACCTTTGGTGGCAGATACAGTGTACAAATGCCAGGTCCTGTTGGAGCCCTAGGGGACTTCTTTTTTTTTTTTTTTT
>NW_006921606.1:4667304-4672973 GCF_000298275.1 Orycteropus afer afer
CCAAATATTTTTTCCCAATCTGTAGGTTCTCTTTTGACTCTTTTGGAGAAGTCTTTGGAAGCACATAAACATTTAATTTTTAGAAGGTCCTAGGGGACTTCTTGTGTAAGGTTTATCTTGTTTTATTGACTCTACTTAGCTCAGGTATTCCCTGGAAAGAAGGCAAACCATTTTAATGCTGTCAGACTTGATCCCAAGAGAGAGGAAAAGTTATTTTTAGAATTAGCATTCACTTTATTAAAGCTGTAGGTGGTGCAAACTTTTAGGTGCTCCATTATCGGTTAAAAGGTTGTTTGTTGGAACCCATCCAGAGGTACCTCAGAAGAAAGTCCTGGTGGTCTGCTTCCAAAATGTCAACAGCCTTGAAAACTCTATAGAGAAGTTCTACTCTCCAACACATGGGAGTTAGCCTGAGTCGGAATAGACTCCATGGTAACTGGTTTGGTGGTTTTGTTTTTAATGATAAAAATCCTAGTTCTTAAGTTTTTCGTTCAATTTATATATCTTATTCTATTTATAAATCTAGCAAGTTTTTGTAGTTGTGGCTTTGAATCATATTTGGCCTCATTTACAAATTTGGCCATTGACAACTGACAAACATTAAAAACCACAATTTGAAATTTAACATGTTTAATTTTATTTTTAAGTTCTTGGCTATCTGATTAAAAAACAAACCCTTCTCAAGTATTTAAGTAATTCTCATAAACCTAATAATAGTCTTATAAACATGGGAAATCTTAAGTTCTCAATATTCTAATACTGCTTATAAATCTAATAATATTTGATTGTACAATAACAAATCTAATCCATTAAATATCCTGCCAAATTCTTCTAAACATTACAAGTTCTAAAAAATGTACATATTTCCTATCACAGAACTACTGATATTACAGGTCTGACTTATGGAGCTCTAGTGGCATAGTGCCTAAGGCATTTGACTACTAACCAGAAGACTTGTGGTTTAAACCACCAGCCACTCCTCTGAAGGAAGATTGGGCAATCTACTTCCATAGAGATAATGCCTCAGAAACCCAAGGAGGGGTCGCTACGAGTCAAATTGACTCAACAACAATGAGTTTTTTTTTTTTTTTTTTTAATATTTAATTCTAAATATCCCCCCAGATAAGATACTTTTTCCCATTAAGGATATAATTGTCACTGTCAACAATTTTAGGGTTGCCTTCTCAAGTGGATTTTTCAGGGATGATTTTTAAAAACTTTTGAAAATAAAGTTTATTATTATAAATTAATACATCTTCTTTGAAAGCAAATTTGGAAAATGTATGTGGCTACATGTAATCTCTGCACCCTCACCCTCACCCCTGCATACAGTCCCCACACCCCTCCCCACCACAGCTACTCAGTGGGAGGTGTCTAGGTCACATAGAAACTCAGGCAAAATAGCAAACTGCAAGGAAGAAAGCTAAGACATGGAAATATGACCCTTGAAGTGACTATGTTCCCTGAGACTGCTGGGCCTATGGTTATGTGTGAATGAGGATGACTGATATCCCACTGTCCTCCTTTCTGACAGGTTGGCCTCGTTCAGCTTGGGCAGGAGCAGGTGCTAATCCAGCCACTCAATGATTCCTGGGGCTCTTTCAGTGGACGAGAGCATTTGGTCAGGCGCAAATGGTCCTCAGAACCTAGCCCCTCTGCTGAGATGCAGGCCTCTGGGCAGCTCTGCAAGGTTCTAACAGGTGAGTCTGAGAAATGGCATGAGTGGTTCAGTGTATACTTACAGGTGTGTCCCTGAATACATGCAAGTCGTGTGAGCAAGAACTTTAGGAGTAGAACTTTTCCTTTCTATCTATGTGTATTAGTGTCAGTACATATTTCATGGGTAGCAGCCCTTTGGACAAATCATCATTTTGTTTCTGGAAGGAACCCAGGATCTCATTCATGCAGTGCTTCAATTTTATATATCAGGAGCAAATCAGGGCCCAGAAAATCTTAATGGCTTATTTATCAAACCTCAGGTTGGTAGCAAAGCTGGGATGAGAATTCCCTCCTCCTGATGCCCTGATCAGCACTTGCTCTTATAATCCAGTGGTCCTGTTGGGCAGCACTAATTAGTCCCCTGGTAGACTCTAAGGAACTCTGGTAGTATTATGGTTAAAGCATTGGGCTGCTAACCAGAAGGTTGGCAGTTCAAGCCCAGCAGCTGCTCCATGGGAGAGAGATGAGGCAGTCTGCTCCTGTAAAGATTTACAGCCTTGGAAACCCTCTGTGACAGGTCTACTCTGCTTTGTAGGGTCACTATGAGAAGGAATTGACTCAGTGGCAGTGGGTTTGGTTTGGGTGGACTCTAACACTGCAGCCCTGCTGATGCAGTGGTTAAAGTGCTTGGCTGCTAACTGCAAGGTTGGCAGTTTGACCCCACCAGCTGTTACGCAGGAGATAGATGTGACAGTCTGCTTCCATAGAGACTTACAGCCTTAGAAACCTTATGGGAAAGTTCTACTCTGTCCTGTTGGGTTGCTATGAGTTGGAACTGACTCAATGGCAGTGGGTACAGCACCTATAGGACACAAATGTGGATTTTCTCAGGTGAGAACCATCAACCAGGGCCACCAGCATGAAACTCAAAGGCCTATGTATTTTATTCCCACTTTTCCTTCTATGCAAGTCAGTGTTCATCAGCTGTTCCTCCATGATTAGTGTGGTTGAGATCATGGAATGTTTGTCTAATTACTAACTTCTATCCTCTTTAGGGGTGTGATACCAAAGATTGCTGACAAAATGATAAATTTTGCTGGTGATTGCATTTTTGTTCCTAAGAATAATTTTGAGACACACTTTTGATATCCTATTTAGGCTATAAAGAAGCAAATAAAATAAACAAAACCAGGGAGGGGTAGATGTGATGGAAACTAAGTTAGAACAAGAGCATCTGTGCCAGGCCGCAAAGAAAAATTTCTGCATTTGATTAAAAGCTAATCTCCTCGTCCTTGCACCTAAACGTCATGCGGATGTGTGTGTTGAGCAGGAGCAATGTGCATATTTAAGCTGGAGGCAGACTCAGGCTCTAATCGGAACACAGACACAGAAAAGAGGTCTATATTTTGCTTCTGATCTTCTTGCTTTGTTTGAATTAATCAGTAGACTTTGTTCTTGTGTTGAGAAAGACAGTGATCCTTTTAATAGGGTTAAGCCACCAATTAGGCATTTTCTAGTTTGGATTAGCATCTCAGGTCAGTGCAAAAGGTTAAAGCCCTTGGCTGCTAATGGAAAGGTTGGAGGTTCAAGTCCACCCAAAATGCCTTGAAAGAAAGGCCTGGCAATCTACTTCAGATTTCCAAAAAAATCAGCCACTGGAAACCCTATGGAACACAATTTTATTCTGACACATGGGGGCATCATGAGTGAATTGACTCGACAGCAACTTTTTTTTTTTTTTAAGTTTGGATATCTTTCAAACATTTGGAATTTAGAAATAGGAAAAATTAATTTTCTAGGATACCAGCAAAGCACATTCTGGAAGATGCCTAAAAGATTAATCAGATTAATCACAGATGGTCCCATGCGAGCATGTTCCTATGGCTGAATGTGGGAGCCATAGATGTCACTGCATCTGTTGTTGACCTTGAACTACTCTAACCATGGAGAGTGGCCTAGAATTAGCCCAACTGGCTACTGCAGGGGAGGGGGATTGTGACACCTATTCCTTTCCCACAAAGCACTTACTTTACCTTAGCATTGAACCTCGGGTAATCCACCATATTCTATAATGGTCCATGTCTGGGGAGGGCTAGGGCCTAGAGGGACTGGCACAGTGAAGGCTGCCTAGGAGAAGCCACTTCCTTTCCTTGGGTACTACTGAGGTTGCATTTCTAGCAGTCTTCTGGGCTGGGAACAGGCTGATCCTATTTCCCTTATAGCTTATTCATGAAATAACGTTCCAGCTTGAAACTTAGCATGAAAATAAAGAGTCTGCAAGCCTTTTTTTAAAAAGTATCTAATTTTTGAAAGATTTTTGGGCTGTTTTCAATAAGTAAAATGGTACTTTGGGAATTTTCAAATGTTCCTCAATTTTTCAGTGGTTATTTTGACTTTCAACTCTTTTTTTTTTGCTTATTTTAATTTCTCTGTTTAAACTGAATCTTCTGAAATAAGATTAAAATTGTATTTTAATGGCTTTTAGTAACTGTTTGAATCTCTGTCTCCTCTACCATGGTAGATATATATGGTAGAGGAAGATGGTAAAATAATGGGACTAATTTGCCACGAGGCACTTTCAAAATAGGAATCCCACAAACTCTTTGAGTAGTGTTGGACTCATTAGAACTCAAGTGTGCTGTCAACAAGGGTGCCTGTGAAGGCACTGATGTGCACATTCTGTTGTGATTGTTACTCACTTCTGTGGATTGGCTCTCAGCCCAATGCAGTAGAAAAATCTACATGCAGAGCACCTACCCCAGAGTGATTCACCCACCTACTCTAGGGAGATGCACCCCTTAGATCAGCCAGACATGAAATATCAGAGGGGCAGCATTCACATAGAGGGAAAGCTGGACAAACAGAATGCATAGATAAGAAGTGCACAGAGAGGGGCTAGTCACAGGGAGGAGAAGGGAGGAGAGTTTTTTGTGGTTGAGGATGGTAGTCGGGGCCATGAAATCAAATGTGTTCAGGGCCGTGAAATCAAATGTGCATGAACTGTTGAATGTCAAACAAATCTGCTTTGTAAATTTGCACCCAAAGCACAATTTAAGGAAAAAAAAAAAAGTTAAAAAAAATCATTGCAGTTATTTCATAGCATTGTCTTGTTCATGTATAGCATTATAAAGTTAATTTTAGTGAATATTTGGAGGCTACCATAACACATCAGAAATGATATATTGCTAGTTTATGCAGTAACTTGAATGTATAATTATATGTATATATATTCTGTTGTATATAATTGGTTGGGGCTTATGCTTTGTATCGATTTTTTGAAATAACAAATCAAATTGGCTTAAACACTAAAGATGTCATTAACATGGGCAATCTACTTCCATAGAGATACTGCCTCAGAAATCCAAGGAGGGGTTGCTTCGAGTTGAATCAACTCGATGGCAGTGAGTTTTTTTTTTTTTTTGGTTGTGAAACAGAAGAGTCCAACTGTAGATTGCGCTTCAGGTAAAGCTTGATCAGGTGGGCTTGGCTTCTCTGCAGTTCTTTACCTGTAAGCCAGCTTTGTTTTCAACTGTGGAGGCTATATTAGTTCCAGGTTTCACATTTCCAAATCATACCAGAATATTGGATAACTCTGTTTCCCAAATTTCCAAGGAAGTGTCCTAAGCTTTCCATGTAGATCACCTTTGTTGATAGCATAGGTCTGGATGACTTGAATGCATCACTGTGGCAAGAGGGATGAATTACCCTGCTTGATTTATAGTACTTAGAGTCTAGCCTAAAAGCTGAAGCTGAAGTGGGGTCAGTTCCCCCAAAATAGCAGAGCAGCTACAGAGGGAGACATCCACAAAACCAAATGTAATTGCCTAATTTTGAGTTATCTGACATCTTTTATATGGAAACCTAATTTTAAATGTTTCGCCCATCATCTTGCATTATCATGCAGTTATTTTTTTTTTTTCCTTTTTTTTTTTTTTTTATTAGGATTAGGGTGAAGATTTACAGAGTAAATTCACTTTTCATACAGCAGTTCACATATACTTTGTCTCATG
>NW_006921606.1:4680068-4684483 GCF_000298275.1 Orycteropus afer afer
TTCCTTCAAGGCTCAGGGGTCCAAGATTATCTTCTGTGTCTGTGTTAATTGGTTTCCCTTTTCTTTGTTGAAGAGGGTCTGTGCAATCCTTCTGCCTAATCCGCCATCTTGCCAAAATTTTCATGCAGTTATTTTTAAGAACCCATTAATAGCTCTTTTTCATGCTTTGCATGCTTAAGATTAAGCAACAACAGCAAACAAGGCAGCCCTACATTTGTCAAATAGGATTCTAACCAAAATCAGTATTTAAAAGCAAATTTCTTCAGGTGTAACTTGTTAGTTGATACCCAGTTGGCTCTGACTGTTATGTATAACAGAATGAAACATTATCTGGTCCTGTACTATCTTCATGATCATTGGAATGTTTGAGTCCGTTGTTGTGGCTATCAGGTATAACTTACGTTTAGTAAAGTACAGAGATTTTATGTACAGTTCAATGAATTTTTACAGAAGTAACCACTATCAAACCAAGATGTAGAAGGTTCCCATTTCCACTCAGTATCACTCTCTGTCCTCTTTCTGTCAATCTGATTTATGTTTGCCTCTTCTTGAACTTCATTTAATGGAATCATATGGTGTGTACTTTTTTTTTTGAGTTCTTTTGCTCTGCATAATGTATGTGAGATTTGTTCAGGTTGTTGCACATAATTCGTGTGTATGAGTAGTTCATTCTTTATTACCTCTGTGGCAGTAATCCTCTATATCTGTAGCTGTTTGTTTATCCAGTCTCCTGTTGATAAACATTTAAATTATTCCCTTTTTGGATATTATGAATGAGTCAAATGAGAATTTTTGTACATATCATTTGTACACATATGCACTCATTTCTGTTGGATATATATATTTAGGACTAGAACTGTTGGGCTATATGATAGGTTTATATTTAACTTTATTACAAACTACAAAAATAGCTCTTCAAAGTGGTTACATCATATTGTATTTTCACTATGAATATACGAAAGCTAGGGAACCCTGCTGGCACAGTGGTTAAGCATTGGCTCTAACTGAAAGGTCATTGGTTCAAATCCACCTGCCACTCCTTGGGAGAAAGATGTGACAGTCTGCTGTAAAGATTACAGCTTTGGAAACCTTGTGGAGCAGTTCTGCTCTGTTCTGTGGGGTTGCTATGAGCTGGAATTGACTCAGTGGCAATGAGTTATATGAGAGTTGTTCTGTATCCTTACCAACACTTGGTATTGTCAGTCTTTTTAATTCTAGCCATTCTAGTGGGTATGTAGTAGTATCGTATTGTGTTTTGAATTTGTACCATTATCTTAAGAAATTTATTCTATGAGAAAGAAAAGGAAGAACCAGGCTAACAGCTGACACTTTCTCTTTCTTGAGATCCCTGAGAAGTCCTTTACCCTCTTGTGCCTTGGTTTCCTCATTTTTTAAATTAAGATGATGGTGCCTGTCCTGTTTTTCTGGGTTATGGTGAGGAATACTACAGATGTGAGTGTCATTACCACTTGTAGCTAAATTGGTGGGGATGTTAAATAGAACTCTCACAAATGCCTAAAAAGGTAAACAAAATAAACGAGAAAAGAAATTTGAAATGTGCTACATAAAGGGAGCTCTGGTAGTGTAGTGCCTAAGGCACTTGACTGCTAACCAGAAGGCTGGAGGTTCAAACCCATCAGCCACTCCTCGAAGGAAAGCTGAGCAATCTATTTCTGTAGTGATACTGCCTTGGAAACGCAAGGAGGGGTCACTATGAGTCAGGTCTGACTCGACGGCTCATAACAACAACAACATAAAGGGACCCTTTCCTTATATCCTTTCTAGGTAATAGTTGGCTAGTCTTCTATTCACAGTCTCACTTTTGGCAACAACTTAATAATATCATTTCCCTCTTAAGTATTAAAATGAGATAACACATACTTGGTACTTAGAAGTTAATAAAATTAGTTTTGTTGCAGCTTCTATGGATACAATTTTTGTTATTTGTATACCTCTTCATTATCAAGGGAGCCACTTCAATGTACTTGTTGTATAATAAGTTGGGAGAGAAAGAGATACCCTGTTGAGCACTGAGCTAGATGCCAAAGACTCATTATTATCATTATTACTTGAATCTGTCCTTCTTGCCTTTTGAGCCAAATTATAATGAAATCAGGGAATTTTAGTAATTCTAGACCAAAAGTTGCTCTTACAGGTCATATGCTTAAATTATTCCTCTTGTTTTTCTTCACTAAGTTGTTAAGTATTTGATAAAACTCTCCTGCATGCTGCACTATTATTTAGACACTGGGTACACTTTGGTGAATATGATGAAGCATAGTCTCTGCCTGCAGTTGAGACAGTTTTGTGGGAGGTCATATACACAGTAAAGAAGCAAATGTAGCAGATATAAATTATTTTTGGTTATAAAATATTTCAAACAAGCAGAAAATTATTAAAAAAACCCCCCAAAACAGAAGCTCCCATTCAGACTCAACCCATGTCAACATCTAGCTATTTTTGGTTCAGAGTTTTTTTTTGAGAGAAATGAAAATTTATGGATATGACTAAAGGTCCATTTCTCCATCCGTTATCAGCCCCTTGGCTTATTCTCTGTGTGTAACTACTTATACTGAAGTAGATATGATTCCTTCACATCATATTTTTATAGTTTTATAACATTTGATATTTACAGTCATAAACAATATATTGTTTTGTATACCTTAAAACGTACATAAATGATTTCATGGTATGCAATATGCATTTATTACTCAAAATAATGCTTTCCTGGTTTACCCACATTAATACATGTAACTCTGGTTCCTTGATTTTAATTTACTTTTTTATTTTAATCTTTTTAAAGAACTAGTTTTGGTTTTATTTCTTCCCCACTCCTTTTTGTTTTTTACTTTCTACTTTAATTTTTCTTGGATCTTTATTATTCCTTTTTCTACATTCTCTAGGTGTATTCCATTGCTTTCCTAACTCCTTGAGTTACAGTTTTCACTTTATTCATTTTTGATTTATGTATTTAAGGCTACACATTCCCCTGTAAACACAGCTTTAGCTGCATATAACTTTATATATATATTTCCAATGCTTTTCAGTTCTGAAAATTTTCCAATTTCTTTTTTCTTTTTCTGGAGAAGCAGTCAATAAACCTGGAATACATTGTTGTGAGTGATAAATGCAAATTGCATAGTATGAAACCATTTATTTACAAGTAGTAATAGTTGAGAATTTAGAGATACATTACTGAGTTTAAATTCCAGGATATACCATCTATTAGCTGAGTAATTTTGGGTAAACCCTTTCATGCCTACATTTCTTTATTTTAAGATCATGAGAATTGCATATGCTTTATAGAGTTAATAAAATGCTTAAATAAATTATTCTGTATGTAAAGTCCTTACAACAATATTTGACATGAATTAGGTATTTTATATTATCTATTGTTATTTCTCCCGCAGCAGTGCAGGAGAGCAGGAAAAAGGGGATTAAAAGCCAGGAACTCAGACAGGAGCAGTCAGCTGCAGGGATCCAGGTGAGGAGAGGAACTCAGGCATGCCCAAAGCAGTAGGGCGGGAGAGCAGGAGAAAGGGGATTAAAAGGCCTAGGAATCTGGACAGAGGAGGAGTCAGCCGCAGGGACCCAGGTAAGGGTGGTTTGAGAGGTTTCCAACAGGGAGGCAAACTTGTCTGTAGGTTTGTCCTACCGTGGTGATGTGTTGATGTGAGTTTTGAGGCTGAGCCACTGGTGTTTCTAACCCAGCGGGATGCACATGGTGCACAGGTATCATCCCAGTTTACAGACTGAGACAGACTAGGAAGAAGAAGGAGGCCATCCACTTCTCAAAGAATTGGCCAGGGAAAACCTTATGAATAGCAAAGAAACACTGATACATTACTGCACAACTTTAGGAAGAGTCCCATTAGGTTAGAAAGCTCTCAAAATAGGACTGGGAAAGAGCTGCATCATCTGAGTAAATCCAGCCTTACTCCTATGGATAAGGTAAAGCTGTTGAGACCTCCATTTGCTGATGTGGCACCACTCAAAATGAAGAGAAACAGCTGCAGACATCCATTAATCATCGGAATATGGAATATGCAAAGTATGAATCTAGGAAAATTGGAAGTTGTCAAAAATGAAATGGAACGCATAAAGATTGATATACTCAGCATTAGTGAGCTGAAATGGACTAGTTTTGGCCATTTTAAATCAGACAACCATGTGATCTACTATGCTAGGAATGACAGTTTGAAGAGAAATGGTGTGGCATTCATCATCACAAAGGATGTTTCAAGATCCGTCCTAAAGTACAATGCTGTCAGTGATACGATAATATCCATACACCTACAAGGAAGACCCGTTAATACGACTATTATTCAAATTTATGCCCCAACCACCAAAGCCAAAGATGAGGAAATTGAAGAATTTTATCAATTTCTGCAGTCTGAAATTGACTGAGCATGCAA
>NW_006921606.1:4696383-4724354 GCF_000298275.1 Orycteropus afer afer
TGGTGTTTTTTTATTATTGGCCCATTGGTTGAGAAGGAGGTTGTGGCTCTTTCTCATTAAGTGAAGTCACAGGAGGTATGGGTGTAGTTGTGTCTTATGGGGACTGTTGTTGTCCCACTTAGTTAGACACATATTATAATTGAATAACCATCAAAAAACTGAAAGTACATGGACAAAAAATACACCATGTAATCACACAGGAACAGTAACCATAAAAAGAAAAAAGGATAAAGAAGAACTAAAAAGAAGAAAACCTGCAATATTGGGATTGGGCACTAAGAGGAAAAAAAGTAGAGAAGGAGAATAATGAAGGAAAAAAATGGGAAAAATGCAAAAAGGAAAACAAGGAACAGAGTTAACCATGAGAAAAAAGGGGGAAAAACAAACTACTTAAAAAAAAAAAAAAAATTCAACCAGGCACAGGGAAAAGAAAAAATGGTGAAAACTAGGACCTAGGAGGGGAAGACTAAGAATAATAGTGAAAAGGAGAAAAGTATTATTAATAATAGTTGTTTTAAAACAGACAAATACAAACAAACTAATCACCACAAAAAAGAAAGCATAAAAGAAAAAAAATAAGAGAGAGGAACAAAATCGGTGGAGCACAGGGCAGGGCACCTAGGCTCCGTCTGAGCACATAGCCTGTGATGGAGTTCCTGTGGGCCCAGAGGGTAGGTGGGAGTGGGGGATGGCCGTATCTCTGTTCACCAATTGGGTGTGGTGTATAAGAGTTACAAGAGGAATGTCGTACCTTTTCAATCTTGCAAGTCCGGAGTGACGTTGGGGTTGCTGGAAAGCAGAACATGTTCTTAAGCCCAAGGAATCTGTGAGTGCGCTGTCTCTACTCTCCAAAATAGTCAAGCTGCTTTTAAACCTTCAAAATGGCGGTGTCCTCCATACCGGCAAAAGTCCACAGCTCAGCCCTCATTTCTCTTCACCTTCTCTGTTTATTCCGCAGTCACCAGAGCAGTTCTCTGTGCAGTCCCTGGCTAGCAGGGCTGATTTTTAAGTTAATTCTTAGGTCCTACCACCACTTGGAACTCTCCAAGCTGTCTGTGCCCTCAGGATTGCTCAGGATCGCTGCCAGACCACAGCTCCATATGTCTCCTTTTTTGGTATTTTCACGCAAATTCTTCTGCTAGTCAGAGTTTAGTCCACTTCTATATCCTCCCCTTCAAGGCTTAGGGGTCCCAGATTATCTTCTATGTCTGTGTTAATTGGTTTCCCTTTTCTTTGTTGATGAGGGTCTGTGCAGTCTTTCTGTCTAGTCTGCCATCTTGCCGAAACCCGACATTTTAATTTTTATAATTTTTTTTATCACATAGTTTTATGTTATCTTTTAAACTAATTTATATTCCATGCTTAATGATTAGAGAATATGACCCATATGGTATTTCCTTTTGACTTTTTTATACTTCTATTTCTCTGCTGAGATCTCCTTTCTTTTCTTTCATTATGAACATATTTTCCTTTAAGTCCTTGAACATAGTGTTAATGGTTGCTTTAAAATTTTTGTCTACTGTTCTTAATATCTGGACCATTTTGGGGTTTGGTCTCCATAGATTGCTTTTTCTCTTGAAAACAGTTCTTTGTATGCTAAGTAATTTTTGATTGTATTCTGGTTATTGTGATTGTAGTGTAGAGATTCTGAATTCTAGTATATTCCTCTGAAGAGTATTTTAGCTGGCTATTAATTTTGTTAAGCTCAAATTGCAAGCTTTGCCTCTTGAGTGACAGCTCAAGTTTCAGTAGATTTCTTTTATCCTTAGCTAGAGTCTGTCCCAAACAGGGATCAGGCAGAGATTTGGGTAGAATTTATATATAGCATTTAGTGCTCTTCCTCTCTGATTCACTTCTTTCCAGCATGCTCCCTTTAGTTTCCAATGAATTTGTTGCCCTGAACTCTGTCTTCTGGTTCTTCATACCAGAAAGACAGCAGACTTTCTGTTAGAGTATTAGCCACACTATATAGCCCTAAGTAGGCCTGCCATCAAGGCCCCTGGGTAACACAAATGGTTTGTGGTTGACTTCTAACCTGAAGGTTAGGAGTTTGAACCCACCTAGTGGTGCTGCAGAGGAAAAGTCTGGTGATCTGCTTCTACATTTCTACTGTGTACCACATGGGGTCACCATGAGTTGAATCAGCTTGATGGCAGTGGTTATTTTTAGACCTGCCTTCAGGCAAAAACCCTTTGTACTGTTCTCTTCTTCCAAGTGTAGACAGCCCCCAGAATCTGCTTGCTCTTGCTCACTTTCCAGTGCCTTCAAGTATTTTGTTTAAGTTTATAGATATTTACAAGAAGTTCAGGTCCATTAGAGAGTTCTTAGTCATACTGCATTCCACATGATATTGCTTCTTTGGTAATTGTTGAGATTTGAGGTCTAGAACATGGGCATTTTTGTTTTAATAGGTGTTTTATGTGTACATGAAAAGAATATATATTCTTTAATTATTGTGAACAGTGTTGTATGTATGTCTATTAGCTCAAGTTGTGATATCAAAATTATTCACATCCGTATTATTTTTGGCCTGCTTGATTTGTTTTAGTTAGAAGCATTAAAATCTCATAACTTATTATAGTTTCCCCTTTCAGTTATATAAATTTTTGTTATATACTGTGAGGCAGTATTACTTGGTACATGGTAGTCTAGGAGCTATGTTCCTGGTGAGCTATTCCTTTTATCATCATGTAATGGGCCGTTTTTATCCCTGGTAATACTTTTGGCCTTATAGCTTTCATTTAATATTAAAATTGACATTCAAGTTTTATTTTGGTTAATGTTTGCCTAATGTTTCTTTTTCCATAGCTTTATTTTCAGTCTTTCTCTCTCATGATGTTTTATGTATATTTATTAAAAGTAAGATATACCTGAATTTAGAAAAATATCCAAGTTGAAAATGTGTATTTTTTAGTTTGCAAAGGTAGTGTTTTTATATTTACAGTATTTCTGATACTGTTGAATTTACTTCTACTGTTTTATATTTTGTTTGCTACTTATAATATCATGTTTTTTCCTACCTTATTTTTCTTCTTTCTTTCTTTTATTCTTTGTTTTCATCATTTTTCCTTATTCTGTCTTTCTCTCTTCTACTGGTCTGAAAGTCCTTACAATCTATTCTTTTCTCTTGTAGTCATTGTTACTTTTATACCTTGAAAAAAACACATTTATTTCAAGGAAATCTAAAGATATGAGGAATCTTTTATTTTCCCAAGTAATATACTGTTGTTATTTGCCATTGAGTTCGACCTGACTCATAGTGACCCCTCCTTGGGTTTCCGAGGCGATATCTCTATGGAAGTAGATTGCCCAACCTTCCTTCTGAGGAGTAGCTGATGGGTTTGAACCATCAGCCTTCTGGTTAGCAGTCAAGTCCCTAGGCACTATGCTACCAGGGCGCCTCCCAAATAATATAAAAGTTTTCAAGTGCTTTCACTTTGATTTTCCAAGTTATTTTGGATATTAATTTGTATTTTGTTTTTATTTTTTCCTAATCAATCATCATCCTCCTAACTATTACAGTTAGAGTTATTTAGATTTGTTCCTATATTTACCAGTTTATTTGCTCATTATTATTTCTTGTAACTCACTACTCTGAGATTTATGTCCTTATTCTTAAATAACATTTTTTCAGTAGGGATTTGTGCATAGTTAAGTTACCTTTGCTTTTCTGAAAAATGTCTTTATTTCACCCTTATTCTTGAATGATAATTTAACTTGCTGTCTATTGGCTGTTATCTCCTTTTAACACTTTGAAGATTATTCCACAGTCTTCTCTCTTCTGTATTTTTGCTACAAAAATATCTTCTGTTCATCTAATTTTAGATCTGGTGTAGATAATTTGGCTTTTCTCTCTGGAGGTTTTAAAAATGTTATTGTCTTTTTATTCTATGGTTTATCTACATTGGGTTTCCCATATTTATCCCTTTTGACACTCATTGTGATTTTCAGAATGATGATTCATGGCTTTTGTCAGTTCTGGAAAGGGCTCAGCCTCTATCTCATTGAAGTTTGCCTCTCCTGCATTAATTAGTTATTCTCCTCCTGGAACTGCTAAGTCTGTGTGTATGGGTGTTCCCATTCTTAATTTCATGGTTTGGATCCTCTTTATATGTTTTTGTCTTTTTATCTCTGTATTCTGCATTCTGGATAAATGTCTATTGTCTATCTTCTAGTTCACCACATTTCTCTTAAACTGGGTCTAATCTGCCATTAAATCCATTCACTGTGTTTTTAATTTAGTGACTATGTTTTTTACTTATGGGAGTTATATTTGGTTTTTCTAACCCTCTGTCCTTTTTTTTTTTGTTTTTTGTTTTGTTTTGTTTAAAGTAGTACCCTGTTCTTCCATCATGATGTTATTTTCCCCTTTTCCTTTGATTGTTTAATTATTCAAAGTCTTTAATTTCTTGAGGTGCTGATCCTCTTGTTTGTTAGGTCTACTAGCTGTCCTTGATACTGAACAGTATTCTTGTTTGGATTGTAATTTTATATTATGAATTCAGTTTAGGTTGCTATGTCTCCCACATCTGCCTTGTCCTCTTTGAGAGTCCTCTATACTATGGGCTGTGGAAAAATCTTTACTGTGTTGTTTCTTATATGCTTGGTCAGAGGCCCCAAAACATCTTCAAAATTGCATAGGATTTCTACTTTAATGCTTTTCCTTAGAACATCTATCCCATAAAAGTAGTGTCTGTCTCCAGGTGTGGAGATTTGTACTGGAGACTCTACCCACCACCCTGCTAGCATTCAGAGCTCTGAACAGAGACACAGTTTCTTGCCACTTCCCTGTGCTTGTGAGTGACCTTTTTCCAGGCCAGGGTCCTGGCCAGGTTTCTTATCTTAGTGTGACAGTTTAACACTAACTGTTCTCTTGCCCTTTAAGCCAATGTTGTTGTTCTTGTTGTTAGGTGCTGTTGAGTCAGCTCTGACTGACTCATTGTGACCTTATGTTTAACAGAATGAAACACTGGCTGGTCCTGTGCCATCTTCATGATTGTTGGTATGTTTGAACTCACTGTTCAGCTATAGTGTCAATCTATCTTATGAGAATTCCCTTCACTTTCACTAACCCTGCACTTTCCCAAACATAATGTCTTTTTCTAGTGATTCTTCTTTCCTAATAATGTGTTCAAAGTAAGTGTTCTTAACTCTTGCCATCCTTGCTTCTAAGGAATATTCTGGTTTTTTATTTGGGTCTAGTATCTGCTGGTTTCCTGAGGTCTCAAATCACTTACTTCCTGCTTCAGGTGTGAACTTTCTTTTTATTTCTAAGACTTGGAGATTTCCTCTCCATAACTTACATTTGCCTAAAATATTTAAAATAAAACTTTGGGGTATTTATATTTTATATACTATTTCTATGTCTCTGTAGTTGTCTGACTATAGTTTTGAATGTATTTATGGTTCTTTTACTCCTCGGTATGAATATCTTACTCCTCAGATTCTGGCTTGTAAGAAATGCCATATAATCTCATCATGTGAAAGTCAAGTAACATCTGACTCTGAGCCCTCCTCACAGTTATTCACAAAGGCCTTTCCCTGCATATTGTGCAAATGTCCCTAGGGTATTATAAGTGCAGAACTTTCAAGGCTATCCTCTGTCCTTATAGCTTTCTGGTCACTGATGAAATGCATGTTGTTGATGCTTGTTGTTGTTGTTAGGTGCTGTCAAGTTGGTTCTGACTCATAGTACTCTATATAAAAGAAAATGAAATGCTGCCCAGTCATGCGCCATCCTTATAATCATTACTATGTTTGAGCCCATTGTTGTAGCCACTGTGTCAATCCATCTTGGTGAGACTCTTCCTCATTTTCACTGACTCTCTACTTTGTCAGTGTGGTATTATTCTCCAACTTGTCCCTTCTGATAATGTGTAAATACGTGAGACGAAGTCTCACTGTCCTTGCTTCTAAGGAGCATTTTGGCTGTACTTCTTCCATGACAGACTTGTTTGGTCTTCTGGCACTCTATGGAATATTCAGTATTCTTTGTCAGCACCATAATTCAAATGCATCAGTTCTCCTTTAATCTTCCTTATTCATTGTCCAGCTTTTGCATGCATATGATGCAATTGAAAGTACGGTGGCTTGGGTCAGGTGGTAATCAGCCAAACTAGAATCTGACCTAGGAAACCAGTGGATCAGACAGATCTGCCCCCTAAGGCTCAAAGATTGTACTTATCACTTGTAGCTGTCCAGTGCTGATCGGAGCACTGTTGAGATCTCTCAAGAACTTTGGATTCAGAGTCTTCCCAGAAAAGTCCACAAGACACCCTTTGTTTTGTAGTGCTCACTAACAGTCATGTCTATATTTGCTGCTATCTTTCAAGCTCAATTTTGACAAGCTTTGAGGAGAATCTCTGATCCTGCCGCTTGATTTATATGAGCCATGTTTTCATCCAAGTCTCTTTGTTCACATTTATATTTCTTTTTAAGACAAATGACTGAGGAAACCTTTTGCATTTGCTTTTGGGTGGGTGAAAGATACTTGATTAATCACTGTCTGGGATTAAAACCTAATTAATATCACTCTGAAGTCAATTAGGAGCTCTGGTGGTATAGTGGTTAAGGCATAAGGCTAATTAAAAGGTCAGTGGTTAGAAGGATGAGAGAGTCTGCTTTTATAAAGATTCACAGTCTTGGAAACCCAGTAGGGGTCATTATAAGTCAGAATCAACTTGATGGCAGTAAGTTTGTTTTTTCAATTTGGTATGAAGTTCTTTATTATTATTATTGCTAGCATTATTCCCTAAGGCTGTATGACTCAATGGATATGTGACTATAAGGTGCTGTCACATCAGCACTAAGTGCCACCTGCTTGTGCTGCCTGGTTGGACACACCTTGTGCTCCATGGCCTGGGGCAGTTCTGACTCTCTTAGCTTGCAGAGGTGTGGGGACAAGTCAGCCAATTTTTCTGATTATTGTGTCTATCTCCTCATCTGTAAAAGAAGGGTTACATGTGTCTGTATATATGTTATTTATTTATTTATTTATTTACCGTATTTTTACTTCACCAAGTTGCTGGGAGTTACATGAGCTAATGTGAATATGTTTTTATTAAGTTAAATGTATTATTATACATGAAAGCCCTGGGTAATACAAATGATTAACACACGCAGCTGCTAACTGAAATGTTGGTAATTCAAGTTTACCCAGAGACACTTCAGAAGCAGGACCTGGCTATCTACCATAAAAAAAACCAGCCATTAAAACCTGTGGAGCACAATTCAACTCTGACACATGTGGGGTTGCCATGAGTCAGGGTCAACTTGATGAAAACTGATTTTGGTTTATTATTATACATATCATCCTTTATGGATTATTAAGTCAAAAATGTTAAACAATAGGGTGTCCTCTCTCTATGGAAGTGATTGACTTTTGACTCCCCAGAGCAGAGCCTGTTATGAGGACTTGGGTGTGAGTAGTTTATTTTTTTTGGGGGGTGGGGGAATGTGGGGAATCCCAGGAAGCAGGAGAGACAGAGAAGAGACAGGAATACCAAAATGTTATCTGGGCAAAGAAGCCCTTTTCCTGGTCCTCACCCTTCTTGCTGGAAGAATCTCCACAAGTAAGCAATCCATGGGCCAGTACCCCAGGCCATCTGTGAGAGCCAGTGACATTTGGTGGCGCCTTGACAAACTTAGTTAACAAAGCGCCAATCACACAAGCACACGAACCTTTATTGAAAGCGAAATATGTTTCCAGAGGGGAAACAGACCTCTCTCCACAAGTGGAGAGGGCCATTAGAAGCAAAGGGCATCACCAGAAGAGTGCAGATAGGTCTTTCCCATGGAATGGCAAAGACCCAAACTACCTCAGTTATTGGTTTTTATACTTCCTGAAAGGGGCATTCTTAAGGTGTGGCTGGGCCTCTTGAGTCAGGGTCCTGTGACCCTGATTAACTGGCCAAATCTCACAGGTGGTTTTGGGCAGTCGCAGGTGTTAGCTCATTAACCTTAGGTATTCTGAGTTTCTTTCATTAATAATGCTGTGGCAGCAACCTCTCTAAAGCAATGCAATTGTAAGGTATTTCTGTCCACTTCCCTTCCCTCTTACAAAAAAGGTTGAGCTGCAGGATGGTATTATAGTTTAGGCTGCTATTTTGAGGCCAGATTTCCTGGTCCCCAAGTTGGTACTGCAGCCATGCAGTATTCCTTCCAGAGGCTATCCACTTGTAAATCCTTCCAGTTGCTCAGAGGCTATCTAATTGTAAAGGCTACCAGTTGCTCAGCAAGTATCCCAAGGGTGAATTTGTGGGAATAGACACTTCCTGTCCCATGTTGGTCTTGTTGTTGTTGTTCTTATGTGCCGTCGAGTCAGACCTGACTCATAGCGACCCCTCCTTGGGTTTCCAAGGCAGTATCACTATGGAAATAGATTGCCCAACCTTCCTTCCGAGGAGTGGCTGGTGGGTTTGAACTGGCAGCTTTCTAGTTAGCAGTCAAGCGCCTTAGGCACTACACTACCAGAAAGACAGAAAAGAGAATAAAAGGAAGGCTTTGAAAGAAGGGTTTGTACCAAAAGTCAAGCATCCCTGGCTTTGGTTGTGTAATTTTTCCTGTGGAAGGCAAAGTGTGTGGCTCCTTGCCTTACACAGTGGGTGGGCATGCATAGTGGCAACTAATCAACATGGCCCACCATCCTTTCCTTTCTGTCCTATATCCCATGATGATGCAATACTGGTACTGTCTTCTCTGGCACCTACTGTTAGTGTCCCACCACCACTTCTCCTGTACTAGGTTGCAAGCCTCTACTTCTGGCATCTGCGAAGATAATAGCATGGAATTACTGACACCTGGCCTCCATCACTAGCATTCTCTGGCTGCTCAAAACTTTTCCTATCAGATAAATCTCCTTTGACACAGAGGGAAAGATGGAGCAGTCTCACTATATTCAAGTCCTGCAATCCAGCAAATCTGAAAACAATCTTCTAGATGATGCAGTGAACTGGCTAGTCTCCAAGGGGACTACTTTCCTTACTCTTTCCTCTGAGCCCGTTGATGCCTGGTGCAGAAAATACACTGGTCTTTCTTGTTCTAAAGCAGCTGATGCCAGACACTCATACTACACAGAAAAGTAAAAAACCTAAAAGCCTGCTTTAAAACATAGGCCTTTTTTTCAAAAAGCAGCTGATGCCAAGCACACACACTCTGCCAGACACACATGCTCACTCCTTCCTGGTCCTTGCCCTACTTGCAGGAAGAATCTCTGAGTGAGCAATCTGTGAGCAAGTGGTGATGTTCAGCAGAGGCTTGATAAACTCAACCAAGCACCAATCACACAGTATATATACATTCATATATACATATATATAGATATATTTGCAGCTCAGACAGACATATATATAGCTATACATACACCAGGGAGCTCTGGTAGCATAGTGGCTAAGACACTTGCCTGCTAACCAGATGGCTGGCGGTTCAAACCCACCAGCCACTCCTCGGAAGGAAGGTTGGGCAATCCTACTTCCGTAGTGATACTGCCTCGGAAACCCAAGGAGGGGTCGCTATGAGTCGGGGCCGACTCGACGGCACATAACAACAACAACAACAATACATACACCTATAAGTGTACATATATGTACACATATATACCTTCCTGTATTAAAACAAAGAAACAAACAAACAAAAAAAACACTGCTATTAAGTCAAATCCGACTCAAAGCAACCAGATAAGACAGTAGAACTGCCTTATAGGGTTTCCAAGGCTGTAAATCTTTACAGAAGCAGACCACGTCATCTTTCTTCTGCAGAGTGGCTGGTGGATTTGAACCACTGACCTTTTAGTAAGCAGCCAAATGCTTTAATCAGTGTACCATCAGGGTTTCTTCCTTCCTCTCTCTATCTCTCTCTTCCTCCCTCTCTGTGTGTGTGTGTGTGTGTGTGTATGTATACACACACACACACACACATATATGTATACACACACACACACACATATATAAAAGCCAAACCTGCAGCCGTTGAGTCAGTTACAACTCATCGTGACCCTCCCCTTTGGTTTCCAAGGCAGGCTGTATCTCTATGGAAGTAGATTGTGCAGTCTTCCTTCCGAGGAGTGGCTGGTGGGTTTGAACCTCCAGCCTCTGGTAGCAGTCAAATGCCTTAGGCACTATGCCGCCAGAGGTCCCCTTCCTATATACCACCTATGTATACATATATGTATACTTATCTACTTACATAAGCACACATATATTTTGTTTCCTATTGCTGTTGTTGCAAAATTATATGTTATAGCACTTAACAAAAATATTCCTTATTTGTGTATTTCTTAGTATCATCATTTACCTTGGTCAGATTGTGCAGACTTCACCTGTGATTGATACTGTCTTTTCCATCACCAAAAGTAACAGTGTCTACTATCTAGAAATTAATTCTCCCTCCCTCCCCCTCACATCCCTGGTAACTGCCAAAGAACATTGTTTTCTGTATGTATACCTATTATTTTCTTTTTATAAAAGGGAAATAATACAATAGTTGTCTTTTGTGATTGACTTTTTTCACTCAGCATAATCTCCTCCAGATTCATCCATGTTATAATATGTTTTGAGAACTCATCATTATTCTTTATAGCTGTAAAGTATCCCATTGTATGCATGTACCACAATTTGTTTATCTGTTCTGCCATTGTTGGACACTTAGGTTGTTTCCATCTTTTTGCTATTATGAGTAATGCTGTGTGAACTGTGGTGTGTGTTTTCTTGAAATTAATTGAGTAGATTTCATTTTTAGGTCTCTGTTTGTATTTAAACTTGTAATAGGCCCTCTTATGTAGGGCAATCGTTTGTTCATCCAAAAGATGTTTATTTGGTGCCTGCTGTGTGCTAGGCCCTGTGTTAGGCATGGGGGATACTGGAGTGAGCAAAGATGTAAAATTCTGGCCTGCATGGCACCAACATGTTAGTGGGTGATGGTGGATACTTGGATTGACAGCTCATTACCTGTCTAGTTCTGGGTGTACCCTAGGAAAGAGGGTCCCCAATCCCTAAACACCTCTTCTTCCTTGGGCCAACTAGGAGAGTCCTGGATGGAATGAATTTCTGGCCCCCAGTGGGATTTGCTAGACAGAAACCAAACTACTAGGTTGACAGCTGTGAATTTGCAACATGAACTGGTGGTACTCAAACACAAGATGGTGATGTTCTGTAGTAGCTCCTACCTCTTAAAATTCAGTACCTGATGCAGTAAGTGGAAATTTGCTTTCCACTTTACCTCAGTGGCATAGCACTTAAGGCATTTGACTGCTAACCAGAAGGCTGGTGGTTCAAACTCACCAGCCACTCCTTGGAAGGAAGGTTGGGCAATCTACTTCCATAGTGTTACCACCACGGAAACCCAAGGAGGGGTCACTAGGAGTAGGATTCCATGCGATGGCAGTGCGTTGCATTTTGTTTTGTTGTGTTACAGATCCTTTTACAATTCTCTGCTTTTACCTCTGAGACTAGATGGGTTCGAAGGGACTCAAGTGTGAGCACTCAATCCTGGTTCATGCTTTTTTAGCAGAAACAGTGAGTTTTTCCTCAGCTTTATTCTCATAGTTAGAAATGGTTAATGCTTGGCTGCTAACTGGAAGTTTGGAAGTTTGAGTCCACCCACAGGTGCCTTGGAAGAAAGGTGTGGTGATCTACTTCTGAAAAATCAGCCACTGAAACCCTATGGAGCACAGTTTTACTCTGACATACATAGGTTTCCGTAAGTTGAGATCAACTGATGGCAACTGATAGTGGTACTGATAGTCTCAGACCCTCACAGTGACATTACAGAGCAGCAGCTCCTTGCTCCTGTGTCTCTCTCTGTGCCTCTCTCTGTACTCACTTTAGAAAATGCTTTCTCTTGGGAGGGCCTGGCTTCTCTTTCTTTTCTCCCTCCAAAGGTGAATGCTTTTCACTGAGCAGCTCTGGTCTTCTGCTACTTCTTCCTTTCTCACTACCTGAGTTACCCCATCAGCTATCCCCTCTTGTGATGTGTTTCTTTCTCTGTCTGCAGTCCTACCTCTCCCCTGTGCTCTGGATTCATGTATGCAATGGCAGCCTGAGGGCAGCTTGTTCTATAACTTGGTCTTTCTGAATTAAGCCTTGTCTGATGTTTGTCTAGTGCCAACCCAATACCCAATGTTCATATTAATTTTTTTCCAGTCATATAGGTTCAAAAGTAACCTATATTTTTCTCTCTCATCCTTTTCCCCTTTATTTGAATTCTTCCATACTTTTTGTCCACCACTCATCTGTCAGTTTGTCTTACTGTGGTGGCTTGTGTGTTGCTGTGATGCTGGAAACTATGCCAATGGTATTTCACATACCATCAGGGTCATTGATGGTGGACAGGTTTCAGTGGAGCTTCCAGACTGAGAGAGACTTGGAAGAAGGACATAGCCAGGTCCACTTCTGAAACAATTGGCCACTGAAAACCTTATGAATAGTAGGGAGACATTGTCTGATGTAAGGATGGAAGATGAGCCCCTAAGGTTGGAAGGCACTGAAAATACAACTGGGGAGAAGCTGCCTCATCAAAGTAGAGTCAACCTTAATGATGTGGATGGAGTAAACCTTTCTGGATCTTCATTAGCTGCTATGGCATGAGTCCAAATGAGAAGAAACAGCTGCAAACATCCATTAATAATTGGAATGTGGAATGTATGAAGTATGAATCTAGGAAAATTGGAAGTTGTCAGAAATGAAATGGAACACATAAAGATTGATGTCCTAGGCATTACTAAGCTGAAATGGACTGGTGTTAGCCATTCTCAGTTAGACAATCATGTGGTCTAGTATGCCGGGCATGACAAATTGAAGAGGAATGACATCACAATCCTCATCAAAAAGAACATTTCATTTTCTATCCTGAAGTACAAGGCTGTCAGTGATAGGATAGTGTCTATACGCCTACAAGGAAGACCAGTTAATAATACTATTATTCAAATTTATACACAAACCACTAAAGTAAAAGATGAAGAAATTGAAGATTTTTCCCAACTTTTGCAATCTGATATTGACAAAATGTGCAATTCAAGATGCATTGACAGTTACTGGTGATTGGAAAGTGAACGTTGGAAATAAAGAAGAATCATCAGTAGTTGGAAAATATGGCTTTGGTAATAGAAATGAAACTAGAGATCACATGATAGAATTTTGCAAGACCAATGACTTACTCATTGAAAATACCATTTTTCAGCAGCATAAACAGCAACTATATGTATGGACCTTATCAGAAGGAATACAACAGAATCATATTGACTACATCTTTAAAAAGAGATGTGGGAGAAGCTCAATATTATCAGTCCGAAAAAGGCAAGGGCCCACCTGTGGAACACCATCAATTGCTCATATGCAAGTTTAAGATGAAGTAGAAGAAAATTAAAACAAGTCCACAAGAGCTAAAATAAGACTTTGAGTATATCCCACCTCATTTTAGAGACCACCTGAAAAACAGATTTGACTCTATGAGCACCAGTGACTGAAGACCAGACAAAATCTGAGATGACATCAAAGATATCATACATTAAAGAAAACAAAAGGTCATTAAAAGACAGGAAAGGAATGAAAGACCAAAATGGAGGTCAGAAGAGACTCTGAAAATTGCTTTTGAGTGGAGAGTAGCTGAAGCAAATGGGAGAAATGATGAAATAAAAGAGCTGAATAGAAGATTTCAAAGGGTAGCTTAAAAAGACAAAATAAAGTATTATAATGAAATGTGCAAAGACTTGAAGTTAGAAAACCAAAAGGGAAGAACAATTCTCAATTGGCAATTCTCAATCTGAAACAACTGAAAAAAAAAAAAAAAAAAAGACTTCAAATTCAAGCCTTGAGTTGCAATCTACTTCCGTAGTGATACTGCCTTGGAAACCCAAGGAGGTGTCTCTATGAGTCAGATCTGACTCGACGGCAGTGTGTTTGGTTTGGTTTTAGTTCTAGGGGCAAAATATTGAATGATGCAGGAAGCATTGAAAGAAGATGGAAGCAATGTACAGAGTCACGGTACCAAAAATAATTGGTCAACCTTTAACCATTTCAGGAGGTAGTATATGATCAAGAACTGATGATATCTGATGATATATATATATAGTGATTTGGGTTAAATTTACAGGACAAATTCACTTTCCATACAGCAGTTCACATGTACTTTGTCTCATGACATTGACTATAATTTACCCCAATGCAACAGCTCCCCTCCCACTTCCTCCCAATAGTTACTTCTTCCCTGTGTCTGTCTCTCCATGCACTCCTGCCCCCCTGAGCTGTCTCCCTATGCATAAACAGCCCTTCTTTCTCCCATGATTCTTCTCTCCAAGGAGTGTATCTACCTTGGGTAAATATTCAACTCATATGCCTTCCTTATTTGGCTGAAAGCCATAGGGGTGGAATAACTGAGGATAGAAGGAAGAAGTACAAGCTGCACTGAAGGAACTGGTGAAAAATAAGACTCCAGGAATTGATGGAATACCAACTGAAATGTTTAAAGAAAGGGTTGTATTACTGAGGCATGCATTCATTTATATTAAGAAATTTAGAAGACATTGCCAATTGACTGGAAGAAATCCATATTTATGCCCATTCCAAAGAAAAGTGATCAAATTATTAAACAATATCATTAATATTACACACAAGTACAATTTTGCTGAGGCTAATGATAATTAAAAATTGGTTTCTGCAGTATATTGGTAGGGAACTTCCAGAATTTCAACCTAGATTCAGAAGAGGGAGTGGAACGAGAGATATCTTTGCTGATGTCAGATGGATCTTGGCTGAAAGAAAACAATACTAGAAAGATGTTTACCTGTGTTTTAGTGAGTATGCAAAGGCATTCAACTGTCTGCATCATAACAAATTATGGATAACATTGTGGAGAATGGAAATTCCAGAACACTGTATTGTGTTTATGAGGAATCTGTACATAGAACAAGAGACAATCATTCAAACAGAACAAGGGGTTACTGCCTGGCTTAAAATCAGGAAAGGTGTTTGTCAGGGCTGCATTCTTTCACTATACTTATTCCATCTGTATGCTGAACAAATAATCTAGAAGCTGAACTGTATGAAGAAAAATGTGACATCAGGATTAGAAGAAGACTCATTAACAACCTGTAATATGCAGATGACACAATGTTGCTTGCTAGAAGTGAAGACTTGAAGCACTTACTGATGAAGATCCAAGACTAGAGCCTTCAGTGTAGATTACACTTCAACATAAAGAAAACAAAAATCCTCACAAATGTGTCAATAAGCAACATCATGATAAACTGAGAAAGGACTGAAGTGTCAAGGATTTCATTTTTCACAATCAGTGCCCATGGAAGCAGCAGTCAAGAGATCAAACAATGTATTGCATTAAGTAAATCTGCTGCAAAAGATCTCCATAAAGTGTTTAAGAGTAAACATGTCACTTTGAGGACTAACATGTGCCTGACCCATACCATGGTGTATTTAATAGCCTCATATTCATGTGAGATCTGGACAATGAATAATTCATTTTATTTGTTAATATTCATTAATTAGGCTTTTCATTTTAATATTTATGTGTGATGTTGCTCCATAATTTTATTTTTTTGCGTGTACTATCATTAACAGTTTAGGTATCGTGTATGGAAGCTTTCTCTTATTTCCAGTGTTCTAGCACTATATAAAAAGAGCTCTGGTCGTGTAGTTAAGGCATCTGGCTGCTAACCAAAGGTTGGTGATTCAAACCCACCTGCTGCTCTGGGGAAGAAAGATGAGGCAAAGATGTAAAGCCCTGGGATCCTAATGGGTGTTGCTGTGTGTTGGAATTGACTTGATGGCAGTGAGTTTGGTTTGGTTTTTTGAGAGCACTCTGGTAGTGTAGTGCCTGAGACACCTGACTGAAAACCAGAAGGCTGACGGTTCACCAGCCACTCCTTGGAAGGAAGGTTGGGCAATCTACTTCTGTAGTGATACTGCCTTGGAAACCCAAAGGGGTTGCTATGAGTCAGGTCCGACTCAATGGCACATAACAACAACATTTAAGTCACTGAGGCTATCTGGTCTATGAAGGTTTGGTAGAATCCTCTGTGAGACCATCTCAGTCTGGAGCTTTCTGTGGGTGTTATTTCTTAATAACTTCTGTTTCTTCTGTAAAAAATGTACTATTTAAGGTTTGCAATATTAAGAGGATCAGTTTTGGTAAATTGCATTTTCCCAGCAAAGTGCATGGAGGTTTTTTTTTATCTATATGCATAGAATTTCCTCCCTACTTAGTGTATTAAGTAAATAAGTAAAGTATTACTTAATGTGGTTATAACTAGATTGCACGTTCCTGAATCACAAGGGCTTTGGTAAACTAAAGTTACTTTTGAATTATGAAGCCATCGAGAACAACCCTTTGATCTTTATCTTTTAACTGATGTTAATCTTGTTCTTGATTGCGGCAATGAGGCTGATGCATTTAGTTTTCTGGAATCCTGAGGTGTGTTGTCTACACTTTGAATATCATGGTTATCTCTGTTTGTTGTCTAGTTGTGTCCAAGTCATCTTCTCACTGGCTAGATGGCAAGACCTATGTATTAGTGTCCTATGGCAGCTGTAACAAATTACCACAGAGTTAGTGGCTTAAAACAGCATGAACTTATTATCTGAAAATTCTGGAGGTCAGAAGTCTGAAATCCATTTCATTGGGCTAAAACTGAGGTGTCAGCAGCCTTTATTCCTTTCTGGAGGCTCTAGAGAAGAATCCATTTTCTTGCCTTTTCTGGCTTGAGACCCCTTCCTCCGTCCTCAAAGCCAGCAATGGCTGATTGAATCTGTTTCATGTGGCATTTTACTTCTGTATTCAAGTTTCCCTCTGCTCCCCTCTTGTAGGGACATATGTAATTTCATCGGACCCTCCCTGGTAATCCAGGGTAATCTCCCAATTCTAGCATCCTTACTTAATCACATTTGCAAAATCCCTTTTACCATGTAAGGTGACATGTTCATAGGTTCCAGGGATTAGCACGTGGGCATCTTTGGGGGTCTATTCTTCTGAAGACCACAAGGCATAAACATATTTTCTTGTTTCTCCCACAGAACTGTGTTCTATGATCAGACTGTTAGTTTTTCTTTTCTTCCTTTTCAACTGATCTGTTGGACATGTTCTCTGTGAGAACACAGAAATAGCACTAGAGAGCAACCATATTGGACCTCTGTGAATATTCCCATTCCTTGATTGAGAAAGAAAATTTATAAATCAAATACTGGAACAAAAAGGAAAAGGCTGTAATGATATTTTGTGTGTGTCTGAACCTTTTTTTTTTTTTTTTCCCACATGTAGTTCTACCAAACAGAAGAATTGGATGAGGAATGAAGTCTTCTCGTCCCAGTTCTACCCTGGACTCTTATGCAACATACACCCACCCCAAGTGCTCAGTAACTCACAGCAGAGCAGGCCTCCAGCTGAAATAGGAAAAGCTGCCCAGAGCTGCAGATGGGCCAGGAATGCATAGTTTATTATTTAAAGTGCTTGCTGGTGGGAGCTGTCCAGGTGGCTCAGGGGTGCTCCTGGCAGCTGGGCCAGCCCTGGGGATGGACCATGGGGAATTGTTGGTTCCCTGGAGGTGCTGGCCAGGGCTGCCAAAATGAGTGCATGGCTGAGGTGCTGCCTTAGGGCTCCAGGGCCAAGGGGTGGAGAAAGCCCGGCCAGCTCCACAGTAAGTGTCTGATTTTTGAATCAGCAGCATTCCTATTCCCTCCAAGAGAAAAAGCAGGGGAGAGTGTGATTGAGCTAGGGAGCTGGCTCCCCTTCCCAGCAGGAGGACTTGTGCCAGGAAGTCAGTTTAGAGAAGGGGAAGGAGAACAGACACTGTTTAGAGTGACTGGCCTTTTTAAGAAATGACTTTAGGGTTGCATTTCTACCCCCTCTCCCAAAAAGTCTAGCCTTCTCCGTACACTGATTTCTCATGGAAAAGCCTAGCAAGAAGTCTCATTGGGACATCTGTTGCCCAGTTTTGGTAGGCGTCTTCCAGCAGTGAAGGCAGTGGGTTCATTTTGCACAGCCTTTCTGCAAAGCAATGGGCAATTTCTCCGCATGACCAGACAGGGAATTTGCTGGCAGGCTGTATGAGCTGCCTGCAGGCGGAAGGACCTGGTGCCTCTCCCCAATCATTAGCAAGTCATAGCGCAAACTCCCTGCCACTGGGTCTGGACAGAGCTGGGCAGTGAACCTCAGGGGAAAAGCCCGGAAAGCTGGGGGAGTGTTCCTGCCCAGTTGAGCAGAGCATGTCAGGCTGCCCTGGTGGTTGGCTTTGGAGATGATGTAGACAGAACTTGGAACCATCTATGGAGGGCCAAAGGCCTGTAGGCAGGAACAAGGGTGAGATTGCAGGCACATCTGCTTCAGAGCACTTCCTGCTCGGGTGTCATGCCTGAGAAGGGAAGAGGAGCTTTCTGTACCCTGAGGAAATAATCAGTGATTTAAAAAAAAAAACCCAAACCCACGTGGTCAAGTTAATTAAGATTCACAGCAACCCTATAGCACAGAGTAGAACTGCCCTGTCAGGTTTTCAAGGCTATAATCTTTACAGGAGCAGACGTGCCCCATCTTTTTCCCACAGAACCTCTGGTGGGTTCAAACTGCTGAACTTTTGGTAAGCAGCCAAGCACTTATCATTGCATCACCAGGGCTCCTTCATAAGTCCCTTGTTGTTGTTAGATGTTATTGGATCAGTTCTGACTCATAGTGACAGAATGAAACAACAGAATGAAACACTGCTAGGTTCTATGCTATCCTCACAATTGTGGCTATGTTTGAGCCCATTGTTGCAGCCACTGTGTCAGTCCATCTCATTGAGGGTCTTCCTCTTTTTTGCTGACCCTTTACTTTACCAAGCATGATATCATTCTCCAGGGATCCCTTAGGTGTTCCCAAAGTAATGAGGCATTCTGTATGTCCATTTTTAAAGAAGTACAGCTTTCTCCCAGGGAAAATAAACCATTTCCCCTCCCTGCCAAAGCTGGCTGCTGCTTCTCTGACTCTGCCTTTGGAGGAATCTTTATTTCCTCAGCCTTTGTCACTCCCCTGACCCTGAAGTGAGGTGCTTTTTCATTGTATAGGGGCTGATGGGACAGTGTTAGGGTTTCATGCTTGCCCTGCCCCTGGCTCTGGCTTCTGGGCCACATGTGGGACATTGGCTTCCTTTCTGTGAAGATTTAATCATTTTGTCGGTACAGAGTGCTAGGAGAACCATTGAGACTGAGACCCAGGACCTCAGTTAATTTCTTGGGGGCCTTGTTAGCTTGACTCATCATTTGAAAAACTTCATTATTCAGTGTCAATATATGTTTCCCAGATTCTGAGATGCATCTTGGCTATTCCAGTGATATGAACCTCTGCAGTTTTCCTCAGGGAAATAATTTCCCTCACCAAAAGGTTATCCATCCCTATCCCTTTCTCACAGCAACGCCTGATGTGGGGTGCCTATGAGTCTCAGCTCATCCCATATGAAAAACTGGTTGAATCAATTTCTACTTATTGAGACTCCATGTGTGTCAGAGTAGAATTGTCCTCCATAGGGTTTTCAGTGACTGATTTTTCAGAAGTAGATTACCAGTTAATAGCCAAGCATTTTAACCATTTGCACCACCTGGGGACTCCATCTCATATATAGAATGAGCTTTTTTATGTTGATTGTCTGAAGACTCTGAGCATAACCCACTGTGCACTTCTCCAGTGTTATGGATTGAATGTGCTCCCAAAAATGTTATGGTATATTCCTAACCCTAGGACCAGTGAATGGTTGTTTTGAAATATGATTTTTCTTTTGTTATGTTGATGAGATCATGCTAGAATAGGGTGGGTTCTAAACCTAATCACTTCCGAGTTTAAAACATAGAGACATACACATGGGGAAGACAAGCAAAGGAGCATCAAAGATTGCTGCTCATACCAGAAAACTAGGAGAGAGGCTTATAGAAGGAATCAATATGACTGGCACTCTGACTTGGACTTTTAGCCTCCACAACTGTGAAAAACCAAATTTCTATGTTCAAAACAACCTACCTATGGTATTTCTATTACAAGAGCCCAAGAAAGCTAAGACATCCAGTTTCTGATGACTTGTGACTTGATAACACTCAGAAAGTTTCTTTGGGAGAGTGATCATCCAAGTGCATGTCTTCCCATTCTGCATCCACTTCATCATGTTGTAACAAGTCCTTGGTGGACACTGGGGTCGATGGGGCCAGAGTATAGGGAATGGGCTGCAGAGATGGCTGAGCCACGTAGGCACTGTCATCCAACTCCTAGGTGGACTGGCAGGCTGAGGGCTTGTGAGGAGGGGAAGGAAAGAAGCTATGATTGAAGTTTGGTGGTGCTTCTTAGAGGAGTGATATTGGAGCTGGGCTTGCAGCACTGCTGGACCAGATGTTAAATTGCAGGAAAGGTCACTCCAAGGAAAGGAAACAGCTGTGTCACTGTAAATTTGTATATTGCTGACATGCTTGGGATCTTAAAGGGCAAAAACTCAAAAAGCCTAGGGTCTGACTCTGGGAATGCAGAGAGGCCTCTGTGGCAGCCCAGTGTGGTGGGTACAGTCCCTGGATTCAGGAGGCTGGACCCTGAGACTCGACTTAAGGTACATACCAACTATGTGACCTCAGGCCAGTTTGTCTTCTCCTGACCCTAGCTCCTAGGGAAACTTTTGGAGATTCAGTCCCAGGACTGACCACTGATCTGATCATAGTGGGGTGCTGCAGTGAGGAAGCAGGGAAGTCCTGGGGCATGGAGCTTTCAACCATGGGATAAAGCAGATAGTGTGGTTAAAACATAGCTTTCCTTTGGATGTCTATGCTATGAAAATCAATCTATAAAAAGCAACAAAGTCCCTTGCTTGTAGTTTTAATTTTTGTTGTTGTTGTTAGGTGTTGTTGAGTTGGTTCCATCTCATAGCTACCCTATATACAACATAATAAAACACTGCCCTGTCCTGCACTATCCTCACAGTCATTGCTCTGTGTGAGCCCATTGTTGCAGCCACTGTGTCAGGACATCTTGTTGAGGATCTTCCTCATTTTTCAGTGACCCTTTGCTTTACCAAGCATGAAGTCCTTCTCTAGGAACTGATCTTGCCTGATAACATGTCCAAAATATGTGAGATGAAGTCTTGCCATCTTCACTTCTAAGGAGCATTCTGGCTATACTTCTTCTAAGACAAATTTGTTCATTCTTCTTGCAATCCATGGTATATTCAGTATTCTTTGCCAACACCCTAATTCAGAGACATTCGTTCTTTGGTATTCCTTGTACATTATCCAGCTTTCACATGCACATGAAGTGATGGAAAATACCATGGTTTGGGTTAGGACCACCTTAGTCTTCAAAGTGACATCTTTACTTTTTAACACTTTAAAGAGATCTTTTGCAGCAGATTTGCCTGAAGCTATACATTGTTTGATTTCTTGACTGCTGCTTCCATAGGTGGTGATTGTGAATCCAAAAAAAAAAAAAATGAGATCTTTGACAACTTCAGTCATTTCTCTGCTTATCATGATGTTGCTTAATGGTCCAGTTGTGAGGATTTTTGTTTTCTTTATATTGAAGTTGTAATACATACTGAAGGCTGTAGTCTTTGATTTTTATCAGTAAGTACTTCAAGAATAAGATTGTGTTATCTGCATATTGCAGTTGTTAATGAGTCTTCCTCTAATCTTGATGCTGTGTTCTTCATATAGTCTACTTCCTTGGATCATTTGCTGAACATACAGATTGAATAAATAATGGTGAAAGGATACAACCCCAACAAACACTATTTCTTATTTTAAACCAAGCAGTATATCCTTGTTCTGTTCAAATGATTGCTTGTTTGTCTATGGTCAGATTTGGCAGACCATGATTAAGTTCTGGAATTCCCATTCTTTGTAAAATTATCCATAATTTGTTATGACTTACACAGTTGAATGCCTTTGCATAGTCAGTAAAACACAGGTAAATACCTTCCTGGTATTCTGCTCTCAGCCAAGATCCATCTGATATCTTTTATAGTTGATAGCTGCCATCAGGTCAGCCCCCAACTCATAGCAACTCCATGCATACCATAAGTTTTTTTACTGGCTAATTTTCAGAAGTAGATCTCTAGACCGTTCTTCCTAGTCTGTCTGAATTTGGAAGGCTCCTTTGAAACCTGTTCAGCATCATAGCAACATGCAAGCCTCTATTGATAGATGGATGGTGCCTGCACATGAGATGCATTGTCTGGGAATTGAACCTGAATCTCTGCATGGAAGGGGAGAATTCTGCCACTGAATCATTGATGCCCCCCTAATTGTAGTAGGCACTGGGTAATTGCTAGATTTGGGGACCTAGTGACATGAGGAGAAGCAAGAAAAGGAATAGTTGTTCTGAATCCGGGGTGCTTCCTTAACTCAAGTGACAAGGGTGGTGAGCCCAGGTGTGCCCAGGTGAATAACACTAGTTCTTGCTTTACTGGGGGTTGGGGGGAATGCTGTTCCTGTTGTCTCCTCAGACCTCCCTGGTGCCTGAGCACTGGATCGTCTGGTGGAAAAAGTCTGCTGGGAGGGAGAGCCAGAGCACAGTTGGATCACTACATACTGGGATTCTGTTTTCCTTTCCCATGTCTTTTTTTTTTTTTCTTCTCATAATTCCAACTCTGACAGTACAGACTTTTTGAAGACATTCCAGAGTCAACTGTCTTAAAGGGTACTTTCTTTGATTTCTGATATACCAGTAACTACCTAAAAAGGGAAACCATTTAACAACAACCAAAAAGTAGGAACTTGTTCCAGTTTTATTAAAATTACAAATCTTATTTAATTACTGCCCATATGAACAACATGGGCATTTTGATCAGGAGCTGAGGCCTCTAGTAGTGCATGAGAGGTGGCACTCTGCCGCTTGGTGTGACTTTGGGGATTCTGAGACTTACAACTGTCACTTTCTGCTTTTTTCCTTTCCAGTCATCCGTGACAAGCAGCCTCTAGCAACCCATGTTCTAGACAACTGGATATCATTTCTGGCTGCCAAATAAAATAAAATGTTTTATAATAACTCTTTGGCAAGGTCATACCATAAGTCATTTTGTGGGTTGTATGTGAATTGTTTTATGTAATCACTTTTTTCTTTCCTCAGAAAAAAATGGGAGATGAAGATTTGTTGGAAATGTAGATAAGTTCACTGTATTATGAAAGTAGTTGGAATGCAAGTCTGTGTATGTGAGGATAGAGTAGAGATTATTATGTTCCAGAGCTGTAACATTTTAGGTAACAGATGTGTTGTGGGTTGAATTGTGTCTCCTCAAAATATGTATCTGCTTGGCTGGACCATGATTCTCAGTGGTTTGGCAGTTATATAATGATGTAATTGAGCAGTTATGTAATTTTGTAATCATTCCCATGATGTGATCTGATGTGATCAGGCAATCAGTTGTAAGGCATTAGGGGGGATACAGAACCATTACACAGGCCACAGCCCTGATTCTATGTAGGGGGAGTTTCCCTGGAGTGTGTCCTGCACCCTTTCATCTTGCAAGAAATGAAAGAGAAGTGACCAGAGTGAAAGGGACCTCAGTACCACCAAGAAAGAATAACTAGGAGCAGAGCACATCCTTTGGACCTGGAGTCCCTGTGCTGAGAATCTCCTAGGCCCAGGGGAAGATTGATGGCAAGACACATGTAGATCTCCAAGGGATGCCAGGCTTACAGGTGTTGAAAGGAAACAAGGACCTTCCTTCAGAGCCAACACATAGAGAAAGCCTTCCCCTAGATCTGGTGCCCTGAATTCGAATGTCTAGTCTCTTGAACTATGAAAGAATAAATTCTGTTTGTTGAAGCCATCTGCATATGGTATTTCTGTTATAGCAGCACTAGATAACAGAGACAAAATGCTACTGAAAAGTTTTTTTTTTTTTTTTTAACTTGTGATTTGGTTGAAAGTTTACAGAGCAAATTCATCTTCCATACAGTGGTTCACATACACTTTGTCTCATGACATTAACTGCAATCTTCCACAGTGCGACAACTCTCCTCTCACTTCCTCCCCATAGCCACCTCTTCCCTGTGTCTTTCCCGTCCATGCACTCCTGCCCTCGAGCTGTATCCCTATACATACATAGCCCTTCTGTTTTCCCATAATTGATTTCTCCAAGGAGTGTTTCTACCTAATGTAAATGTTCAGATCATATGCCTATCTTTTTGGCTGGAAGCCACAGGAGTGGGTTCATTTCCAGACCAGAAGGGCAGCCAGGGGCTATAGCCTCAGGGGTTCCACCAGGCTTTATCAGACCAGCAAACCTAGTCCCCCCCCCCCTTTTTTTTAATGATTTTGAGTTCTGTCCCACATTGTTCTCCCACTCTATACAGGATCTTCTACATAGATCTTCCTTTGAGTGGTTGACAGTGGTATCCAGGTGCCATCTAGTTCTTCTGGTCTCATAGTTGTATAGGCTGAAGATTGCATGGTGTACCAGTCCCTTGGACTAATTGTTTCCATGAGCCTTTGGTTTTCTTCACTTGCTACTGAAAAGTTTTTTAAAACATGATATTTTTATAGAGTGAATCATATTCTAAGTTATGTAGATAAATTACTATCATAGAGAAATCTACGGTGAATTCCTCTGTCGGTAATTTTTAGCAGGGTGTGTGCGAGCTACTCAGAAAGTTTTCGTGGTTGATGTTTTTTTCATAAAACACCACAATTATTCGTCAATGTGAGATGTGTGGTTATTGGATTCTCTGTGTGGGGCACTCTTATATGTAAGCAAGGCCATTTCATAGACATGACTGTCTTAAGTGTGTTTGGCAGGGTGCAGGTTCAGTCCACAGCCTGGAAGCAGTCCATTGGCATAGGGTCGTGGCAGCTCACCCTGGTTATGCTGTTGTGGATATAGTCAGTAATCATATAGCCATGTACCTGGCCCCATGCCAGGCATATGATATCCACCATCTCATTTTATCCTCCCTGAAATGCTCAGCTGTCTCTGTCACCTTAAAACTACATGACTCCCATTCCAGCTGAATAAACATGAAGGAACATTTAGGGATCAGGGTAGGAGGGGCCCTTTGTTGGCCATAACACTCTCCAGCTCAAACTAAGCAAAAGGGGAACTTACTGGCTCTTGTGTGAAATCCACTAGATATTATTAGCCTCAGTCACAGCTGCATGTAGGGCTTTTCGCAGTGTTGCTGGAACTTTGTTTTTTTCTCTTGTCATCACTTGCTTCTATATTCCTGTTTTGGCTTAATTCTCAGACAGGTCTTTATTTGTTATTGTTAGGTGCCATTGAGTCAGTTCCAACTCATAACGACCCTATAAGCAACAGAACAAAATACTGCCCAGCCCTATGCCTGCCTCAAAATCATTGCTATGCTTGAGCCATTGTCACAGTCTTTGTGTCAGTTTATCTCATTGAAGGTCTTCTTCCCTTTCACTGACCCTCTACTTTACCGAGCATGATGTCTTTCTCCAGGGATTGATCTTTCCTGATAATATGTCCAAAGTATGTGAGAGAAAGTCTTGCCATCCTTCTCTAAGGAGCATTCTAGCTGTACTTCTTTCAAGGCAGTTTTCCTCACATTTCTGGCAGTTTATGGTTTATTTTGTATTCTTTATCAATACAATAATTCAAAGGCATCAGTTCTACTTTGGTCTTTTTCATTGTCCAGTTTTTGCATGTAGATAAGGCAATAGAAAAATACCATGGCTTGGGTTAGGCACACCTTAATCCATTTGCAAAGTTACATCTTTGCTTTTTACCTTTAAGAAAAGAACCAAAACATCTTTGCTTTGTAGTTCTTTCCTAAAGGATAGGAAAAGGGGCCCTGGTAGTTGCAGGCTTACATGGTACCACCATAAGTTTCCACTGAGTCAGCTCTGATTCATGGCAACCACATGTGTGTCAGAGAAGAACTATACTTCATAGGGTTTTCAGTGACTAATTTTTCAGAAGTTGATCTCCAAACCTTTCTTCCACTGCACATGTGGGTCAATGTGAACCTGCAACTGTTTGATTAGCATCTGAAGAGTTAACTACTCATACCACCCAGGGACTCTAAAAGGACCACTTATGATGGCCTGAATATGGTTCTTAGTGCCTAGGCAGTCTGTTACATGAGACATTATAAGATGACCTGATTAATCCTGTTTGGGCCACATGTCCATCCCTGGACCCATCACTCTGGCCAAGGAAGAGTTCTCTGCTCTGATCATGGAACAGGATTACCCAAACAGCAATAAGGTGGGTCCATGTGACAGATAGCCCCATTGGTTTTGCATGGGCCCCAGAGGCAAAGAGAAGTTTTATTACCAGGGTGTGGCAAAACAACAGATGCCTCCTTTATGGGATGTTAGATAGTTTTGCCAATCTCAGCTTTTTTCTCCTGGGCCAGGCTTCAAGGGCATCCTTTGCCTAGGAGTGTTTGAAAAATGCTGCTCAATCTGTGATACTGTCTCTTCTTAGAACTCTTTTCTCCTGAGGGCAGTGGAGGAGGAAGTCATATTCATGCTGGGGCTGTGTTGAAGTGAGAGACCACTCTAAGTACCATTCTTTGGACCTGTGTCCTTGCAGGATCCCCAGATGCCAAGTCCAGGTTGGCTCAGGAAATATAGGGAGGTGCTTTGTCCTGCCTTGGCCTTCAGAAGCATGAGCAGGGCATAAGAGTTTCAGCCTGGCTTTATCTCTGTATCCATTACTATTGTTCTGTAACAAATTAAAGAATAAGAGAGGTAAGAGAGGGCAAGAGAAGTCTTAATGGGTTCATACTGCCATTTTAATATGCTTACAGATTTTTTTTTTTTTTTTTTTTTTGAGTAGTAATTAAGATAGGACATAGCAGAGATGGCTTGTTTCTGCTCCACAGTGTCCATTCTCACCTGGGAAGACTTGAAGTCTGGGGCTAGAGCAATCTGAAAACTCCTTCATCACACATATGGGGCTAGAGTAGGTGACTTGAAGGCTAAGACTGCCATCTGGAGCACCTACTCATGACCTCTCTCTATGACTGGGCTTCTTCACAGTATGGCAACCTCCTGGTGGTCATATGTCTTGCTTGCATACTCAAGAGTTCCAGCAAACCAGGCACAAGCTGCCCATTTTTGATGATCTAGCCTCTGAAGTCACACAGACTTCACAGCCTCTTCTGTGATCTCTTGGTTGAAGCAATCACAAACCTGTTCAGAGAGAGAGGAGCTAGACCTCTATAGCTATGAGTAGGTAACACTGCTAATGACAAGGGTCCCATTCCATTGTGTGTCTTTGTGGGAGAGGGTGTGGTTAAGAGACAACATGAATATTGTCTTAGGCTGGGTTCTCTAGAGAAGCAAAACCAGTGAAGCTTATACATACATATGTGTGTGTGTATGTGTAACCAAACTCATTGCTGTTGAGCTGGATCCGACCCATAGCACCCCCCCTCTTAGGTTTTTGAGGAGGTATCACTATGGAAATAGATTGCCAAACCTTCCTCCCAAGGAGTGACTGGTGGGTTTGAACCACAAGCCTTCTCGTTAGCAGTCAAATGCCTTAAGCACTGCACCTCCAGAGCTCCTGTGTGTATATGTATTTATAAAACACTCACTGCCATCGAGTCGGTCCAACTCTAGTGACCCGTCCTTGGGTTTCTGAGGAGGTATCACTGCAGAAGTAGATTCCCCAGTCTTCCTTCCGAGGAGGAGCTGGTGGGTTTGAACCTCCAGCCTTCTGGTGAGCAGTCAAATACCTTAGGTACTATGCCACCAGAGCTCCCATGTGTGTGTGTGTGTGTATACACACATATGTTTATATATTTATATATATATGTGTGTGTGTGCTTGTGTATATATATGTGTGTGTGTGTGTATATATGTTTATATAGATATAAATTTATCTCAGGGAAATATGGCTCACACAGTTGTAGAGGCTAGCAAGTGCCAAGTTTGTGGCTCAAACATCAAGTTGTAGGCTTCTTTTTTTTTTTTTAATTTTTTTTTTTTTTTAATAATATGTGTACTTTTCAAAACGTGCATTATGCTTCAATTTTAAAGTTTTGGGTTTTTTT